>NC_051448.1:6420835-6601552 GCF_001649575.2 Kryptolebias marmoratus
TTTTGAACCTTTTCACAAGATTCTAATTTTCTGATATGATGAATTTGAGATTTTCATTTGTTGTCATTTGTAATCATCAAAATTAAACAAAATAAACATTTGAAATATATGAGTTTGTATGTAATGTATGAATATAATATACACGTTTCACTTTTTAAATGGAATTACTGAAATCAATCTACTTTTTCATGATATTCTAATTTTATGACCAGCACCTGTAAGCAATGAAGCACCCTTGTTATTATTCCGTCAAAATATTTCGTCTTGTATCTAGTTGCACAGCTTTAAAATAAAACATACAAATTATACATTGTCAGAGAATAGTGTGCTATGGCTTTTGGTAGTCGTACATTGTACAAAATTCAGACAAAACTTACAAAAGACTGCACAAAAACAAACCCCAATGGTGATTTTGATAAAAATCCATGAGAAAACGGACCCCTTTTTGCAGCTGTGTAGCTCAGGCATACTTCACTGTAGAAATATCATTCAAAGTTTAATCGGGCCACAGAAAGTTGAACTTTGCTTGTCTAGACTGGCACTTTGGTATATTTTATGGTTTTTACACAATCACAGTTTAAGTTTTATGTTTCTGGAGATTTCTCTACAAAACCTTCAAATGACAGTTGATGATGTCACACACTAACTTTTCAAATGTCTACAAATTTCAACACCTTTGCAAACAAACTCCTCTTGGTACACATACGAATACACATCAAAGCCTAACTATTTTTGTCTTTTTCTACCTACTGTGCCTCGAATTGTTAAAGAACATATGGTTTTCCCTCAAATGTCCCCCCCAATGAAGACTATTCACCTAAGCTTGCACAGACTTAAGTTGCATTTTAGCTCAAAATATTTTCTTCAAAACTGGGAGTGAAGGCTCTTTTTAGCTTGTCATATCTCTTACATAAAACTCTAGAAAAAGTAAAACAGAGAATTTTTCATGTATAACTGTCAGCGTCTTCTGACGCTCATGGTTCAAGAATCCGTAAGATCAACAGTTCTTTAGTAAGTAACAGTTTTTCCACAGCATCTGTTTGTTTGAGGCTTTATTTTTCTGTCTGTCTCTCTTATGTTTGCTGTCAGGGAGTGACACACACAGGTGTGGAGTTCCCAGGAGCAGATAGCCATAAATAGCCATTGGCAGCAGTTTTAAAATTTCTTTTGACTTTGGTTCTCTTTACACTTCTTATACCAGTCATACATCAAAATGTAGGCTTTTTTTTCTTACCTTAGAATATCATAAAATTGATGGTGGACATTTGGATAGTAGCTGCATTGGCAGCCTTCAAAATTTCTTCAATAATATCCTAGGTATTATTTTTAAAAGCAGGCACAGAAATCTGAGGATGGCATTAGCAATGATAGCAATCCATCTGCAATGTAGACTCAAACAGACTGACTTACCTACATTATTCTCCTTACAGATGCACTAATAGGAAATTAATCATCTTTCATCCTTTTATTTAATAAACGTTTAAATTGTTCTTAGTTTGGTAATGATACAGATGCATTTGTTCACAATTCATCAATGTATTTTCATAAATTCTGCAGTTTTGTGCAATGAACCATTAAATCTGCACTCATGTTTGTCTGTATCTTGTTAAATGCGTCTTTGCACGAATTGTTAGCAACCTTTCTCTAAAAATGTGTGTTCCTTATTAACTTTAAACAAGCCTCTTTATAAAGAGCAACTCGTTAAAGAGTTGCACAAATGTTGAAAAAAGGAAAAAAGTCGAAACAAATTTTCTCAGCCCTAACTCTTTCATCAACACGGTTTTGACCTCTGGAGGCCGAAGCTTAATTTTCTGCCATCATGATGACTTTCCTCAGCTTTTTAGCAGAACAATTGCCAGCCTTTTAACAATATTGATTTGCTTCATTGTGGCTTTCTGGAAGCCAGTGCAAACATGCATGGTAAATTGTTTTCACCACCATGTTTACTTTTGTTATTCAGAGACTTTTATTTCATCCCATCATGACTAACTGAGCTGAAGATATGAGGGTTTTTAAGTGTGCGATGAATAAACATGAGTTTGATTTCAGACCTGCCGGCTGAATTCACTAAAGCAAAATTGGGTTCTTTGAATGTGATGCAGACATTTTTGAGAGGTTTTCTTTCATCAGTTTAAATTATACCTCATGTGACGCAAATCATGTACATCTTACTGTGCCTTGCATCATTTTCAGAGGTGTGCAGAGAAGAAGAAAAAATATTAGAAAAGACCTCAGGCCTTGATCACACAGGAATGTGTTGTTTTTTTCTCAAACAATCTTTTTGTTGTTTCTAAAACTATTCTTGGAAACACAGCACCGCTTCTATAAATGTCTCTTCTACTAAATAAAATTTGTACAGAGCCACAAAATCAACCTAACTATTAAAACTGGATCAAACAATTAATAAAATTCATTTTTATATATTTCATTTTACACTGTGACAAATCATGTTTTTATTCTTAAAGTGTATAGGCAAAAAGGAAAGAGCAAAAACTTTTGTATAAGAAAATGTGACTTTCTTTTATAGAACCATGTTGACCTATTTCAGTTTTTCTCATATTTGTAGAAAATTAGTAAAATAAATAGCTCATTCACAAGTAAAGCATTAATTTGCAACCTGTCTTCAAAACAGTGAACTTGAAAAAAACCCCAAACAGACCAGTTTATTGTTTATTTAAGACTTAAATGTTCTCAAATAAAAGGCAACAGTCTTTAATAGTGTCATTCTGCAGAAATTCCATGCACATATTTGGAAAATTTAGGTGGCTAAACTGCTACAACTACCTTTTTCTATTGTCAATATAATCTGAAAATGACTCAGGTTCATGTGATGCTTGGCCAAAGTTGCAAGGAGATATTTCAGAGTGGCTAACAAGCGTCATGTGGCTTCTGGGCAGCAGTTTGGAGACCTCTGATTAGGGTAATACTGCTTCTGTCATGTCTGCTCATTGAAGTAATAAAGCATACAAAGTTTTTATAGTTGAGAAACTCGCTTTTGCGGCACAAACATGTAATCTGTCATTATTTTTGTTACTGTTGATGCGTCTGTCATGCTTGGAGTTGTAGGTTAAGTTAGAGGTGGTTCAGAGTTTTCAAAAGATTGTGTTTAGGCTGTTCACATGGCAACACAACGATGGCGTTTAAAGATTTTTTTTTTCTCTTTGGAACACAGTTTAAAAGGAATAATGCTCAGGGGCTCCTATGCTGGTGTAGATTCTCAGTCATCCAGTACATGATAAATAAATCCAAAAAAGGTTAAAAAGCCAAAACAACAATTTAAAACCTTTTTTTTTATTTAGGGGCTCCTAAAATACAGTTTCTGTGTAGATGCAAGGCTGAACAATCAAAAACTTCTATGTAAACACAAAAACCATTCCCATGTGGGCATGGCCTCAGATCAAGGGCTGTCAGTGGAAACCCAGAGTAAGATAATGGCATCAGAAAGGGACTAATTTGTAATCCAAGTTTGGATGTGATTGTTTAAAACTCATTATGTAAAACCAAGCTTTTAAGTATGAGATTAAATTCATGAGATGGTGATTAACTGACTGATTAGCAGAATGCTGCAGATAATTACCATGCTATAAGGACGGCTACCCCCACATATACAGTACAACACATCGCCACCAATTTGGCAATAATTATCAAAAAGGACTTTGAGATTTTTTTTCCCCACTGAGTGGATTACAGACGGCATGTTAATATGAGAGAGTGCTAAATTAGATGGTTTGAACATCTGAGGAATTCTTATTTCTGCTGTGAAGCGCGGATCCCAGTGTGTCACTGGTGTAATTTGGTGTGAAGCGAGAGATTAGATCAGAGATTAGAAGGTTATTAATATTTTCTGTCTCTGTCATTTTGAAACGACAGCAGACATTCAAAGTGCATGTATGACGTGTAGCTCAAGGCTGGAGATCGGCTCAGGATGTTAACACAAAAACGAAATTAAAAAGAAATGTCCTTTGATATGAGGTTGGACAGCTGTGACAAGTAACATTTCTCATCTTTGCTCGACATTCTTTCCTTGTGAGAGCGAGAGAGCTCTGAGTTCAGTGCTCAGTTTAAGCTCTCCTTACAGACTTCAATTACAGCATATTAATTGTGGCCAACTATAAATAGGCATAATGAAGGGCTGTGAACTAGAAGGAGATCCCTTCACAGAGAGAAGGTAATATTGTGTCTGAAGTCCAGATCCTTATCTCCATAAACAGCCAGAGCTGCTTTGTCAGGAAGTTATATTAACAATCAGCTTGCCTGAAAGGCCTCAGGACTCTGCATGGATCACAGAGAGGACAGCAGAGTTCATTATTACCACTTATTGCACGCCACTGAAAGCAAGGGACAAGAATCATTTTGCCCGTGTCTGTGTTTGAGTTTGTGTGTGTTTGTCTGTTAGCAAAATTTCTAAAGAGTCACTGGATATATTTTAATGAAACTCTCAGAAAGTAACCATCGGCTACTGATTAACTTAGAATTGATTAACTTATGGAGTCCGCCCCGTTCTAGATGGCCCCCACAGCTATTTAACAGATATTAAGATACAATTTGGTGTGGTAGTGGCTGAAAGTGACCCTCAACATATACTCTGTGCACTAACACATCCTGCAAGGTCTCACAATTTCACAATCATTTACAAGGTTTGACCAAAACAGCTACATCCCCATCCCTTCTCAACATAAGATAATTTTATAGTTTTAAATTCTGTCAGGAAAGGTGGCAGGCAATATGCATTCCTAAAAATGAACTCTTGGCCTTTAAATTGTTTTGTTTCCAACTCATTCTAGCAGTTTGTGGAGGATGTTAGTTTGGGCCCAAGAAAAAGACAGTTAGTGGATCTGAGAGTACAGTAGTTTGGCACAGAATTGTTGGAAAGAAAATCAAATTACTGTTATCTAAATGGAGCATTTTCAAGGTGCTGCTTTTCAACACCAGCATGAAAACAATTTCCTTTCATGCGCTTACTTCACTTAATTGACTGTGTACTTGCTAGATTGATGTTTGTATTTTCTGACACAGGCGAGGAGTCTACAAATCGGGAAGTCTTTCATCCCTGTGAGGCCTTTCTTTTAACACTCCTTTGTACACCTTGTGAGAGTTGTGAATTTGTGCTTGTTTACAGCAGCACAATCATTTCATCCTGCAGCTGAGCTTTACCTGCTTTTTTTACCTGCAGGCTTCAAAGAAAACAGACGTTTATGCTTTTGGTTTGTCGTGTTGCTGTGCATTAAACTGTAAAAGTATTTTCTCACTGCTCTCCTGCCCCATTGCTGCAGCGGGACAGCGCGGGTCTCCAGAGTGGGTCGTTTTGTAAAATATTTATGTCAGGTTGTCTTCATTAGGCCCAGAATGAGAACCATATGTCGTCTTGGCTGTCGGCCATCTTCATCATCCCGGCAGGTGTTTCTCACCCTCCTTTGTGTTAGCGTACAGTCACTGCTTGGCTGGGTTTGGAAGAGATGGCAGATTGCTTTGAGTTTCCCCCAGTACACTGAGTACTGCTCTGTTCAGCCAAACAAACGCTCTGAACACAAAACTTAACCCATGTCCTCTGTGTGTGTGTGTGTGTGTGTGGATGTGTGTGCACTCACACAGGTGGAACAACTTCCAGAAACTTTTAGTTTGAGCTGACAGGGATTTTGCAAATCATGTTCTTATCCCTTCTTTATCACCTGCTGCCAAAGAAAAAAACAGAGCAATGATGTGTTTGCCTGTTTCAATGTTTGTTTGTTTGTCCCGGAAATCACAAAACAGATTTTAGTTATAAATAATGAGCTAAAATTTGGTTTGGTAGTAGTTGAGACTGATCCCCCAACTTATACTCTGAGTGCTAACAGAAGTGGAAGAGTTGTGTTTAAAACTTTCATTACCTATTAGAGTTAATTGTGTCTGTCTGTTGGCAAAGTGTCTCATGAACCACTAGATGAGTTTCAATAAAACTTTTGGGGAAAAAAATCCTTATCTGTACATCTACAACTAATTAACTGTTGGAATCATTTCAATTCAAGATAGCCACTACAGCTAATCACCATAAGCATGCACAAAAATGGCTGTAACTCAATGAATTTTACAGATACTACGTTAAAACTTGGTGTGGTTGTAGCTGAGAGTCACTCACAACACGTACTCTGAGTGGTAACAGATGGTACAAGATATTACATTTTCTCATGAGATTGTGCTTAATGTTTTTTTTACAGTTTGACCAAAATAGCTATAACTCTACAATTTCTCAACATAGGATAATTTTCATTTAAAACTCTGACATGAAAGGCAGTGGACGCTATGCATTTCTTCAAGGAATTTTAAGTCTTTAATTTGCAGACTGTTAATGTTCTACCACCCTATGCTGATGGGACATACTCGGGAATCATTATAACATGGCAGGTATTACAGCTTTAGATCCATGAATACATGCTGAAGCGTGACTTATTGTTTGTCTCCTACTGGGACCAACATGGCTGCATTCAGCCATGTATACTCGATTGATGAATGTGTGTGACATTGTTCATGTGCTCTGTGCATTCTTTTTTTGTTTTAACATATTAAAACAACCAGATTAAGCTTACCTCGTGGGGCTTAGTCTAGTCTGCAATGCATTATTCACAGTGTGTCTTCTGTATCTAATGGATCATTGTAAAAGAGATTTTTTTTTATTTTTTTGTATTTTACTGTTATCTTTTGTAGGTTTACTTTTTCCTGTTTTGTACAATTTAAAAGCACAAATCTCTGTTAATCATATCACAACAGACAGGTTTGAATGTTAGTAGCTTTTCCTCTATTCTCATTTTCTTCTTTTCCTGTTATGACTGCACAAAATGTTCCTAAATGCTTGTAAGATTACATTATTAAGGATGTCAAGACTCGACTAGATTTTAATATTGTGTTTAGGCTTATTAGAAACTGCCTAAGGGGAGAGGCAATAATGTTTTTGTCCATTTCTATGTGTATATGTGCATTCGTTTGTCTGTAGCGTTTGCAAGATATCTCATAAACCCGTGAAGAGATTTCAATGAAACCAGAAAATAATCATTGCATGTAAATTAAATTTTGGAGTCAACACCATTCAAGATGGTTGTGATCCTCACTCCCTTCTGCTATGTCATGTTGTTTAGGATCTGTTGCAGACTACAACTCTAACTCAATCAAGGTTTGAGCTGTCTGCGCTTTCAGAAAGCAGCGTGCATTCATCAAATACTAGTGAAACTAAACATGCTGCCAGTAACAAAGGATGTGTAGAAAGCTGTGGAGCAGTTTAGGCTCTCATAATTGTCGTCATATAGGTTTGGATCCTGAAAGCAGCACAAAAGTGCTTTCCTGCAGCTTGGCCCTCAGCAGCAGAGACAAGGAGCTTTTCAACATGACAGACGTGTCTTTTTCTCCCCTGCCAGCTCTGAATCGGCCATAATGTGCATGGCATCAATCAAAGTGTATTCTTTATTCACAAAGCTGGGAGAGGATCAAAGGCATCATGCCACAGCAAGTCATCATCAAAGTGAAGAGCAGCCTTCTGGCTTCCCACCCAGTATTTAGTCACTGAAACACAGGGTGAAGATGACTAGTTGTCTAATGTACGTACAAGACACGGTGAAAGTACGGCTCCAAAAGTCTATTTATGTGGAAGAAATGAACTTTTTATGCATATATGACTATTAGTAGCTGAATATTCTCAGTCATCCAGGTCATTGTAATATTACATGCTTGAACTAAAGGTAACACGATTTCCGCTCTTAAATCTTGAAGGAATTTCACTTCTCATTTTATGAGATTCTTCAGTTCAAACTAACAAATAGCAAATGGAAAGAATGTGGTACAGAATAAAAGATTCAATTCCCAAAGTGAAGATTCAACTTTCCACCCACATTTCAAGCATAGGGGACACTCGTTTGAAGAGAACAGATACATTGGACAGAGAAGATATATGATTTCAGAAAGAGTAAAAGGAAGCCATCTATGTTAAAGAAACTGTTCAGATTCTTTTGACTTGGTGTTCTGTGGAGTCAAGAAATTTCCCAAAGGAAAGTTTTAAATATCAGGCACAAGTTTTCACAGGGGAGACAAACTAATGGCTAGCAGACTCAGTTTCAAAGCAAATTTCAAAAGTTTTATAGAGCTTAATGCTAAAAGGTCTTTCATAAAACTTTATGCCATCCTCACTTTTGTGTCAGACAGTGACTGAATTTGGTCCCAGCAATAGTCCTCAATTTTCTTGTGTGAGTCGCAGAGGCTTGCAATATTGTCGCTTGAGGCCAATGTTCAAGTGTAAAAGCCACATCAGTGAATAAAATAATAAAGAATTGGTCCAAATCTGCCAATCCTCATTCCAGAAGTATACTTCAGCAGATTAGATCATAAACCTGGGCGCGGCTGCTAAATGTGAGAGGTACAAATTGAGTCGATGTGGGCAACAAATTATTGTGTACAGCCTAGAATACAATTTTGAAAGCCATACGCATGACAATAAATTTTCAGAGATTTTCAAAGACTGTCCGCTTAAAACGTAACCAGATGCCTCGCTGGTGACAAACAGTAAAAATATAGTGAGACTACAACAGGAAGTTTGCTTAATTTCTTGCAGTTTTTCCCATTAGTCCCTGCTCAGTGAGATGCCACCTTTAAACAACAAGGTGATTATGGCCCAAATGTCCTACAGGATTGGTTTGCTCAGTGACTCACATGTGATATCCTCGACTATTAAACAGAATATCCCAACAACAGAATTCCTATCAGTCAGTCTAAGCAGAATTGAAAATTCAGATGAAATGTCCTCAAGAACTAACAAAGAAACTCTAGTTGCCTTCTGTTTGTATAAAGTAGTCGGAAAGTTTTAAGTGCCTGACAGATCCAAAAATGTATTTAAATCAATGCAGTCTTTCATTGGGTGGGTGGTTGGGGTATTTCAACTTGCCTTTTAAAAAAAAAAAATTCTGATGTGTTCTTTGCATTTTAAAGATGAAACGATTGGGTTTGACAGCACATGTAAAACAGTACCTCATTAGGCTTGGGCTGAACCGTGGCTGAAAGGTACACCACTGTTTTTGGAAAGCTCCAGTATTATCTTCAATATGGCTGAGAAATGTACACTTCAATTACTCATAAACTGGCAGGACTGCACGTCAACAGTTTAATGTATAATAGTGTAGTGCCGAACCCAAATTAAATATTCTAAACCAAAGGCTGATCTATTACATTTTAGCTGCTCGGATTATAGTTGTAGACTTATCCTATAATTATGTTCCAGCATGTTGTTGGTTTCTTATATTTAGATGATTCATTCGACCTTCAGAAAAAACAAGTTTTGACATCATCTCAAGGCAGGCATATTTGTGATTTTCAACTAAATATCACGTTCATTTAATAAGTTCATGACTGCTTCCTTATTAACTCACTGTTATGTTGTTTTCTTCAGTTTATTAGTTGATTGCTGCTGACATTAGACTTGTTGCTTCTTTTAACAAGTTTACTGTTCAATCATCAGACTCAATCCCCACTAAAGAAAATAAGATTTAATGAGAGGTCTTCTGAGATGTCCTCATTAGTTGTAACAGATTTGCCGTGAAGAGTGCGTCTGTTCACATTTTGAGCGTTATATGTCCTCATGCCTCTGATGAGGCTGGTGACATTGTTCTCTTTTGTTCTCTCTTATTACCGCTTGGAACTGTTTTATTCCTGGGATTTTCTGCTCAACATTTTTATTTTCTTTGTAATAAATTCATAAAAATCAATAAGTCTTCCTATCTCTCTTATTATTTGTGCCACGACAACTTGCTTGTGATTTTTATTCAAAAGCTTTTGTTTTCAAGGCTAATTGTGTTTAGTTTTTTAATTTGATGTTTCCCACCATCTGCCTTTATGTTTTCTTTTTGCTACCCTCCAATTTTGTTTGTATTTGGTCCAATTTTAAAAAGCAGCTGACTGTAAACAAACAGCATATTTTGTCACAATCTATGTTGAATAGCTTTACCTGTTCATCAGCTACTCATAAAGACTTTGAAGGACTCTCTTTTAGCTGCAAACTGATTTGAATTTAGACAAGATCAGATTTTGTTTTAGAAATGCAAAATTCCCAGTAAATCTATATTTTTCTTTTTTTCATTTGACCTAAACAGGCGATTTCACAAACTGTATTCTAAATATTTACAATGGCAAATGTTGCTCTGTTAAATAGGGAGAGATTTGTCACATCACATTGTTTCCTTCAAAATAAAACAAGTTTAAGTTCTCGGATGGGATTTTATAATTATAATAATAATAATAATAATAATTATTATTATTATTATTATTATTTCTTTACAACAAATGTCCTACAAATTTGCAGTTTGGGACTCAAAACAAACAACATTACTATTGCTTTCTATATGTTCACCACTTAGATCAAAGTTTCCTGTAAGGTAAAAGTACTTAGGCTAAATTTAATAAACTGCAAATTTGTATTTCATAAAACTAAATTAACATACAGAAGTAGCACAGAGTTGTACAATAATATCTTCATTTATATTATGCAAACTAAGATTTCTATTGTTTATTATTAAACAATAAATACCTTAGCTTTAAAGATGAAAAGTAGTATTATTATGCCTCATTCCCATGGCATGTTTAAGTTGCCTGATACTTGTTTAAAAGCAATGAGAAACCTGTGCCGTCTGGTCTGCCCAAGAGAAAAGCAGCTAAATTTGGAAAATAATTGTTCAATAAACCTGTGTTCAAGAGCATTTCAGCTGACCTGTAAAAATTTTTGTTAACACCCAAATGCATTTTAACATCTAATGCTTTTGTTAGATTTAATAAACAGCCTCATCTCTAAAATTACTCCAAGTTTACACAAGTTTCCAAATGGGAGTCGGTAAAGTGAAACACAGGATAAATCTCAGGTGCTTCATCGTCTAAACTCAAACAGGAACAGTTATCAGATCTTAAACTACCCGTTTTTCCCCTCTTTAGTTCTTCATGTTGCAAAAAGGCACCTTCAAGCCTTAACTACATCTCACGCTGATAATTGGATTGTCCCTTCGAGTGATTGTTAGATGCTCCTTTTAATTTTTGAAATTGAGGGCCACAAAAGAGGATCAAGTGCTGCAGTGATTACCATTACCCCACATCTAGACACACACACACACAAACAATGACTCAGACAATCATCTCTGGTGTAGCATCTGAGTTGTACCATACTAACATGCTATTACACACTCCTGTAGCTTTTAATTCTCTCATGTACAGATGCAAGAGTTTTATATTGATTTATCCATGTGATACCAGCTCTTGTATTCATTTCTCTGATGAGAATTTGGGAGTGATCAACCATGAAAAAGAGGTTATTTTCATTCAGTTGTTTTACATTTAATCTTTGAGTCAGTAGCCCATCTCCTGCTCCCCTTTTTCCCCTTTGCTTTTAAGCGTACTCTTTAACCGTGCTTTGCAGTTTCTCCTTCTGTGTTCACTGTCACCATTTCTAATCTGGTAACCCTAGGGGAGGTAGCATCCATACCCAATTCCAGTCATGCTCCCATGACTTTCTGTTTGCTTTCATCTCACTTGAGGGCAAAATGTCTTTCCAAAGACACCAAAACCTCAAAGGTCCCATTCAGTATTTAGTATTTTTCTAGGCTGTGTTAATGCAGAAAGACTCACATTTAAAGAGGCAAGAATCTAGAGAGTACCACTAAATGCTTCACTTTGTTTTCTATTTTTCCTTACACCCTTTCTCAATGTGCTGTTGCAGCTACTTTGCATGAAACAGATGTGCACTTGTAGATAAAAGGGCAAGAACTAGTCACCTTCATGCAGCTTTCTCAGAGGGGAAAAAACAACTGGAGAAAAAGAGCGAGGAGATGAGAAGGTGGAGGAGGCAAAGAGAGAGCGAGACAAGACGGCAAGGGCTGCTGAATGAAAAGCAAAAAAACCGATGTGATTCAAAAAGGATTTGAAGAACTGCTAATGAGCTAGGGGTTAAATGGGATAGCTCTGCAGAGGAACCAGATTTGAATATTCTGAGCTAGGGATTTTTGAGGAGTGTGAAAAATAGAGGAAAAAAAATAAGCAAAAGTGTGACTTTCAGAAAGTCACGTACACTCTCACCCAGTCTTGAAAACTTATTTTCTGGGAATCAGGCTCAAAAATTCTATTGATGGGGTGAGAAACAGTCCTCATTTTTAAAAATGATTGCTTTTTGAAACTCAATCCAGTGTCATTTACTCTAGCTGCAGTTGTTAGATAGAGAAAGATCTTTGTTTCATTCGCTTCTAATAGTGTTTTATATTGAATCTGCATGGAATATGAGTATTTGATAGAATGTTGCCAAATACTGAAAAGTGTTCAGAATTTCGCCAAAGGTGACACTGCTTTGTATTGAAATAAAAAGAAAAAAAAAACACAAACTGGTGTTAAATCACAGACTTAACCTCCAATTAATGGGAGAAAAATAGACAATACATTATAACCTAATTGTATGCAAAATTATAGGCTTAGCATTCTTTGGAGGAATGCATATGCATAAATGTCCAATGTGGTTTTGGTGACATAACGATCTATTTTTCAGATGCTATTGTAAAATGCAAATGGATGTTGTATTTTGTCTCCAAATCGGTCATTTCACAGCCGGTGTTGTGTTGACTAATGTTTCCCTGTTTAGGTCTACCTCCTCAGCTCTGCATTAGAAACACAGCTAAGCTCAACACTTGCTGCACTTAGAATCTAATGTTATTGCAAATTCATGCGTACTCAAGTGAGGGGAAAACATTTCCCTGACCTCCATTTCTCTTGCTACACCTGGCTCTCGTCAGGCTTTGTAGTAAGCTGTGCAACACACTTAGGAGAGTTAAATTTCTGCAGAACTCTTCTTTGGTTTGGTTATATTTAGCAACATATTCAACGTACAGGATCAGCAAAAAATCCCATATGGCCAAAATACATGTTCTGCAGCAAATGGATAAGAATGAACTTTGAGAAGAATACTGAGAATTTGGAAAAAAAGATGGATTAATGTGATTGTTTTACAATAAGCAGGTGTAGACGTGTGTTTGTTTGGATCCTAGAAAGTCAATGAAATAAAACATTTTATGGTTTTAATGACATGTCGTCGTAGAGCAAAGAGTCTAGATATTATGAGCACTGGAACTGTCTAAGGTCCTGATTCCCCTTAAATGTAGTGTTGTTCATCAATGATCCTACATCCCTTATGTTTTGCTGGGGCCTGTGCTGTAGCTTTTCCTGCAGACCACCCTCACTTTCATCTCTCTTCAGAGTCCTCAAAAACTTCTTGTCTTCCTCCCTGAAGACTCTCTCCCCTCTCTTCAGTTCCTTCAGGGCTTGCTATTGTGAAAACAACTCTCACTGTTCCTGCAGGATGGTGCTTCCCATTCAGAAGTTGATGCAGTTTATCACACACTCAGTCATGGCATTGACATAGTCCCAATGTGGCTTATAGAATGCATCCCAGCCGATGGCGCTGAAGAAACCCTGCTGAGTTTCCTCAACTACCTGAGTCCAACTCTTCTGTGTTTTTATTTTCTTCACAGACAGACATAAGAAGTGCTGTTTTTTTCAATAGAAAGCAGTGCCAAAGAGCTGCATGTGTCACTAATATTTGCATATACTACGTTCAAAGTTTTTTTTATTTATTTATTTTTGTTGGAGCATATGACAAACAGTTGAAAAGTTGGAAGTATGGAAGTGGAACAGAGAAAGAAGCCCAATTGGTCTCTTGAAGAATTCATTTGTGTCTGTAGCCTGGCAACAACTGGCAAAGTCTTAACAGCAGCTGAAGGCAAAACATACACTCCCACAAACTAGCAGCTGAACTCTCTTGGTAAATAATTTGGACAAAATCGGATAGCTAACGATTCAGTATCCAGGGTGCAGATTCACTCATTACGGTAACTTATCCAGGATTACTCCATCTGTTGTTTACAGGCCCTGCAATGCCTCTCCTTTACTCTTGCTGCTCTGTCTGCAGTCTCTGTTTGCCCATAGAGTCTGAAAGTTTGATAGAGATGCTAACTGCGTTCCATATGTTCCTGCTGTGCCCTCATCAGCACTTCAGTCTCTTACATTTTAATTTGCAGAGACCTCATCCTTACATGACAGTCACAAAAACAGATTATTCAAATGTCCTCCTTCTCGATCTGCATTTGGTTCCTACTAAATCAACTCTGACGTCTACTCTGATGTCTACTTTTCAGTAGCGTAACTTTTGAAAACTTAGTATGTGTCTCTTGCATGTAAATATCTCCCAAGTTAAAATGGTTACTAATTATAACTAAAGTTAAAAGGGCATCATCTGGCTAATGGGCTCTATACTGTGAATTCTTTGGAAATTTGGGCTAAATGTCAGCAGCTGTTTATGGACCATAATGTTTTTGTTAAATGTTTTTTTCACTTAAAAATGCTTAGTGGCATGGGATAACAATTTGCACATTGCCCCGTGTAGTTGTTGGAAAAAACAAAACTTTTGTTGCTTTTATTTATTTTACCTTTAATTATACAAGTAATTGCATTGAGAAATGGGGTCTTATTCTCAAATGATATTTCTATTTACTATAAAGTGAACTGCAATGTTAATTTGTTATTGTACTCAAAACTCTATAATAAAGCTTTATATCAAAATCTGCAAACTGTACTTCACTTCATGAAGTCATGAAGCGCACACAAAAAGATGGTTGGGAGGGATTCAAAACTTAATTGTTGTCAAGTTTTGGTAATTAGGATCCAAGGACGCAGACTAGGATAAGGATAAGATGCACAAAAACAGAATTTATAAACAGAAAACAAAAAAGGAAAATGAAAACCCCAAGAAGCATGTAGGGAACATGTTGTAACAGCTGTAGTTGTGCAGTGTCTCTTTAAGATACTCCAGTATCTCTAATGACGTCACGTTTTGCGCCGTGGCTTCTCTGTAGAGAGCGCGAGAGAAACGTGCTATAGTTGCCACATGGACATGTTAGCTCTCTAACTTTAGTAACGTTACGGGTAGTTTGGACTCTGCTCATTTTCATGTTTGATAATATAGCAGCCGTTCAACCGGGCTTTGTAAGGTTGGTGAAGAGTTCATTAAAGGACAACACTGTGGAATTCCCAGTATCGGTGTGGTTGTGAATTTTCTGCCGCCTCTTCTCCTTCCCTAATACAACCCAAACGTTACAATGTAAACAAGAACACATGATGACTGGTAGGTAGCAAACAGTATGACTGACAACCAGGAGTTAAAATAGGCAGGGAATGATGAGACAAGTGGTGACATCTGAGACTAATGAATACGAGGAGCAGGTATGTGATGAGAAACAGGACTGACTGAGGAAATGCAATGTGAATGACACAGGAAGACACAGGAAATAAACTAAATCCAAAATGAGGACACAAGGAGCATCATGACAAAACAAATTTAATCAATGGTAAAAAAAAACACCAAAAAATTCACAGAAATTGACAGTTGTCATTCCTATTATGGGTTATTCTTTTCAGTTGTCATATATACATGCATGAAAGTTGAAATCTTGGAAACTGGAGTAACTAAAAACGTCACAGATGATATTTGAATTTGGTTTCATGATAACTAAGCCAACTGTGTTTGTAAAGTGTAGTTCTGTGTTTCTCAAACTGTAGTTCTTCAAGTTTCCCTCCATGAAGGCAGCAGAGGTTTGTGAAACATACTGATCCATGGCAATAACCAAGGAGCAGTCAGGTGGGTCCAAAACTGGGCATACTAACTTCTGGTGCCAATTCTGCAACATGCTCAATCACTACAAAGGCTGGAGCCAGTTGGGTATAACAGATTGAGCAATAATTAATAACAGTTAGGGATCAGGTTTATTTATTTAATTTTTTAGTAATTTCATTAGATCGAATGAGGCCCGTTACATAAAATGGAATTACTATGGTTGGTGTCTATTTATAAAATCCCAACAATAATTTATTGCAATTAATGATGCAAGAAATTTATTTATTAAGTTGCGCTGCTGTGCGCCAGAACTGGAGTAACACTTAGATCTCTCCACAGAATGAGCTTTGTCAAGAACAACAAACACCACTGAGAGGAGCCTATAAATAACAGCATATTCTGTTGTACTTAATGCAAGCATTAATTAAAGAGATCCTAAGACAGGCTTCAAAGAGTGACAAGAACATCAGGTTGTCTGATGTAAACAGCCCTATTGAGCCAAACAAACAGATGGGGCACACTAATAAACTTCTGGTATGCCATGCTTTTGAACAGTGCTTTAAATGATTTATAAACAATAAACAAATCAGAAAAGTCTTTAGGATGAGTAATTAAAATCTGACGCATTAATTAGATGGCTGCTAACAATGCAAATCTGGAATACAAACAAGATTTCATTAAAAACGGAAGCCTCAAAAGGTAAAGTTTTATGTCACGTTATTAGATTTGATGTACTAGTTTGTGTTGATTTTTTCAGCAACCGCAGTCTATCAAGAAGGAAAGGACAATAGCAAGAGGCTTATCTCAAAAAAAAAAAAAAAACAGTTGTTATTTGTCACAAGATGTGATAATGTAAACACCAAAGTTTCTGTGGATGTAAGCAGACTCAGAAACAAGAAAAAAAAATCTGTTGCACTCTGTGAAATAAATTCTATATTGATGAGCATCAAAAGGCATAACAGCACTTTTATATCTGGACTCACTCGAATTGTTGTTACACTTAGTTTTAGAACATTTGTTAAGACTTGGATATACAAGCTAAAGGTTGAGACAGATGTTTGTGCCTCTGGATATCAGCTGAACTGCAACATTTGCTTCGAAAGGACAAATACAGTCAATATTAGAACAGACTTTTACAAATGATCACAGGAAAAAAAACCTCAAGCCAGTGCAACAATGTTTTTGCCTGTGTGTGTGTGTGTCATTGTCAGTCATTGACAATATACACTATGAGAGTGACATCTCAAGATATTTCACAAGACTGCACATAATTTTATTTTCAAGGTTTCACCAAAACAACTCGAAACATAAGATGATCTTTGTTTAAAACTACTATGAAAAGGGATGGGTGATATGCATTCTTTCTAGGACTGCTAGGCTTTTAATATTATTTCGTTTTTGCGGCACAGTCTCTAACACAAAAGTGTCAGAGTGACTGACTTACAGAGATGTAACTGAGTGATTGGCTGTTGCTCTTTCAAAGCATTTTGTTGTGACCTTTTTCTATCAAAGCCTGCATACAAAGTGCCTCGCGCACAGACAATGGCAGCAGCGCATTGCCTCCCAAAGCGTGAGCTACATTTTATCTCTTTGATTCCACCACGGTCAAAGAAGACGCATGAGTATTCAGCAGATTAGTCCTCTGATTTTTGATAAAGAACGAGGGAGGTCTCTGCAGCTCAGCATGCATGTGATGTGCGATGCAGAGCCACCAACCATAACGAGAGAGCAGTGAGGACACGGCAGAGAGGATAAAACTGGGATTCTGATGCATTTGTACCAAATGTTGGCTTGAGGTTTGCAGGGTTTAGTTATGCTTTGGAATGTATTAATAAAAAATACCAGTATGTTTCCCTTAATGTGATTTTATTGTTACAATATGTTAATTCACTCTCTCTTACAGCTTAGAGCCTCCGTTTCCCCTGCCTCTCTCCGCTATGCAACCAAATGTTATCCTCCTTAATTTTCAGCTGCCTAAATATCAGTTTTGACTTGAGGTGCCAATTCTCGCTTGCTGAAGGTGACACTCTTACAGTTCACACTTTTCTGGAGCACTGAAGTGGCACATTAACTTTCTCTTGGAAAAAAAAAAAAGCCATAAGCGTTACCATCAACGCAAGAAAAGAGAAGCCTTACATCACAGACCTATGAGAAGAAGTGCTAACTGAAGGGTGAACAAAAAAAGCTTCAGTTCAGGAGGACAAAAATTGAATCATACATAAAATATTATTTAGTATTGTTTCCAGCAAGATTGTCTTCTAAAGCCTAAATCAAAGTGGCCAGATGTGAACACAACTCTGCAGGAAAGAGCAACGGATATTTCTTCAAACAGATTTTTTCCCCTTATAATAAAACCATCTTTTCAGTCCAGATAAAATTACTGAAATTCAAACAAACACAGAAATAGAAACACCAGGGCCAGAATGTAAGGCTAATACTTACATTAGTCATCGTTATATTTATTATTATAGCTAGTGATTCTCCTAAAACAATAGCAGCTGACTTTAATATACTATTTCTAATCAATATTTTCATTTTCTAACACACGGTTAGAACACAACAATAACATGCGAGATTTATGTGAATTACAAAAAGAAAACAGACAAACAAACTAAAAGTGGCTCCAGCTTATTCCATTGTTGTTGTATTATGTGCAAAGAAAACATCATAATTCCTCCCAAACTTCAGGATCTGACATTCAGGATTTCACCATGCTGACTCTCTTCCTGTAGACCAAAAGTAAGCAAAATGTCCTTTCCATAAGGCAATCATTTTAAACCTCCCAAAAAACATTCTTTAAAGCAGCTTTGTTGGAAGGTGTTTTCAGGGCATTTTTTAGCCTTTTTTTTATAAACATGAGATGTTTGTGCCATTATTGTTTGTTGTAAAATTGGCTTTTGATCACAGTAATACTTTATTGGCATACTCACTTCCCATTTGTAACAAACTGTTTAGATGTGAGCACATTTTTAATAACAACAACTTTTAAAGTTTTTGTCCTGTCTCTCTTTTAGAAACTTGCAACTTTACTTTGGTTCATTCAGAGACAGCATTGACCTCACCAGCCTGGTAAAAAAAACAACTTAAGGCTTATTTTAGTTGCAGTTCTCTGCTAAGATGCAATGCTCCCTTTGGGTCAAGGGTGAGTGTTTGCCTCAAGTGGAGGAATTCAATTATCTGGGAGTCTTGTTCATGAAAGACATCAGGATGGTTTGACAGATCGGGACTTTGTCTGCAGTAATGAGGGCGCTGCCCCGATCTGTTGTGGGAAAGAAGGAGCCGAGTCGAAATGCAAAGCTTAAAATTTACTGGTCCATCTATGTTCCAACCCTCACCTATGGTCATGAGCTAAGGATTGTGACCAAAAGAACAAGACCCAAGAAAAAAGTGACTGCTCCTCAGCACAGAGAGGTCAACTGAGGTGGACCAGGGCTCTGAGAGGAGACATGGGGGTGAACCAAATCTCTACAAAGGGATTTTTTGTCCTCTCTGATCTTAGAATGTCAGACTTTCAGCATTATTCAGCTGCATATTCCCATGTGTTCTAAGGCCATAGAGCTCAGGACCAAAGTGTACACAAAACAACAAAACATCATTTAAAGGTTTTACTGAAGTTACTTTCATTGACTTTTTACTTGTAATGAGAAAATAGATTCTCTCTACCTTCCCCCAAGTTTATGAAGCTTGGGGGAAGTTTTGAGCAAAATAAACAAATAAATAAAGTCAGTTTGATCAATCAGTCAGCTGCTGGCAGCCTTTTCACCATGAAAGCAGCCTCCATCTGTGCTATAGTATACTGATGTATTCAGCACACACACACTCACACACTCCAGGCTAGCCTGCACTTTCATAGGCAACAGAGTGTGTAAAATTTAAAATTAAAAAACAACAATTAGTGGTCTTTCTGTCAGAAACTTCTTTTTGCTTCCCGTGGGCTGTGCTGCTGGTTTTAATAATGGATTAAAAGCCAAAAAGTAATGAGAATTAGCAATTCATTAAAAAAGTTATAGGTTGTTTGGTTCAGGCTAAAGGCTTTTACTTAAGTTTGTTTTCAGATATTGGGTCAGTGGAAACCATGCTGCCTATGACCCCGGTTCATTTGGAGGTAATGTCCTCTGACATAAGCTGAGCCTTTTCTAACTGCCTTCCACACTGAAATGAAGTTTAGGTTTTACTAATTAGATGCTGTGGTCATGAATTATTTGGTGTTCCTTAGCTCTCTCTCAAGCAAGCTCTCCTCCTTCATACACAGACAGAGACACACACCCTCACACCAACCATACAAACAAAATTACCCCACTGCTAAATTTCGCACCGAGGCTGAATGTCACGTCCAATTGGAAAGCAGTGCACCGAGTCGGGGTGGGAGAGAAAAAGAGGGAGAGAGCAGACAAAGAAAGAAGAGGCGGGAAAATCCAGCAGTTCATCTCTCCCCTGCTGTTAAAGGCCATTCATAAATACTCAGCCTCCAATCTGACTCAGTGTCACGGATTCTATGAGACCCCAGCTCCTTGGCGTAGCACGAGCAAGGCTTTAAATCGTCACAACACCAAGAACACACGACAAAGTAAAATGCATCCTGACAAGAGAGGAAGAGCAGAATCCAAAGGAATGCTCTACCAGAGTAGCCTGCTAACAGCAGAACATTCACCAGCTCCATGGCTGCAATAATGAGGCATTCACACAGCTGCTATTTTCAGTTTGAATGCAACAGGAAGGCATTTTCAGCCTGTTAAACAGCACGGGTCGAGCCTCATTTTAGGAGGTATTTTGCAGAAGAAATGTGATGCAGTGAATGTGTAACTGTATCATGGAGTTAAATGGGTCAGCACGGAAAGAAAGGTCAATGCAACCATGTTAATATTTCTCCATTTACTATGAAATAGGTGCTGAAATCTGTGCAAAGTACACCAAACCAATTACTGTACATATGGTGTGTGAGATATCAATTGGTAAAACTATAAATGTAACATTTTTAACGCTGAAGCAAATTAATAAATGCTGCAAAACATCCTGATTATTACACTGTTTTGAAAACTAGACCAAACATCTAATTAATTTGTTGACTGAAATATAAAAGATCATCCTGGAATTTGACATAATTTCATGTGCCTACGGCTAAAAACACATCATGA
The DNA here is from genome assembly GCF_001649575.2 of Kryptolebias marmoratus. NCBI lineage: Eukaryota > Metazoa > Chordata > Actinopteri > Cyprinodontiformes > Rivulidae > Kryptolebias > Kryptolebias marmoratus. The sequence goes on from NC_051448.1 coordinate 6,441,617, forward strand.
TACATGCTGATACATCAAATGACACATGTTGAGTTGTCTGCTAAAGAGAAATGTTATATACCATGTTTTTAACAGCATTTGAACGTTTGCCTGACATAATCCTTTTATATTAAAAAGTAAACATACCACTATGTTTCAATATCTACTTCAAAAATGTTTCTAAAAGTCATTGTTTGGATTTGTTTTGCTGCACCTGGACCACAGTTATTTACTTTCATCTATAAAACAACAAATTCTAAACTTGAGAAATTGTATTTTCTGCAAAATGCAGTGTGAGTGCCTAATGATTTCACTGAAATTAGCTGAAGAAGCTAAAACTCAGTCGTTAATGTTAAAACAAGAGTAGCCAAGTGCAAAATTTGTCATTTAAGACAAACGCTGTGTTTAAATAAGCCTTTTTTTAGTTAATTGATTGTGGTAAAATGTTGTTTGTAATAAATAAATGGTAATAAATAAGATAAATAAGATGTTCCATAAAAAAGTGACACATTTCACAATGACATGAGGTCTATTGAGAGTTTTAAAAAAGTTAATTTATTTATGTATATTTTTTTAAATAGGCTTTAACAGCGTAAGATATTGTCATTGTTAATGAGGTTCATTGTTAATAAAGTTTTTTTAAATTTAAACTAGTCAGTGCAGCAAGACGCTCACATTGCGCTCACAACCTACCACTAGATGGAGCTATATGTCAATTTTCTTCGTTTATTTTTTCGACCGGATGTAGTTAAAGGCTATATTAATATGTCTATGGATGTACTACAGTTATTTGGCTAACCAAACCATGAAGAGCCGGGAGTTAAGGTGAGTAGGAAGTGTATTTGAACATGTGAGACAGACCACACGGTTCTGCTCAGAGGAGAACAGAAGAACAGCTTTAAAAGAATAAATCAGTCTATGCTTTAACGAGTAAATTAATTTGATGTTCACCCACAATGTATGCATGTTTTATGCTGCTTCAAACTGATGTAGTGTGTAAAAATGGAGAATACTAAGTGTAATTAGCGCGTTAGCATGCTAGCGGACTTTAGCATTTGGTTAACATGGTAGCATCTATGTGTTTTGCTAATGTTACATGCTAGTTAAGTTCTCACAGACTCTACATGAGAAGTAAATGAGCCTTATAAATTAAATTAAGGAGACTAAAATAACTTATTGTTTGCAGAAGACCATTGTCCAACTTTTGCGGCCATCTTTAACCTTCTTGACTATCTGCGATCATCTCTGGTTTCCCCATCATCTCTGACCAAGCTGCAGATGAATCCCACCATCTTTATTCCCCATTCCATCAAAAACTGAGGACTTGTGAGTAAACCAAGCTTAGAAAGCACATGCCTTTTAGTTTAGTGGCTTGCTCTGCAAATATTTTGGCCACACTACAAACACTCAAGTCTGCACCATTTGTTTTGTTTTGCATCACAACTGAAGTGTGCATTTATTTATTTTTGTGTGTTTATATGTTCAATTATTAGTTTTCCTAAAGGTTAATCGAAAGTTAAACATCATTTCTGTTCATTGCTTATTCTGTTCGAAATTTTATTAAGTTGTGGAGAAGTTCAACTGCAGGAATTAGAAGTTAATGCATTTTCTTTCTAAGTGGAGGCATTGTCATTTAAATATTATTTAATATTAAAAGGTAATAAAACTTAAATCTTTTTCCTGTTTGCAGGTAGAACGGTTCATTATAAATACACAAACTCCAGGCCTATTCATAGTACTACCAGGTCCCATTTAACTTTTGAGTTAATACTATATAGCTACATGAAATGAGGGCAAGTAGTACTTACACACATAGAACAGAGGCTAAAATGAACATAACACAGGCTAAAAGGAGAAGAACAGCAGAATGATAACTAAAAGCTAAAAATAGAATGTAGCTGAAAGCTTAAACTACTATAATAAGAAAAAAATAGAGCAAGTATGTTGAAGCAAATTTAAGAAAGAACAACTTTTTAAAGGAATTGAATACATTCCAATGTAATTATATGGGACTTTTATATATTCTAAATAGTTACCTATATTTAAAGTAAAAGTTACAAAACTAAAAGTCATGGCACACTATTCCTGATCAAGCTGAACGCTTTGATATACGGATAGTTAAACCAGCACAAAGTATCCAGAAGTATGTTTCCAGTTTAGTATTTGTGCAAATGTGAAATTCGTTCCACAATCTCCCCTATAGGGTGATGAATAATGAGCAGAAAAGTGTTTTGACTGACACTGTAATGTAATGTAAAAATAAATTTAACATTGACATTTTGATGAGAAAAAATAATTACCACCAGCATGTAAACACATCATTCTTGACTTGAATTGAACATTTGTGCCAAATTAAAGAAAAAAATCCCCACAAGTCTGCCTGGAAATATGACGTTCTCAAGAATGGAACAATGATAACCTGAGAGCATACTGCCTCCTGCCTCTCCTGTCACTTGTGCTGACATATAACTAAAAAAGTCTTGACATTAATCCAGCAGATATGATGTTGGAGAACATAAAACAAGCAGGTTATATGAGAAAACTCACCAAAATCCCAGAGGCAAAGGTATGTGCAGCACAGATCGATATTAACCAGCAGGACTTTTAAGAGTGGGACAATTCAACACCAAGAAACTGGCTTTTGTTCGGGCAATAACATGACATTATTTAACTAAAACACTATTTGACACTTTTTGGTTGATTTTAGGTAATCATTGTTTGAGCTGAAAATCCAAAGTATTTGTTTTAGGATTAGGAAACAGTCATAAGTAAGTCTACAGCTGATTACATCTCCATGCCAACAAGAAATGTGTTTGGTGTCTGCATTAATTACTCGATCGACACAGAGAACACTGAGGGAACCAAAGCAAATCAGAGCATATTGGTTAAAATATACTTTAAATTAAAAACGGCACAAATGTCTGCATATTTACAAATTACATTGTCGCTGATTCCAACATTTGTGCTAATGCAGTTACAGCTAAAGGTAACTAGTAGGTCTGGTGACTTTAACACAACCTTCAAAAAGGTTTAATAGTAGTATCTGTCTGAGTTGGGACTGTTAGAAACTAGTTGGTGACTCAGAATGTAAGAAATGCGACAGGACTCTCTGACTCACACAAGGAAACTGAAAACCACAAACGCTGCTAAACATTCTGGAGACTCCCATGTAAATGTTGTTTGCCAACTATTCACAGCCCAGTGAGATACTATCTTAATCCTCAGCTGAGAAAATACTGTTTTACCTAAGATGGTCAGAAACAAGTTAGTGGCTACTGAAGCTGCTCGATCAAACAAATATTTGCAAACGATCAAAATCTAAACTCTGTATGAATAAGTGAGGTGTAACATAGCAACATTTAAGTGTGGTAGTGGTGGTGGCATCAAAATCTGAGATGCTTTTTCTGCCAGTGGAACTGACAGATTGCACAAAAATTCTTCAGCTTGATGACTAAAGATTGGACACCGGTGTTCTAAACACGCATACAAGAGGTGGCATGGATAAAGCAGACTAAGATTTTGAAATGACCACTCACTAGGACTTCAATCCTCTTAAAAATGTGGCCTATCCTTCAAAGCCAGCTAAGTGCCAAGAATCTGGAATTTAATTAAACTACAGATTCTGCCAAGGAGGGTAAGAGGAGAATCAAATATCCAAACAGATTTTTTTTAAAGAAGACTTTTAATCAAAAGTGCCTGGTCATGGTGCAACTTATCAAAATGCTAATTTAAATCTACGTTGTTCCTTATTTACTTGAACCTGTTTTTGAAATGGACAGTGGCTGGATTTCAAAAAGATTTGTTAAATATTCATTTGGCTCTAGGGGAAAATAAGTTCAAAGAAAAACTGAAAAGCCATTTTCATGTCCGTAAAGGGCGTTTTGTAATCTTCATTCCTAAGAAACCTGCTTTAAAAATGTGTGTTTTTTTAGTTGAATTATTACTGGTGAGTTCCACTGAATAATCCCATGTATTATTTACTCCTCCTTGGTTGTACCTTGCATGGACATTTATTAGGATGGAGTGGGAGAGTAGCAGCAGAAGAAGAATGAGACTCCTGAGGCTGAAGGGGATTTTTGTTTTTCCCCCTAAACAAAAAAGATTTTCATTTGTTGTCATTTGTAATCATCAAAATTAAACGAAATAAACATTTGAAATATATGAGTTTGTATGTAATGTATGAATATAATATACAAGTTTCACTTTTTCAATGGAATTACTGAAATCAATCTACTTTTTCATGATATTCTAATTTTATGACCAGCACCTGTATACAGCTGAGACCAAGCAACAAACAACACCCAAATAAAAACCAATGAAACCTAAGAAAGGATCATGGTAGAAATGTTTGAAAAAACAGAGAAAAACAAGAAAATCCAAAAACACAGCAAACCCTAAAACCATGAAAAATCCAATCACACGTGTCTCACAAAAGATCAATGTTCACACCGATCACATGCATTAACAATTCATGTACTTTGGCTTTATTTTTCCCCTTTCTTCTCTGTTTCTCCGTCTGGTCATAAATGTTGAGTATCCACGAGGGGGAAATGCTCCAATTCTCCCATTTCTATCCTTGAGCGAGCTCACAGATACCTCTGTTCTGTCTTCCTCTTCTCGTGTTGCCTCCACACCAATGCTGCCCTGATTTCTCTTTTTTTCACACAACCTGTTTGACCTACACTTGGGGGGAGATTGGGCTGCCTTCCCCTCACTCATCGAAAAGCTAACAATCTTCTTTTTCTCTCATGTACGCTGACCACAAGTGGAACATTTAACTCAAGGTCATCTGTTTAATAATCAGGTTGTGCAGTTTGTCTTTGCATAGCAAGAGAGAAAGAAGAGCTTGGAATTTGAAGTACTGAGAATTTTTGGGGTTGTAAAGACATTTAAAGAACCTCTTAAATGTCCAGACATCTAGGCTAAAATTGGACTAAATTTGGTAATAATTATGCATGCAACCGTTGTACACAAAGCATGATAATCAAATATTTAGAGCAACACTCTTAATCACTTGGTTACTGTGAAGATTTTAGAATCCTGAGCTCACACAGTGTGGCATGTACTGGTTGTTTATGATGGCTGAAAATTGCACTGTTTGAGCCAGAGATTATATATTTTTGTCTTTGTGTTTTATATATGAACTAAGATATAAGGACTACATTTCTTGGTCTGATTTTAACCAGTGAAATTTAAATGTAAATGAGGAATACAACTAGACTCAATGTTGAAATTACGTTTGCTCAGTGAGGAATTTGCCCCAAATTAAATTATTGTTAAAATGTCTGCTTAAAGCAAAATTCCTTTTGTTGCTAAGTTGAGGCATCTTAAACCAGATTTGAATGTGAAACTTAACATCAAGGCTGAAATGAAAACCAGGTTTCCTGCTGGGAAAACTCTCATGTTCAGATATAGACAATTTTTTTGCCCCGTCGCAGATTAATTTGCCTTTTGAGAGGCTGTCTGTATTGAAAAATCTTTTAGTTGAGAACAATGAGTCACTGGATCATCCTTCTTCTTGTTAAGTATCAACCCTTAATTTTTTATTCTTTTCTTTTCATGCAAGTTGAGCTTCTTTTATCTGCAGTTTTATCGCTCCTCCCACAGCTAGGTTTTTAATTTAGGACTTTAGCAAATAACACAAGTTGTATGACTTGGGCTTATTCATCATGTTAAATATCCCTTAGCCTTCCGCTCTCTTGGTGTAGATTATTCAAACGACGGCTCCCCCATATTTGAAATTAGGCTGCAGACATATCGGCTCATAAATCGTCTCGGTCTGCCATCGCACCCCCAGATGCAAAGAACCCCTGTGATGTATGTTCTTGTGTGTCATAATGTACTATTATTCAATTTTTGGACATGCTTGTGGGTGCTGTGCGTGTATTAGCAAGCCAAATTAGAGTCATAAAACTTGGTGCTGAAATGATGACATTTACCCTCTGACTGTAAAATCTCTGCAGGCTGATTGTACTTCTGCACTGTAAATTCAAAACCTGCAGTGGGGGCACTGAGACAAGATTGTGAATGCTAATAATACATCAGATGGGTGTGTATGTGTAGTAATTCAACTAGACTGTTTTTTGTTTGTATGCAAATTTAGTTTATTTACTTACTGCAGCATGTTCAAATTAATATGTCTATAATTTAAAGTGCCAACCATGAGATGGATACGAATATTTCAGCTCTCCATAGGTGTACCCAGTTATCACTCAACATGTTAGAGCAGTGCAAACACTTTTATGTGCACAGATGTATTTAAGTCTGCCTGCTTCTGTTCCCCTGTGTGTGCTGAAATAGTTTCTTCTTGTACCGTGTTTGTGTCTGCACAGCACAATCAGTATCTGTCTAATCCATCAGGTGGGATTTGAAACAGGCACAAGTGAAGGAAAAAGGGACAAAGAATGACATTGACGGGCAACTTGCAGCAAAACCATCTCCCCGTTCCTAGGACAGTGAGCTGATTGCTGATAGCATATGTGTGTCTAATTGCAGAGGGGCTGGGATGCTTCTCCATTTCTTCTGTCTCTGCCTGCCAGGAAGCTAAGCCCCCACCAGAGCCCCCCAATCACTGCCTTAATTAGAGGCCTTATCTCTGTCAATCACTGTGCCTTTTGCTCTCCCCTGCAGGCCGCTGTGCACATAAGAGGATAAGAGGCCTGGCCAAAATGTTGGTGTGTCATGGAGGACAAGGAAAAATAGAGATGGAAAAGGTGGGAGAAATGCCTGTTAGAATTAAAGGCCTCGCATTCCTTGAATTAATGCATAGTGCCCACTGCCTTTCATGTCAGAGCTTTAGACTAAGATCATTTCATCATGAGAAGGGGCAGAGTTAATCAAACCTCATAATTGATGTTATGTGCAAACTCTTGCAAGATGTGTCAGACCCAAAGGTCTGTGTTGAGGATGACTTTCAGCTACTACAATGCCAAATTTAAGCTCAAAAACTGTTGACTTTACCGAGTTATAACCTTATTTGTAGTTAAGGTTGATTAACTGTAGCAGCCCTCTTGAATTGGGTTTAATCCAAAAGGTAATCAGTTGTACATGTACATCCAATGATTATTTTCCTAACATAGTTGACTTCAAACAGTTAATGGCAAAATTTTAAACAAAGATCTTGTGCAGTATGTTGTTCTCAAAATATGTGCTGGGTATCAGTTTTAGGTATTACCACACCAAATTTTAGACTAACCCCTGTAAAACTAACTGAGTTATAGCCATTTTAGTTTCTTTTCTTTTCCCTTTTTCCTTTTTAAAACCCATTATAGCCTGCCTTTCACGATTGAGCTGCGAGCAAAAGAAAGAAGTAAGATTACACTGGAAGATAGAAAGGTTCACACAGGTGTGTGTCTGTATGTTGCTGCCTTTGGGTTTAAGTTTGAATGCAATACTGTTGGATTTGTGGTGAAACACGGTAACTGAAACTAAAATGAAAATATAAAGCATATAATACATGTTGAAATAAGCTCTTTGAACCAAATCAATTTGGAGAAACAGAGTTTAATTCTGACTGGTTTGATGAGCTAACAGCTAGTCCGAGCAGGAAAGGACCAAAGTGAAATGCTGTCATCTTAAAACTACTCCAGTTTCATGTGTGCTCCATTAAATAAATCCTGATACTGGACAGCTTTGCATTACTTGGTTATTTGTGTTAAAGATATTCCTGCCAAGTAGTACACCTAACTACTTCTATTTATTTTTTCAAATAACCAGAATTCGATGTAAATAACCATGTAGCATGAAAGTAAAGATAATTTAAAAGTTTATAATGTCATGTTCACATAAACCACTATAAGTGTTTTGATTTTAAAGTTGTTTTACAATCCACTTTGGTTTTGGTCCTGCTCAGATTGTCCATTATCTCATGAATCCCATCAGGTTTAAACTTTACTTCTCCAAACTGAGGTCACTTAGAGAGCTATCTACAACATCTAAGATATTACTTGTTCATAACCTTCCACTTCAAAAGATCTGAACTATTCCTTTTTAACTTCCCTTGCTCAACTGCAACTCAACATTAACATCAAAGCAATATAAAAAAAACTGTTCATTAAGTCTTTTTTAACTTTTTCCGTCTGCTTTAAGTGATGGATGTTGGTCATAAGATCATATAACTAATGTATCCTTTGAGACTACTTCCGTGCTTGAAGATAAAATGTTAAAAGAAACACAAACATTACTGAGCATATATGAGACTGAACAGATACAACTGAGGCAACTTTGTATGCATGAACGCACATGAGGATTTGAGATGTGCATTTGGGTCAGCTACCATGTTATTAGTGTTGCTATCTTTGGCTATCACATCTAAAATAATTCACCAATAAATATTTAAGCTCATTCAGAGTTAATAAACTAAATTATTTGAAATGTAGTTAAGTGCTGTCAGGGTTTAAATTCAGCTGAACCAAACATCTCATTATCTGCAATAAAATTCAATAAGGCTACTGTGGTTTCAGGGGGCAAACTTTAATTGTATTCAGAGTGTGAAGGAGTGAAATGTCATCCACTGACCAGACAGCTCAATCACAGATTTATTCAAGTTTTGAACGAAGGCACGATTCATTTACCGTTCATAATCCTCATTAGACTGGAATGTATTCCACCTCAGTGAATGCGATGGCTTTGGAATTTTAACATAGTGCACGCAGGGTATGACTCTTGACAATAGTGGTTTCTTTGGCAAGATTTTCTTTATGGTCCCTCCTTATTTTGCTCAGAGCAGAGCATTATGGGATAAAACTATACATCATATTAGGCCTAAGTAACTATCGCTCACGTATATAAATAGAAATTCCTATGCTCTTCAAGTGGAACTCTCAGATGCATGACCAGATGGCTTCAGTTACCGTGTAATATAATCAACTGCCCAACATCACTATCCAGTAAGTACCCAATGCAATATATGAGAAATACGACCAAGGGGCCATCAATAAGATTTCAGTTATATCAAAGGCCTAGGATTCTTTGAAGGAATGCATATCACCCCCCACCATTCATTGCAGAGTTCTAAACTAAGATCCTCTTATGATGAGAAGGGGCAGAGTTATAGTTGTTTTGAAATGACCTTTTAAATGATGTTGTGCACAATCTCATGCAATATTGTGAGATCTAGTAAGATGTGTGAGCACTCGGACATTGTGAAGTTTTAAAACCGGATCTTGTGAGATCAGTCAGTGCTTGGATTATGTGTTGGGATTGACTCTCAGCTACTAACACCCAAGATTTTAGCTGAATATCTGTAAGATTGTGATGTTCTCTCCAAAAGGTAGATAGTTGTAGATAGTTGTCTATCCAGTGATTATTTTGAGAGGTCTGTCCACTTGTGCATGTGACATTTTACTTATATTACAGACAAATAATCACAGACACAGGCGAAAATATAAGCACCCTTTTACCTTCAACGGCGGGCGATAACTAGACTGTCTACAATGCTTTGCGTCATTTATTTTCTCTCTAGGCTGCTCATTAACTGTAATCTAATTCATATGAATTATAAATTGCCTTTGCAGTTTTCATATTTTTGACATGCTTACATTATTTAATATAAATAAATAAACCATGAGATTATGATTATTGGAATAGCTGTCACAAGGAGTTTTATGTGTTTGGTGCAGTTCTCTCTATTAGATTTGGTTTTATAGTTTAGACAGTGTATTGGTATAAATTGTTTTGTTTGTTTTGCATTTGTGGCATCACACATAAGACAAAAAAAGTTAATTTAAGTGAGAGGATTGTTGGGCAGCACACTGAGCGTCCTTCAGCTTCTGTTAATAGGATCGCTTTAGCTTATCGCATGCAAGCAAATATAGTTTACTTTGTTAATGAAACACATGGCTAATAAATAAATCAAAAATGGCAGTGCACATCAACCACATTTTTCCTGTTGATGAGTTTTGTCTACAGTACTTACAATATGATACAAGTGTTGTTGCTGGAAATCAAGCTCACCCTTAAAAAGTCTGTGAAAAATTATGGAGGATGTGTGACACAACAAACTGCTGAGGAGGCAGCCAGCTGACTCGGAGCAGTGTGCTAAGAGCTGGAAACAGAGCAAAGGGAGCTGGAAGCCAGGCTCAGCTTAAAGCTGACCGGCACAGACTGATCATACCATCACCTTTATTTGCCAATATCTGTTACTTGGAAAATAAGATAAATTATTTACAGATGGAATTATAACACAAAGTCATAATGTTGTTTTTGTTTTGACTGAAAATCTGGCTCTATAGCAACAGTTCTGAGTCAGGAATCGAGCTGGACAGGATAACATCCTTCCATGGAGACAGAGAAGCAGAAGCCCCACCGGATAACCTAAATGACCTGGATCTGTGGCACATCACTAAGCTCAACAACGAGGTGGTGATGGAAGCCATGGGGGAATGTCAGGAACTCTGTTCTTTCAATGTCTTCCTGAGCTGGAGCAACAAAGACAGATAGATTGTTCCTGTACCGCAAAAACAGACACCATGGATACGGGCGGGTTTAAAGACCTCACAGTCCAATCAGCCACACAGATTGCTTAAAACAGCAAGTTCTTCCACTACAACAGCTTTATCGCAGACTTTCTCTGGATAGCCTGGCATTTTTTCTTACATTATCCACAAAAAAAACATGATGTCAGGTGAAATGTGATACTAAACTGGCCGTCGGATGTGCATATGTGGTTATTTGTCACGTGTGTCTTTGTGGTGGGTGGAAAAATGTCACGGTGAAAATGGGTTTTGACAAAATAATTTTGCGTGCTTACTGATACATAGACAAGTGATTTAATATTTTGTTAGCCAAAAAATGTATATAATGTTATTAAAAAACCTTCAGGTTACGACTGATCATTTTTTTAAAGCGTAGATGCTTTGCAACGCTTCATGCGTTTCTCAAAATGGAAAAGCTTTAGCTTCATCCAAAGTCCAAACATGAGCTCGCAAGCTTGACTTACCAGACTGATTAATATGTAAACAAACAGAAATGTAAAAATGACAAGCTTCTTTTTATATTTTTAGTACAAGGGATACACTCTTATTGACACGTCTTCTTAGAAATTATGTTTTACGTAAGATTCCTTTTTTTTTTGCCTAGGTAATGAACTGGAAAGTTTTACTGCTCATTTCATTGAGCAAGAAATGAAATAGTAGACTGCAGTTCACCTCAGTAAGGGCTTAAACCTGCAGTTTGACATAGTTTACATAAGTGATTGGGAAGTAAAATCAGTTATTAAGACAATCACATTGATTTCTGTAGATATATGTGAACATAAAGTGAGCACAGAGGGAGGGTGAGGTCATGTAGAAGAGACTGAAACAAAAGAGATGTGGTGATAAAGCTCAAGTATGGGCTAAAAAGGCAGGTTAGGTCAGAGGTTAAGAGGGCTGGGACATGTCCAGCTATAGACCAAACTGAGGGGGTGGAAAAAGGAATCCTCTCCCTTTTCCCATGCCACTTCTTTCTGGGCACCTCTTCAAAATCAATTTAAGAAATTACCATTCAACCGGAGTTCCATCATTAGGATTTTATAATTTCATCTTCCTCCTCCAGTGCCTTTTATCCCAGAGCCCCACAGTTCATCTCTGCAGCACAACCCGGGTGAATAATTAACCGTTGCCGTGAGCTGAAAGACGATGAGTGACACAAGCGTTTTATCATTCGCACACAGCCATCCACCTTCAGTGGCAGCGGTGCTGTGCTTTTAAGCCTTTTCCTTTTCTTGTATCTTTATATGTTTTAGCTCAAATCTCACAAGTCTCTTGCTTGCATGTGAGCATGCTGACACTCTGAGACACACACAGAAGTCATATTAAGCTTATCATAAACACACACTTGCTTACTGTCTGTCAGTTGGAAGACTAAGATCAACTCGCTGCCCTTTCTGATCTCTTTCTCCTTCAACATGAACAGGGGAGGCCATGCAGAGATGGAAGAGAAGAAGCCCTCATCTGGCCTTTGTAGCCTGCAGAGTTGAGGATGAGGTAGAAGTGAAAAGGATGAGGAGCCTCCGCTTGCTGGGGGAGCACAAGGTGAGAGTCTCAGCCAAGGTTTAGCTTTAAGATCCGACGTGGGCGAACATATTTCATGAGAATCAATAGGAAGGCTCAATTAAATTCTCTGCTGTCCGGCCATTTCCATATCTCCAGTGTTGGCTGTTTCTTTGTGGAGCACATGTGCTTATTTGGTTAATGGGTCTGCTTTGTGAAATCTGCAGCAAATAATGGATATTATTCCATAGAATGTATTAATACAGGTTCAGCATGTAATAGGAATGTGGGCTTGATTTGCCAAACAATACAGCATGTCTAACTCGGCAGATTTAAGCAATCATGCAGAGTCAGCATCAAAAATGCAGTATGAAATAGATGTTGGACTGGAATAAATTACATTTATTCTATTAGTCTTTTCTTCATTAACTCCCACTGTGTTTTTTTTTGTATTTGCTATTGTTTGTGTTTGTGTCTGCCTGTTATCAAAATATTTCATGAACCAGAAGAAGGGTTTTAATGAAACTCTCTGAAAGGGATCAATGGGTGTACATCTGCAACTGATTACTTTTACAGTCAACCTGACTCAAGATGGCTGCCACAGCTAATCAAGCTTAGCAAGCACAAAAATGGCTGTAACTCAGTTTTACAAACATTAAGATGATTTGGTATTATGCTAACAAAGTGGTTTAAAATAAGTAATTACTTCAGTCATGATTTGGTAAACCTTCACTAGCTCTGTGCATATACCAGTTAAACGATTTAGCAAAAGTTTCAACATAGTTAATGTGTAGGCCTCGACTATAAGCATACTACTGACATTAGTCAAATTAATCCTTTTTTTTTAATCTAACACTGTGTTTAGAATAAAAACATTAATGTAAAAGCATATAACATCATTAATTTTGTAAGTTTGAACACCTGATTAATTGCCCAGTCACTAAAAGCCTCTGGTCTTTGTTATTTTCATATGCATACAAAAACACATACTTGAAAAAAAACATGAGAAAGAAAACAAAAAAAAAAAGCTCTCAGATGAGAGCCAGCTTCTGTCATTCTGTGATTCTGTTGCAAACAACACATTTTATCATTTTACGTAAGTAAGACGATGCTTTGCTTTTATTTGGCAGAAACTTGGTAAAAGAGGGTTAATAATGGAAGGTAGTTTTAGCTACATCTTTAGGTTTTTACTTTTTCCCTCTAAGCATTACAGCCTCCTTAGCCTAGACTTAAAATTCAAGGTGCGTTTTTAAACTTTCAATGAAATTAGTCAATGATAAATAAAGGTTGATGTTCTGGCAGTCTCTTCAGCCTCTTGAAGTCCTACTAGAAATAACTGATTGGTAAAACTGTCTGAAATCAGACCTTTTGCAGAGAAAAGCTGCCAAAAGAATAATGTTCCAAAGCATGTAATCAGTCAGGAGCTAACGGGAGATTTGCATTCAAATCCCAACTCTCAATTCTGACAGAAAGTTCTAAGAAAGCAGAAGTTATGAAAAAGTTCAAGTGTGAAAAATTTGCTTTCATCTTTGTTTGGTTTTGGTAAGCTTTTTTTTTTTTTGACTAATAAGGATTGAGTTACAGATGGATACACACACACACAAACTGCTTTTAATCACCCACTGCCGAAAGGCTAAGGTGGATAATAATCTTTTGTGATTGTGTTTGTGTGTCTGTCTGTTACCAAAATATCACATGAACCAAGAAAAATTTTAATGAAACTTGCAAAAAGCAATTATTGGCTGTAAATCTGCAACTTATATCCTGATTCAAGATGGCAGCCACAGCCTGCTAACCTTATAAATCACAAAAATAGCTGTAACTCTGTCAATTTTTTCAGATATTAAGCTGATGTAGCTGAGCGTGATCCCCAACACAAATTCTAAGTGCTAGCAGATTTTCCAAGATCTTTGTTTAAAATTGTCCTCTTAACTTTTGGAGACAACTATTTTTGTCTATCGGCAAAATATCTTCGGAGCCACAAATGGATTTTTAGGAAATTTTCAGAAAATTATCATTGAATGTACCTCTACAACTGACTTTTGGACTGAACCCAGTTCAAGATGGCCACCACAGCTGAGCTGACTGACCTTAAAAAACACAAAAAATGTCTTTATTTCAGTCAATTTTACAGATACTGTGCTAACATTTGATGTGGTTGTAGCTCTCAGTCATTGATAACACGTACATTAGTGTGACTCCTTTCACGAAATGTTGTTTTTGTTTAATTTTAGGATGAACTGTTAGCAAACTATTTAATGGATTTTAAACTTAACCCTTCAGAAAGCAATCATTGAATTTGCAACTTGAAGTGATTAATGCCTGGAGTCAGTCCAATTGAAGATGGCTCCACAGCTAATCAACAATACCCAACACAAAATTAGCTATAACTCAGTTAATATAACAGATATTAAGCAAATATTTGATGTAGTACTAGCTTAGAGTTGTTGAGCATGACATGTCACAGTATTTAATAAGATTGTGCAAAATGTTCCTTTCAAGGTTTAACCAACTTTGCAATTACTAAACATAAAATGATCTTAGTCTGAAACTCTGGCATTATTAAAGTCAGTGGGCGATAATCTTCAAGGAATGCTAGATCTTTATTTAGCATAAAACCAGGATGATTCTCACCTTAGTGAAACAGTTGGTGAGTAGAGATTTGTGTGTTTCACGGTGCCTAACTGATCACACTGCTCCCAGACCACGTTCAGTAAAACAACAATAGTTACAGTAATGTTCGGCCTGTAAGACCGGTGTAAAACTGGTGAACATGTTAGTTTTATTTGCCACAAACAGAGTGGAATTCGCTGATTAGAAGTGGCACGCAATCATTCTAAATAATTCGCGTTCCCCATAGCGTTGACTAATTGGAACCATTAAAATCTTGACACTGGTGGTTAATTTGTTTCCTTGTGTTTTATTGAGATCATTTATCCCATCGGAAAGCTCTGATGAAACATGAGGTGATTACATTCGTAAGTAAGTCTGATGGAGTTGGATCTGGCTGAACGAGGCCAAGCCCAACCTCACACACTTCCCCCAAAACCCCTAATGTCATCAGTCGCTGACATTTTTTTGTCACTTGCAAATACTGCCGCCAGGATTAGTAATGATGGTAAACAAGATCTTTATGAATGCTCTGGGACCTAAATGGGAAAATAGTCAGCTTGACCTTTTCGAAAATTCCTTCAGGAGAACACAGTAAAATATCGTAATTTGAGGGAGACGGAGCTGCCATGAACACACACTGATCGTCAACAGACCGCAGTTATCTATAAGAGCAGAAAAAGGAAGGGAAACGTACAAGAGCTGTTGTTGGATGATAATTTAAAAACATTAATTAAAGTAATCATTGAATCTACATCTATAACTAATTAACAATTGGAGTCAGTCCCATTCAAGATGGCCACCACAGCCAACCTACCTTACGAAACACAACATCTACAACTCAGTCAGTTTTACAGATATTGAGCTCAAACTTGGTGTGGTAGTAGCTGAGAGGCATCCTCAACGCATACGACAAGTGCTACACAATGCTTAAAACTTTAGCATTAACTGTTAGTCAACACTGTCCGCCTGTTAGCAAAATATCTCTGAACAGATTTTTGTGATACTCTCCTAAATTCTTTACTACTTGTACATCTGCAGCTCATTAATATTTAGAGCCAGCCTAATTCAAGATGGCCTCCACAGCTATTTAACATTAGCCAACACATAATTTTTTACAGATGTTGAGCTAATTTTGTGGTAGTAGCTGATAGTCATCCATTTGATATACACTGAGCTGTAGCACACCTTGCAAGATCACACAATACTGCACAAGATATTTCCTAAGGTCATTTGGCTAAAACGGCTCTAATTCGGTCCCTTCTCAGCAAGATCATTTCAGTTTAACACTTTGGTGTTAAAGGCGATAAGAAATAATCATTTTCTTCAACAAATGCTAGGCTTTTAATTGAAGTGAGTTTTTCTGTAGGAGTTATGAATCGTCAGTATTTTACAGCAGAGGATAAGATTTCCATAACCTTAAACAACTCAAACGTTTTTTATTTTAACACCTTGAGACCAGAAACCTGGAGCTTTGCCTAAATTCTAAAATCAACCTCTCATTCATTTTTCAATGAATCATTTCTGTTAATGCCTCGCTGTATAAACCACAAAGTGACATTTACACAATCAGAATTCTATCAAATAAATGTTGAACATTAAAAGTAAACGCTGATTCTTTTTTGGAAACGGCAAATATAATTTACTATAATAGTTACATCCCCTCAAAGATCTCCAAGGTTCCTGCTTGTTTCTAATGTTTCTGGCACACAGTTTCTGGAGCAGCTAATAAAAAAAGACAACATGCTAACAGAAATACTCTGTGGACTGGGGTTAACAAGCAGCGTTTGACCCTGCAGCAAAATCACTGACATATTTTTAAAAATGAGTCTGAGCAGAAACAGAAAAGTTCACATTGTGGATGCTGAATATGGTCCGAGCAAATAAACAATACTTTATCAGCACCGAACAACCTTTAAATAAACAAAATCAATTATAATGGGACACTGCTGAAAAGCAATTTTGAATTTAGTTTATATAAACAGTAGACTGGAAGCACATGTATCATTTTTATTGAGTATTATCTCAACTTTCCAAATAACAAAAATGGTTGTATTAGTTTCATGTAAAAGACTTGAATATTACAAATATATATGATGTAATTAAAGGCCTAGCATTTCTTGAAGGAATGCATATCACCCAAGGCCATTAATGTCACAGTTTTAGTTGTCTTATATTTGGAAATTACAACAGCAATTTTTGTGATTTTTTTAAAAAGAGGTGACTGTGGCAGCCATCTTGAATCATGATGACTCCAAGATTTAATCAGCTAAAGATGTACATTCATTAATTAATTTCTGCAAGTCTTATTAAAATCTATCCAGTGGTTTAAGAGATATTTTGCTAACAGACAGACAGCATTGACTCCAAAAACCTTATTGTCCCCCTTTGGATGAGGTTAGACAGAATAACAAAGATGAAGAATGAATTTGATAAATGGAGCCGTAGAACTGGGGTTATATTTCTTTAAATTCTTCAACATATTTTGTGGCTTTAAATTATAAAAATTAGACTAATATAGAACACTTGCTGAGTTACTGATAGGCCGAAATTGTCTTTCAACAAGTGTTTAGATCCACATATGACAGACAGTTTGCCAGAATTAAGTATCAATGTTTTTTTTCCCAGTATAGCAGTCATTGTATACATTGTATTTGTATGATCCTATTTTAGTTTGCAGTTAGTGTATTTAAAAATAAAACGTGTTTCCAGCTTTTTATTCTCCTTTTTTTTCATCCAATAATTCCTTTTTAAGCTCGTGTATTCTACGTTTAAATTTGAACTTCTGAGTTACCATGATGGAAATTGTTCCACTCACATTATGGAGCAGACCCACGGGCTCCCCAGAGCAGAAACGTTGGCTTGTAGCTTTTCACGGCTTTTGACAGAGAAATTGTAAAACTCCCTGAGTTCAGTGATGCAAGGCTCCGGTCAGCCTCCGATTCGCCTTTTTAACTCCTGTTGACCAGCTCTGATGTAAACACAGTGGCAGAAGAGACTTGGCTTGACCAATACAATATGCAGCCTGTCTGTCTTCTTGCCCTGATGCAACTTGCCTCCTCATCCTTTTCCAGTGCTCTCTTTGGATTTCCCACCAGTTACATCACTTTGAGTGACTGCTGTGATTGGGAATGTGAGCATTTCATTGCCGTCACACTTCAGTTATTGGCAGGAGATTAAAAGATATATAGCAAAAAAAGACTCCAACGCTGCTGTTTTCATCGCACAAATCGAGAGAGTTTTGAAGGTTAAAAAAAAATAAAGAAATAAAATTCATTACTACAAAGTTTTAATGATTGCAAACAGACAGCCTGGGAACTGAGCTGATATTGATCTGCTGAGACTAATAATAATGCTCATAGGCATCAGGGCTTCAGGGAGAAGGCTGGCCGGCTTTCATTAAGTGTAAACATTTTCAAGGCAGAAGTAGCCTGAGATGGGAAAAAGAAAAAAAAAAAATCTTGAGAAGCCAATGAGAAAAAGCAAACAATCTATGATCTCTTCTCTTTTTCCTCAAACCATCTCTTTTCTCTGTGGCTGCCTCTGAATAGACGAGCGTGTTTGCTGGATGATGAAGCCTGTTAGCCATGGAGGTGGCTCCAGTCCCTGGCTCCAGCTTTGACATCAGACTACGGGCAGGAGTCCCTGGAGGATACTGCCAGAGCACCCTTTAGACGGATATGAAGCACCCACATCTGCTTTAGCTCCAGATCCAACAACAAGCCTACATCTTTGGCTTGTAGGAGGTTTAAATGATTATTGCCCGCCACTGAAAGGTGGACAGTCATGTTTGTGTGTGTGTCGGCGCCTGCCAGTTAACAAAAAAACCTCATGACCAATTATAATGAAACTTGCAGAAAGTAATCACTGGATGGACATCTACGACTCATATCAAGATGAGTGAGGCAGTTTACAGATATTGTACTGAAATTTGGTGTGGCAGTAGCTGAAGAGTCGTTGACAGCACATACTCCAACCGAGTGCTGGAAATTGCACTTAAAACTTCAGCATTAACTTCTGAAGTCAACCATTTATGTCTTTTAACAAAATGCCTAATTACCACTGGATGGATTTTAATAAACATTTCAGGATGTAACCACTGGATATCACTGAAAATACACTTACAACTGATTAACTTTTGGACTCAATCCAATTCAAGAAAGTCACCACAGCTAATCACTATTAGCCAACACAAATATGGCTGACTTGATCAGCTTTACAAAGATTGACTTAAAATTTGATGTGGTAGTGTTTGAGTGTGATGTGTAGCTGAGAGTCAGTGACAACATATACTCTGAGCATGACGTGTCACAAGATTGCAGATATGCAGTTCAGTCTAAAACTCTGGCATGAAATACATCAGCAGATATGCAATCCTTCAAGGAATGTTAGGCCTTTAATTATCTCTGCTTTTATTTGTTGTGTTTCAAAGTTTGACAGATTGGGGGCCCTACCTGCAGACAAGCACTGCTGGGATGATAATAGCGTTTGACTTCAATGGTGGGCTTTGTGATGGGCAAGACATGAAATATTTCATCTTTGTTTATCGCTGCTCATTTCTGCCTAATTGCAGAGCAGAATGATTTCCAGACCGCCTGTTAGCTCCATGCTAAATCGAGACAAAAACCTGTTAATTTTTTTTTTCAAAGTTTATAATTGAAAACAAATTAAAAAAAAATAAAAGACCTGAAAAGCATGTACACACTTTTATGTGGGCACATTCTAATCCACTTTCTTCTAAAAGCACACAAAACACTCAGGCAAAAAGAAAACAGGCAAAAAGATAAGAAGGACCAGTCTTTGTGTTCGAGCCCACACACAGTAAACAAAGAAGTATAAATGAGTACATCACTCATGAGTGTGTGTGTCCTTGCATTACCTACTGCTGGCTGGTTGTGTTTAAGTGCTGGTGGGGAAGATAAATGAGATGCAGGGAGGAAAAAAAGGTGGGGTGAGGAGAGATAGTGAAAAGGAGTAACTGCAAGAGGAAGAGATAATTGGCAGAAGGAAAGAAGGTGTGTGATGGCCACACCACCCTGTCAGTAACCTTCATGCACCTTCACATTACTCATAATTTCTACATTTATATTTTGTATTTACACAATATATGACACAATTTCATAGTTGTTGAGTTTGAGTGTTTTAAAAGCACTAGTTTGATTCATAAGTTTGCACATTTAGTTAACTTTTCAACACTTCATTTGTTGTCTGTGGTTTGTTCTGATTTAGGATAACCAATTGTGTTTTCTTTTACCTGAGCTGGAGGTTCCTCTCCTCCCATGCTGCCTGGAAGAACTCAGGCCCTGTTGTTGCTGCGATTCATCCGCTCATGTACACAACAAAAGTAATTGGATTCTCTGACACCAAAACTTTATGAACCCAGGTCTCAGAGTGGATGTTTTTGGGTATGTCTGGCATCGTGAAATTGCACATGTGCACTACGGATGGCTGCAATCAACTTTTTTTTACTTTTTTTGTGCTTGCCTGAGTAGATCAACAACAGTAACAATGTTAGATAACAGAGCATTGCTTGTGCTACTCACCTTTTTCAACATGCAGCAGAAACCCAACCTTCCTGTCGGTCCAAACAAACGTTTGTGTCGTCACCTTTTTGGATGTAACTGCTTTCGTGCTGGAGAAACTAAAGTGTCTGCGCGCATGAAAACTACAGCTGATTCAACAGGGACATGATTACCACGTAAACGTATAACATGTCCCCATTAAACATTGGAAGATTTCTAACATTTCCAGGAGCACGTGTAAACAGGGCTTCAGATGAGATGTTCAGGGACTCAAAACAGCTAAATACAGGAAGTACTAAATGGGCCATCTCTGGAGCTAAAGCTAAGGGACTGAAATGAAGAATCTTTTTTCTTAATTGTCTTTGTTATAGATTTGTTTAGATTTAAACTTACTATTGATTTTTTAGGTTTCTTAACATACTACCGGTGCTGTTTATTTGCTAGTAAGTGTTATGTTGTTTTAGTCATACATATTGTTTCAGTATGGTCTGATCTTAAACCCTTGTGTGTTCTTTGTTTGTCAGGTAGTTTTGTTCTGTTAGGCAGTTAGTTTGTTAGGTTAAAATCTAATGTTTCTGACTTAATTTCAGCTTTATTTTTTATGAGCTCAGTTCTTATTTTATTGCAAATATAATTTGGGGGTAAAATAAAAGAAACCTTATTTTTTCAGTAATTCCCGTGACTCCTTGCACTTCTTCAACTCGGTCCATCACAGGGTGTAAAGAAGCCCCCATATCTCCGGAGTCTCCATCTACAGCACAGAGGCAGTGACACACAGCAGCAGCTTCTCCTGCCTTTTCAGATTTACCCCCCCCCCCCCCCCCCCCTCCAGCAACAAATACCAACAGCCGCTATAAACTTATCAGTCCAGCAGTCCCGGCTTCAACCTGTCTGAGGCTGTTTGACCCCTCCTCTTGTCAGGGTTGATCTGTATTATCCATGATATACACAGTAGTCACTGCACTCGCTCGACTGAGACTTTCAACAAAGACGAAATAATGTCCTACAGAAGAGGGTCATGTAGCTCATGTAGAGGCGTCAGTGTGCTGCCACGGTCATCACCTTAAAAGACCTGTGAATTTGTGGCAAAAGCTAGCCAGTGACAAATGAAAGGGGGGAGTTTACAGTGTAGTGTGCGAGAGGATGATACTGCTAAGATCTTTATTACCAGACAAAAAGTAGTCCATAGCATAAAAAAGACAATTACAGCCATCACAAAGCAAACAAACAATTATTCCAATATTTAAAAAAGCTTGAGGTATATTTTGTGTCGCTATAAATTGCATTTGACAAAGCTATTACTATTAAGTTGTTTGACACATCCAAACGACACATTAATTTTTACATGTAGTTCCTCAGCAAAGCATGGTAAGTCTGAATGTCGCTCATGACAAACAGATGTCCATCTTGGAAGTCTGAGGAGAATTCAAAATGCATCCTGATAAGCTACTTGCAGTAGTTACACCACGTATAAAGTCGAAAAAGGGATACTCTAACCTCATCTGTGTGCCTGTTAAATTTACATGCCAACATGTTAGCTTGCATGTACAACTTACAACACTGTCGCTTCACATCATCATCACAAAGATCACTCCTCAAAATATGACCTAGATATTTCACTTTCACTCTTTTTAGGATTAAACATGATGTCAAACTGAACACCATATTTAGCACAGAACCTGAGTAACTGCTCCAAACCAGCACTATAGGGAGACTAGAGGACAAGATCGTCTGCGTACATTAGGTGATTTACAAGATGGTTACCCACTATACACCCAGTCTTACAGTCACTTAATTCAACAGATAAATCATCAAGGTACAAGTTAAACAGGATAGGAGACAAAATTCCACCTTGTCTGACTCCATTAGATACAGAAAAAGGTTCAGAAACCTCCGAACCCCACTTAACCTGAAAAGATTGGTGAGAATACCAATAATGTAAAATCCTGATTAAATATGCAGTGACCCCTCTACTTTGTAGTTTAATAAACAACTTATGGTGATTAACTATGTCAAAAGGTTAAGATGCATCAAGGAAACTCATACAAACAGAAATGTTCTGTCTTTTATATTTATTTACTTACAATTTCCTTCAGTAAATACATAAATCAGTACTAAGCTTACTTTTAAAACCAAATTGATTATCAGTTGTTGTTATACACTCTTTAAGTCTATCTAATAAAATGTGTTCCAAAAGTTTAGACAATACATTCGCCAAGGCAACTGGTCTGTAATTATCAATACTAGATATCTTTCCATTTTTTTTAATTTTTTTTTTTACCACTGGCACTAAAACTACTGAGATATGGATGAGATGAGATATGGACAGTTGTCTAATGTTCTCTGTCTATGTTTATGTCATAATTAAATCATGTGAGTGTCTGTATGGAGCTCAGGGAAACATGGGTTCTAAATCCACAGGGTCCGACTTAATTACAGGAAAACACAGGAACTGTAATTACACACAATCACACCTGCACAACAGCTTTGGCAAAGGTTTTCCAAACAGTTTGTTTGTCTTTTTCAGGAACAGTTTCAACTTCCTTCAACAGACGTGCTCAGAGGACAATTTAGTGCCTTGGGTTTGTGTGTGTGTGTGTGTGGTTGTCTGTCTGCCAGTTTCCAGAATACCTCATGAACCACTGGGCAAATTTTAATGAAACTTGCAGAAAGAAATCATTGGATGTACATCCACCGACTTATTTATGTTTGGAGTTACCCCAATTCAAGGTGGCTGCCACAGTAAGCTAAACATGAAAAACACAAACACAGCTATAACTCAGTCAATTTTACAGATATTGAGCTAAAATTTAGTGTGGTAGTAGCCGAGAGCCATTCTCAAAACGTACTTCAACTGCTGTATTTTTCCTTAAAGCAAACTGTTTGTCTATTGGCAAAATTCCCCATGAACCACTCAAAGGATTTTGGTGAAAGTAATCACTGAATGAACACCTAAAACTGATAAACATTTGGAGTCAGTCCAATTCAAGATGGACTCCATAGCTAATTGGCATTGACCTACACAAAAATAGCTATAACTTAAGTCAATTTTACAAACAGCTTTAACTCTGAGGGCAATATGCATTCCTTTAAGGAATGCTAGGCCTTTAATTCTAGTTATTATGGTTTAGCAGAAATAAAGAAACAGGACAGCAGGAGTCTGTCTGCACAATAACTCCTGGCCATTATGACAATGGCTTGATGTCCTCCAGCTGGGCTAAAATTGTCACATATGTGCCTGTATGTTATTCAACTTGGACAGCATCATAATGAGTAAGCAGCATGTTGCTGTGTACACATATAAATGGAGATGCATAACAGTCTGCACGCACACACACACAGCTGCAGATTTTCCACTTGACAACTACACAACCAGTGACAATATAAACATTACGATAACAGACACACGCTGAACACTGCAAGCTGTATCTGGCTGGTTGTCAGATCAGCTAGTTTTCTAAATGATTTCATTTTATCTTGCTTTTTAACCAGAATGACAGCGTACAGATGAGGCTGCCAAAGGGCCAAGTCTACTTGCCAGACTGGGACCAATGATCTAAACAGAGCTGTCACTCATATGCTAACAGCATACAGGGATAACATCTCACATTTTTGCCTTTTAAAAAAAAAATCTTTATGTTGTGCAATTGTAAGCTGTGATTACAAAAGTCTTAGTTTGGTGCAACAAAAAGGTTAAAAGCAAGACTTTAAAGATGTCTGTGGGGACAAGATGTTTCCCAAAACCATTTACCTCAGGCAAAAAAAATAAATTTGCTCTTTTTCAATTTTAGAGTTTTACATATCAGGATGTAATAAAATGGTTCGGTCTTTAACACGTCTTAAAAGTTTTCAAACCTCCATTCAAATGTACAAAAATAAAATGTCAAAAATGAGACAAACAACTATTCACACTCTCATTCACACCTAGGGACACATCTGGTCTGTGAGAGGAAAACCCACATGTACATGGTGAGAGCAGGCAAACGCCACACAGAAAGGCTGGGAGGCGAACCTGTGACCTTCTTCCTGTGAGGCAACTGTGCTGCTCCTTAATGACTTTGTACATTCAATTAAACTACCTAATATATTCAATGAAATGTGCACTAGCAGTACATGTTATCTAAACATACAAAAAATCTTAAAAAAAGATTTTTGCACTATCTGTAAAATTGCAATCATGAGCTAATACTACTCTGCTCGATTTTTGTCTTTCACTTTAAACATGATAATACAAAACTACCAGTTCAGTGCTCACATCCTCTCTGCTAAAGAAACATGGATAGAAATTTGTGAGCATTCAGCAGCTACAGTCCAGTGAACAGATGGTTTTACAAAACCAAACATATGCCAGATTTTCCAGGCTAAGAAAATCAAAAAATTCTACAATTTAAACATATGCTTCTCTAACAAAACCTGATTTTTAGATATATTTCATGACAAAGAAAGGGGGGGGCAGCATCACTTTCCACACCCCTACTCCCTAAGGCTTCATTTACGTGAGTTGCTTTTACTGTCTACTAACCAAAATCAGCGAGGCAATGCCCAGACAAATCAGAAGCTGGTTGGGTGTATTTTTTCTTTTTTTTTTTTTTTTTTTAGATTTTGTGGGAAGCACCTAGGTTGAATAAATACACTCCTCCTCCTCATTTGCTGCTGCTAACCTCTGTTACATAAGTCTCATCACTAGCTAGAATAAAAACCTCTACCAGCTTCTTTATATTATGAGTTTTCACTTTTTCTTATTGAATATGTGAAAAATAGTTAAACATTATGTAAATCTTTAACTGTTCCTTAGTTTAATTTTCTTCAATAAGTTCAAACTTCCAAGTCCTCAAAAATCCTTTAGGAAGATGGAATATTCCTCAAAATATGCTCTTGTATTTGATGTTCCAGTGTCTCCTGTAGATTGAATTTGGAACATAGGGATTGCAGTCACGATAGTATCATGTCTCTCCCGAGTGGAAACCATTTCATTTTGCCAATATATTGTATGTCATAACTTGTCAGCTAATGCAGAATACATTAGAAGGAAGCCTACAGGTGAACGCTTGGTGATGAAGGAGCTTTTTAACTGCTATGTAAAAAGAAGAAGTGACAGATGGTGATGGCGTAGGATTCAGTTGAGTAGAGAGGCAGCAGGGCTTGCGGCAGAGAGCGAGCAGATCACTGACAGCTTAAGTACAGCGCCATGATTGAAAGCATGCATTGGACATATTCTGCAGTGAGGGTAATATGCCATGCGAGTGAAGTGGCAGAATCAAATTGGCTGTGGGAACGAGCAGGACGATCTCGCAAGGTTGTCTTCCTATTTGAAAGTTTCAGATAAATGGAAAGATGCAGCGTCATGATGAGGAATGCCCCCTTTAAAAACGAAACCATTTGATTGTGTTTTACTCTTTTCCAATTTAGCACTGGTAAATTGAAAAAAAATGCATAAAGTGATTCATGGTTTTCTGAATCAGAAGCTGTAAAGCCCTCAGATGATTCTGTACAGTCACTGGCAGGGGGCTTCCAACTCACAAATGCACAAACACAGATATCCTCCTGTTTTCCTCACACACACAAGCTCACATCAAAGCTCAAAGCACCACAAGCTACGGTACCCTCTGTCAAACAGATGCTCGAGTCTATCCCTTTTCACACATCCGCATATTCTGCACCTACAAAGGCTGTCTCGTGCACAAAATAGACACATGTATAAATATCTTATGTATCTGTTTACATATGCATGCTTTGCAGTAATGATACAAAAGCAGGAAAATATTAAAGATCTAGCATTCCTTAAAGGAATGCATATCGCTCACTGCCTTTCATGACTGAGTTTTAATCCAAGATGGACGCTGCATCCATTCAACACAACCACATTTTGTGAAATGCTTGAAGTTTGTGTTGAGAATGAAGCTCAGCTACTACTACATAAACCTCATTATTTGTAATTTTGAGTAAGTTAAAGCCATTTTTGTGTTTGAATAGTTGTGGTTGAAATAGGTTTACTATATCCTTCTATATCCTATATATATATATATATATATATATAATTTCCTAAGGGTTTCATTAAAATCCATCAAGTGGTCAAGTGGTTCATGAGATATTTTGTTAACAGACAGAGCTGACTTCGATAGTTAATAGAATAGTTTCAAAGACAGGTCTTGCTTGTTGAGTTAGTGGTTAGAGTACATGTTGGGGATCAGTCTCAGCTACTACCACACCGAGTTTTAGCTCAGTATCTGTAAAATTATCTTAAATTATAGCCATTTTAGTGTTTGCTTAGGTCACTTTGTCATCTTGCATTGGACTGACTCTGAAGGTTATTCAGTTCTATATTTACATCCAGTGGTTACTTTCATTTAAATCTGTTCACTTATTCATGAGATATTTTGCAAATGGTACATACAGACAAATGAACACAGACACAGCCGCCTTCATCAGCAGACATTAAATATAAAGACTCAAAATATCTAACCATGAAATGCTGGTAATTTCCTGTCTCAGAAACAAGAGCACAACTGTGACACACTCTGCTTTAGAGCACATAAGGGCACAGATGCATTTGTATCAGCCAACACACACACTTGCTGACAGATTAATATGGGTTCTTGTTATGCTGACAGTCCAAGCATTTAAAGAAAGGCAAGGTTGCACATGGTGTTTTCCCTGTGAGAGGTTTGGAAAATGTGAAAGTAGACATGCAGTCTCTACCGCCTGTCACAAAACTTCCATTGAGGACTCTGCATAAAAATGTGAAAATGGGTTTACATTCTGACTTCAAATCATTACAAAGGAAGGAGTCTCTGTGGGATAATACAGCATATTAATGCTTATGGTCACTTAAATCCTCCGGAGCCTCCGGCTACAGTACATTACTTTGTACTGCTCATTTCTGTATGTGACCCGGCTTTTGCCAGAGTGCCTCGGAGAGCCAACACTCTGCTGCAGAGCAACAATAAAGTGCATGAATTAGATATGAGGTTGACACAGATATGTAACAGATCAGTTGGCTTGTGTGCTGCGTCTCGCTCCTCAAACTGTGCAGAAACACTGATAGGGAGGCAAAGATGGATGGATTGATGAAAGGGAAACGTGATCAGACAGGAAATGCACGTTGGACTTGGGGAGCTGTGCACATCGAGGACAAGACTCCTCACCACTGACCAAGCCACTCCACTTGAGCTGATTGATTTCACATCACTTCTGTATCCCCGATAACTGCATGCCTGAAGGGCTGCAATGGCTCCAGTATATCACCGCTATATACCCGCACCACCACACTTTGTTTACTGCACATTTTTTAGTGTGTGCCAGTGTGTGTATATGAAAGTTGTGGTGAGTATATGGGAGGCTGTAAAAAAAAAACGTGGGTGTGCTGTGTGCACTTGTGTGTTCGGAGCAGCACTGGCAGCTGGTTACTGTACATGGTGACATTTGTGATAATGACATGCCAAACATGTCTGCTTGTATCCAAGACAATGAGCTTCTGTTTTCTGTTTTTTTTCTTTCTCAAGAGTCTAAAGCTTATTGTTCTTTAGTTAGTGGCAAGAATACATCATTAAAGACCATGCATTCCTTCAAGCAATGCATATCACCAGCCGCCTTTCATGCCAGAGTTTTAAACTGAGATTATATTAGGTTGAGAAGTGACAAAATTGTAGCCAGTTTGGTCAAACATTGGAAATAACATTATGCATAACCTTGTGTGTTGTCAAGCTCACAGTATGTGTTGTGAATGACTCTTAGCTACTGTTATACCAAACTTTAGCTCACAATCTGTAGAACTGACTGAGTTTTAGCAATTTTTGTGTTTAATGTGGAATATCTTTGACATTCATCTTGATTTGGACTGACTCCAAAAAGTAATCAGTTACAGATGTACACCCAATGATTACTTAGAGTTTCATGAGAATCCTTTTAGTGGTTTTTGAGATATTTTGCTGACAGACAAACATGCTTAATTTCAACAGTTAATGCTAAAGTTTTCAGCAAAGATCCAGCACTTGGAGTATGCGTTGTGAATGACTCTCAATTACTACCGCATCAAATTTTAGCACCATGTAAAATTTACAGAATTATAAGCCATTCTGTTTTCTAATGTTGACTATGGCGGCCATCTTAATTCAGGAATGCTCCCAAAGTAAATCAGTTGTAGAGGTATATCCAATAATTATGTCCTAAAAGTTTCATTAAAATGTGTTCTGTGGTTCATGAGATATTTTGTTAACAGACAGACATTGGAAGACATAAACAGACACAGGCAAAATTGTGATTGTCTATCTTTGCCTTTCTGCGGTGGGCCATTATAATATAACTAAAGGGAACAATATTTAAATAATATAAAGTGTAGAGGTTTATTCCACGCCTGGTTTCATGTTCATCTGAATGTGTTTTTTCAAAACTCGCACTTCAGATTAGTTTTCTCAATTTAGTTTCTTCAGCACCACACTCAGATTTGACATCTGTGATTTGGAAATGTCAGGTGTAGCTGCTTTATGAGCTGCTGAGCAAATTACTATCCAAAAGAGACATAACACCTACTTTTTCAGCAGGATCTAATGATATATTGAGTCGTGTGGTGTTAAAGTGTGGTTCAGACAGGAAGATAAACATCTCATCAGCAGATTCTAAGCTCTACTTGTGTAGAGCTCTACTTGTGTACAGAAGGCTGCAGACAAAAGATTACAAATGGCTGGAAAATTTAAAAGCTTTTTGAAATGTCAAATGTGATAAAATGCTTGTTTTATCACTGACAATAAAAGCATTTATTTATTTATTTTTAATTTTCTTGCCACTGCCTTGTTGCCCATTAATTTAATATTTTTTTCCCCATCCAAGAGTTTTTTAGGCTTTGATAAAAAGCTGGATGAATGCATGAAAATGTTCAGGATCTTTGCAACTCCTGTGGAAAAGCCAGCAAACCAAAAAAAACATAACACTAGTTAGTGCAAAAGTGTGTCAAGGAGAAGTTTTTTTTCAAAAGAAAGTCCAGGGAGAGCAAGGCTAATTATAGATATTTACTTTTTTAGTTTTTGTCTGTTTAATATTCATGTTTTTCAGTTTTGGTTTGGGTGCTGTGTGTGTTTTTTGGGGGTTGGAGGGTGGGCGTTGTGTGATGATTAAAAAGCAACGCAATGAATATTTCGCCAGTTTTTTTGTTTTTTTTTTCTTTTTAAAATCAAGCTGCTGTGCTTACATTAGCATAGATCATTTAACAATCCATAATACATGGCTTGTTAACAAGGTTGGTATTTTTTGATCCATAATTAAGGAGCATTTTTCCAAAGAGTTTGCAGCGGTAAGCACGTGATGTGCCTGCACTTGGCTTCCCCTTCAGCCATACCAGGGCCATGTTATTGTACAGTGTGGTAACTTATTGATTCATGGTGCCGTTTGGTTATTGATCAAAGCAGATGCCATTATGTCAGAGATATTGTAGCCCTCTGGAGCACAGTGAGCCTAAAGAGGAAAACTGGTGTTTGAGAGCCAATCGGATGCAATAGCAGCCATGTTTAAAGATATTTATTGCAAAGTATGAAATCAAACATAAAGAGGTTAACTGTATCAAATGGTGCATTTTGAAAAGAGTTTGGAAAGCGTTTACTCCAGTTGTTTTCCAGATTGACAGGCATTTCTGTAAAATGCAGGTATGCACTCAGTGTAAACAAAACACTTTTATCTGCATATTTTACTCAATAAATCTGAGTGTAAATATTCACCATTACATCTAATTTGTTGAACTTCTTGACCCCAAATGGCTCTTCCATGGATGCACTTGGTAGTCAGCATCTGATTGCAAATTTTTTCTCACAAATTTTTATTTTAAGGACACATTAACCGTCTATATGAGAAAAATATCGAGTGGATTTTGACCATTATTTTAAAAATCTTTTTGACCATTTTTTATGACTTTGCAATGATCTTTTAATCTTTAATCTAATATTGTAACACAAACAAAACACAGAAGCACATAGCCTAGGATAGCATACCACAGTATCAGTGAAGACAAAGCACTCTCATTGTACTATTTTGTAAATGTGGAAAAGGGAGTAATGGAAACTCAGGCTGTCACTGAAATGCCCATGTTTTTGTTTTTTTATTTGTATACCTCACTGGAACCTAATATTACCTGTGACATCTGCTGCTTTCTGTTGATCATTCAAATTGACCACAATTCACTACGCAGCGGGGTGAGATGTGGGAGGAGGGGGGGTTGACTGAGCTGGGATGATTGGGAAATAGAGTGATGAGGGTGAGTAGGCGTTCACTGCCTCTGCCTGCTCTCCTGCCTTTCAGACCAACCCGTCATGTATTTATAGCAATATTGAATTTAATTGCGTTCCTAGCAAGGGGGGCCTGATTTTTAGAGACCCATAAAGGGAGTTCCAGCAATGCAGGAACTTGATTCGCTGTTGCACAGAGCATGTAAAGTGCACACTCATGGAAAAGGAACTGCAATCTGTGTAATGCCAAAAGAAAAAAAAAAAATCTGAAGCGAAGCCCCATCAGCCTGCTGGTGTCCTGGATACCAATGTAAGCTGGTAAGTGCTGACCCCAGGGCTGTGCGCTGTGCTGTGTTTCTCAGTGAGGTGCAGCGTGAGACACTGCAGTGGTGAAGAGGTAACTCTCCGGGGGGCAAATGACTCTTAAACCGGCTGTCCTTTTAGGCTACAAGAGATACTGTAAGTTTCCTGAGCAGCTTCTGTCACGTACTCTCCATCCAACCCTGACTCAGTTTAATTTCTTACAAGACAACAGCAGTGTACACAAAAAATAACAAGGCAGTTGTGTAGCCTGCCCTCTGTAGGGGCACTATTCAAATTTAAATTCATGGTCTGTTTATTGGATAATAAATTGAGCATGAAAGATTAATTTGCATTTAGTTCATCGTCTCAGTGATATAGAGGAGCACTTTCTATACAGTAGTGCTCAGAGTCAAATAGCCCAGAGGGGGAAAAAAGGCATATCAATATGTGATTTCTTTCTTTCAAGGACACTGGAGTAGAAGCCTGTAGCAACATCTGCGCTATGATTCAGACTTCTTGCTTCCTCCCACTTAATTCTTGTCACTCACAGTCTGAGCCAACATATCAGGCATACTTAACGCAGCGCAGAGAGTTATTTAATATTAAGTGTAATCAAAATTCTAATGAACATCATTAAAATCAGGGCTTTAAAAAACTGGGTTAACTGTGTGTTAACATAGTCTGGATGGGAATGTGTGTGTCTGAGAGTGTGTTTAGGGCTATCAGAGCCTGTTAGAGAGCTTCAGGCAAAAGCACACAGGGGTTCACCTCATATTCAAAGCAAGCCTGACATGGACAGTTTTTTTTTTTTTTTTTTCATTTTAAGAATTATTTTGTTTTTCTTTCTTTCTTGCAAACAGCTGCAGCATGACAGCTGAGTGAGCCTTATTAAAGAAGGGAGAAATAAAAAGAAGGCTGGGTGGCCGCATCAGTTTCAAGCAACAGCCTGGACACCAAAAGGTCACATGTTTAATCCAAGCAAGAGCTAATGTGCTGCTGGGATTACAGAAGTACAAAATGGATAAATCCCCAAGTTTGACAGCATTTGCCAACACTTGACACATAGCTCCAGCTCCACTTTCTGACCCTTTCTCTTAGAAATATGCTCATCGTGTTACCAACTAAATGGAAAAAGTGTCTAGACTGAACATAAGAAAATGGTGAAACAAACAACTCTTTGAAAGCTTTAGCTTAAACATAACTGAGATACAAACAAAACTAGATAAACTGCATTTTCTGTAGAAATGCAGTGAATGCTGAATGACAGCAGAAAGGTGCAGAAGACGCTGAAAGTAAAATGAAAGCTAAAATACCAAGTTATAGCTAAAGGTTTAAAGTAACAAAAGGTAGCAAAACACTAACTAACAGGTAAAAGTAGCCAGTTACGAGCTAAAAGTAGCAAAACTCTTAAAAGTAAAAGTAGCAAAATTGTATCTAAAAGTAAGAAAATGTTAGTTAAAAGTAGCAGAAGGCAAGCTGAAAGCTAATTGTAATGAAAGACTAACTAAAAGTAGCAAAATGCTAGAAGTATCAAAAGGTTATCTAAAAGCCAAAAGTAATGGATTGCTATCTGAGAGTAGCAAAATACGAGCTAAAAGCTAAAAGTAGCAAAACTGTAGCTAGAAACAGCAGCACAAAGCTAAAATGAGCATTAAAAGATAAAATAGATCAAGTGCTGAACATTTCAAAGAGAAAAGTGTGTTTGGAGGAGTTAGAGATCTCAAAAACCAAAAGTCATAGCACCCATCTCCTGAATGAGCTGAATGTTTTGATATATGAACAGTTAAAATAGCACAAAGCACGAGGAAGGATAACATTTTTAAAAAAGAAAAGTTTAGAAAAATATAACAGTGCGATTGCTGACTCAATATTCACACAACAGAGCAAATTTCAAGAGGAAACCATATTTTTTTATTTAGTAAAACTAGACTAAGAGGGAAAAGCTCTAGTTTTAGCTCTAGTTTTAGCAAGTCATTGGGAAGATTTGATGTCTCATAGTTGTAATTGTGTGGCCTAACATCATCAGCTGCCTATTAACCTTTGGGTTGACTCGGTTTAAGACATGGCAGGTGTCGAAAAAAACTCATAAATGGGGCGAGAAATTGAACCTCGTAAATGAATGAATAAAAAAAAAAGAAAATGACAGAGAGCTTCGGAATGGAGAAGGAGAAGCGTCTGTCTGCTGCTCATTATCAGATAGGTAATCTGGAACATGGTGAGGCGAGAACCGAGGGGGTCACGAGGATTATAAACGGCCGTGCGCGTGTGATGAGATTGGATGGGGATTTTTTATTTATTTATTTATTTATTTTCCTCGCAGACCTGAGGCACGAGCCGCTGCTGCTCAGGCACGCGCTGACTCTCCAGCAGCTGCCTTTTAAATAAAGCTGACTTGAGCAAACGGAAGCTCTCCGTTCATCGGATCGAAACGGGGGAATGAAAAAAAATGGCGAACGTTTGAACATTTAAACAAATGTTTGACGACGGATTTAAACACGTTTTCCTCACGTCGCACCAACAGTCTGGTTTTATTAGACAAAATAAACAAAATTCAACACCGGAAAAGGCGACTCGGAGCAGAAGAAAGTGGGAGAACTGGTTTAAAACGTCCACTGCGTAAGGTTTAAACTTCCCAGCTTAATGTGGATTCGTTAAAGATTAGTTTTAACATCATGTGTTTCCGACTGAAGTCATTTCGCGTCCAACATACTGTGCAAGAGTGACATTTTTTCTGTTTCCATACCGCCCTTTTCTATTAACACGAAGACAAAAAACAGCTTTTTAACTCGGGTCTTACCTCCTGGAGACGGCGAGTCTCTGTCCGAGGTGCTGAACATCATCGCAGGGGTTTTTGTAAATCCGCTGCGAGGACAGTAGGTGCTAAAAAAAAAAAAAAAACTGCTGCCGCCGTCAAGTTAAAGGAATTCCTATTCCCAAAGCGAAATAAGCGAGAGAGAAAAAAGACCGAAAAAGAAAAAAAAAAAAAAAAAAGGAAAACAAAACTGTGCATTCACATTCAGACAGAAGCCTGCTGGCTGAACGGAGCCGCTTTGGCAAGTGTGACTGCTGAGGCTTCTTGGCCGGTTGCTTCTTCCTCCGGATAGGTTTAACCACCCCTCTCCCTCCCTCCTGTTCTCCGTCTCTATCAATCAGTTCGACTCAGATATGTTGGAGTGAATAGAAGCCAGAGCCCGCCATCCTGTAAGAGACACGAAGAAATCAATGTCAGTACCTGAACAGGAACCATTAGACTTGGAGCCATGGACCAATCGTCTATTAGACTTTATTCCATTCAGGATTTTTTGACACATAAAGGCACCAGACAGAACTGCACTAAACAGATGGGTAATTTACTTGAATCAGGACATTTTGTTTTCATTAAGACAGTAGCTTTTACTGTAAAATGTTTTTTCATTGTACATGACAAACATACAGCTGAGATTATTCTACAACCCCAATTAAAAAAAAAAGTTGGAACTCTGTGTTAAGTGTAAATAAAAACAAAATGCAATGATTTGCAAATCTCATAAGTCCATATTTTATTCACAGTGAAACAGTGTTGAAAGAAATTGTACCATTGGACTAAAAGAGCATTTTAGAGAGCATGAATCTGCCAGAAGTGAAGATGGGCAGAGGTTCACTGCATCTTAAAAAGTAGAACATTTTCTGAATAATGTTCCCTAATGAAACGTTTAGAAGTCTGAATGACACATCATCTACAGTTCATAATATCATCAAGAGATTTTAAGGATCTGGAGAAAAAGCTGCACATCACCCTGAATACACCAATCCTACTATAAAATATGGTGGTGGCAGCATCATGCTGTGGAGATACTTTTTTTTCAGCAGGTACAGGGAAGCTGGTCAGAGTTGATGGAAAGATTGATGGAGCTAAATACAGGGCAATCCTGGAAGAAAACCAAAGACTTAAGACTGGGCCGGAGGTTCACGTTCCAGCAGAAAAATGACCTGAAACTTCCAGTCAGATTAAAACATATTTGTGTGTTGGAATGGCCCAGTCAAAGTCCAGACCTAAATCCAACGGGGAATTTGTGAAAAGACTCGAATGCTGCTCTTCATAGACACTCTCCAGCCACTCTGACTAAGCTTGAGCTGTTTTGCAAAGAAGAGTGGGCAGAAATTTCAGTGTATAAATGTGCGAAGCTGTTAGAGACATACCTCAAAAGAACTGCAGCAAAAGGTGGTTCTACAAAGCATTGAGTCAGGAGGACTGATTGAAAAATGCACACCTTTTAGACTTTTATTTGTAAAACAATTTTGAAAACTGTATCACTTTCCTTCCACGTCACAGTTATGTGCTTCCTTGCGTTGCTCTAACACATTAAATCCAAGTAAAATGCTTTCTAATTAAATGATATGAAAACTTTTCCAAGGCACTGTATGTAATTATAAATACAAAAGCTTCATTCTAAAATAAAATTTGGGGTGCTGGGTGACTACAGAAAAAAAAATGATGTTCTGCAAATCCTTTAAAGCATGTAATGAATAGGAACTCATTAAATAGATATATGTAGAAAAGTTTGCAACTTTCTTTTGTGCTTGCACAGGTTTTTTTTCTGGTTGCTCTGGTTTCCTCAGACACTTACTGTGGTAATTGGAAACTAACTGTAGGTACCAGTGTTGTCTTTTTCAATGCTAGCACTCTGATGGATCTTTCTGGGGGGTACTCCAACTCTCACCCCATGACAGCTGGGCAGGACTCCAGCAGCCTGCAACCCTGAACAGAATGAAGCATGTGCAGACACTAAATGGATGGACTTTGCTCCTCACAACTTTTTTTCCCCTCTAAGGAAACTAAAATCTTGCAGCCTCAGAATATTCCCAGTTCCAGTCTCTACAAGAGAGATATCTGTGTGGAGTTTGCATGTTCTCTTGCCTCTGGATACTCTTGCTTTCACTTGCAACCCAATGACCTCCAGGATTATTGGTGATTTGAAAATGACTTTAGGTGTGATAGTGAGCGCTTATGGCTGCTCATCTCTATAATGACCCTGTGATTGGTTCCATTCCACTTGTGACCCTGAATAGAATAAATCAAGTATAGTAATAGTAAGTATAGTAATTTTGGCCCGCAGATAGTAGGTGAAGGTGGAAGATAATATTTTTGCCTGTGTATGTATGTTACCAAAATAGCTCATGTATATACAATGATTACTTTGTAAAGTTTCATTAAAATTCATCTTGTGGTTCATGAGATATTTTGTAATTGCACATACAAAAAATCATTGGAAAACACAAAATGGCTATAACTCAATCTATTTTACAGATATTGACCTAAAACCTGGTAAGGCAGTAGCTGAGAGTGATCCTCCAAACAAATTTAGAAGATTAATAGATTGTAGAAACGCTTTAAATCTTTAAAAATTGGCTATTAACTATTTGGAGTCAACTTTGTCTGTTTGTTTGATAGGTTTTAATGAATTTTAAGGAAAATGATCATTGGATGTATGTTTACAACTAATTAACTTTTAGAATAAACTCAGTTCAAGATGGCTGCCACAGCCAACTCACCTTAGAAAACCCAAAGATATTCAGTTGAGTTAGGTCTGATTGTAGGTGAGAGTAATTCACAACACATACTGCAAGTGCTATTCATTGCATGACATCTTGGCTCAAAACTTTAGCATTAATTGTTGAAGTCAACCATGTTTGTGTTAGCCAACTCAAAAATGGCTATAACTCAGTCAGTTTTACAGATATTGACCTAAAATTTGATGTGCTTGTAGCTGAAAGTCATTTCCAACACATGCTCTGAGTGTATCATTTTGCAACATTGCATGAGAATGCTAGGCCTTTATTATTGTATAAATTAAAAATCTCCTATAATGGTAAACTTATTTGGGATGTAGATCAGGTTCTTAGTGTTTAATTCACTGCTGGGCCTCTATAACTTCACTATGTCTGTTTGGCAGCACCAGTAAAGTATATTCCCTGTGACCTGACAGACATTGTATATTACTGAATGCAGTAAAATGCTTGATGAAGTCACATCCTTGGTTGAACAGGACCATACATATTCTCTTATAGTATGCTTTGAGTCTGATTTATACCATGCCAGGCAAGTTGTGCACGTCAAATGAATGATCAAAGCAACCAAGATCACTTCTAAGATGCTGAGATTTCTTTACCAGGCTTTGTGATATTTCTCCCAAAAGTCAAGGAGACATTAAAAGATGATGCCATGTTTGGTTTTATTTTAAAACCATCTTATTCATTTGCCTTGTCCTGTTGTACTTCCTTGTTGTTTTGCTTCCTGGCCTTTTTAAACTTGTTTCATGATTTGAAAGAAATTGTTGAGTCTGTCCTTTGGTGTATAAGGTTTAGTTTCTTTTACCAGCACTCTAGCTTGTTGTTTGGGATTTTTTGTATTCCCTGCCTGTGTTTTTACAGCAACTTTTATTGTGTTGTGGGTTATATTAGTGTTTGGCTTTTGCTTCTACATCTGTTTGCCTCACCTGTGGCTGCACTTGAATCCTCTATGTAATAACCAACTCACAACCACATATGTCAATGTCAGAGTGGTGCTATGTGAAATGCTATGTGGATTCATCTTCTGAATGTTTCTGTAAAAGAAGCAATCCATCTAAAAAAACAACAACAACAAATCAATCAAATAACATCCATAGAGCTATATAGAGCACAGTGAATTCAGCAAATACACTGCTAAATGGCATAAGTATCATATCAAATAATCACATATAAGATATCTCTAAATATTAAAATATCACATTAGTAATACAGATGGATACTTTGAATACATGTGCTAACATCAAAGTAGAAACAGAAGTAAATAATCATGATACTTCCACTGTAAAGTCATATTTGAATGCAATTCACTTTGCTCCCCCCCCCATCACAACACAAAGAGGGGACTTGAAAATACTGTTCATCTGGTTCATCGATTCAATGTCCCAGCTTCCATTTTGGTGTGTGGATGAGTCTACGCATAAGTAAGGTTGCTATCAAAAACTATACATTTATATATATATATATATATATAAACTTCTCGCCCTATTTGTTCCACATGGGCGGTTCCACTTTCACTTTGAGCTCGGGGCCTCTACCAGAGGCCTGGGAGCTTGATGGTTCAAGAAACTGCTGAAAAAGCATTTATAACTAATTAGGTTAATTGGCAACAGGTCAGGTCAGTAAGAGGATATAAAACAAGAGGCTGAATCTCTCAGAAGTTACGATGAGCAGATGTTCCCTAGTCTATCAGAATTATATTTCTCAGTGGAAAATTAGAAAGGCCTTTTGAATATCATATTATCTACAATTTGTGATATAATCAGAAGATTTTAAGAATTAAAAAAAAAACAGGTCTTATTCTGTTACAGACATCACTGCATTGTCTCAGGAACACTTCTATAAATCATTGCCTGTAAACACAGTTTGTTGTGCTAGCCACAAATGCTGATCATGCGAAACAGAATCTATATGTAAACACCATCCAGAAATGCCACCATCTTCTCTGGGCTAAAATTCATTTAAATGGACTGGGTAATATGGAAAACTATGGACTTCATGTCCTTCATACTAAAGAGGAGATAAACCATCTGGCCTGTTATCAGCGCACAGTTTAAAAACTTGCCTCTCTGATGGTATGGGGGTACAATGCCTTGGCATGGGCAGTTTACACATCTGGAAAGATTCTGTCAGTGCAGAAAAGGGTATGCAGGTTAAGAACAAGGCATTTTTTTCTAAGTCATTGAATGGGCTATCCAACCATTTATAGATAAAATGAGTTTGCTTTGTCTCATTAGCTTCCAAATTCACATCCATATGAGGGACTTTACACTGCTACTTGAAATCAAGTAGCCGCAGAAAGGGCCTCACACACTCGCTCATCATTTTAACGTTATTCAGAACACACACATGCCGGCATCACATTAAAAGTAATTTTCTGTGATTAGCCAATCAGGGCCGATTAGAGTCGGCTGTGGAGGGAGATGCAAGTCAACTGTCTGAGTAGGCTTTGATGGAGGAGATCAGAAGGTTATCTGTCGGTCTGATTCAAAGTGAATGTAGGATGAGGGGCGTTAAATACTAAGGACCCCCACCTCCCATCCCTGTTAGATCTCTAACTCCAGCCTTAACATTATGTAACAGATTTTCTCATGCTTTGGAGACGTGGGAAGGCATGCTCTGTGACAGCCAAAGAGGGGAAGCTGACTGTTGTTATGCAGACTTTCATCCTATTTAGTCTGGGGTGAGGTGTTAGATTGAGCTTTTCAGTTCTTTTTTTCTTCCTTGAAGAACTCAGAGCACAATTTAGAGTTCCTTAGAGAGCAATAAATGATACCAAAGCCAGTTTTTATTACAAGACATGCAATAAACGACATCTGCAGTTTTTGCACATTTTATAATAAAATTTATTTTTTAAGCTCTCAAAAGTATATGTAAATTTGAACTAAATATGTACTTTTGGGAGAAATCCTATTAAACAACTTCCCAACTTCCTTTAAAGTTTCTCTTTGAGATACACTGCCTGACCAAAAAAAAAAAAAAAAAAAAGTTGCCACCTAAAAAACAGGTTTACACACTCTAATATTTCGTTAAACCACCTTTAGCTTTGATTACGGCACGCATTCGCTGTGGCATTGTTTCGATAAGCTTCTGCAATGTCACAAGATTTATTTTCCATCCAGTGTTGCATTCATTTTTCACCAAGATCTTGCATTGATGATGGTAGAGTCTGACCGCTGCACAAAGCCTTCTCCAGCACATCCCAAAGATTCTCAATGGGGTTAAGGTCTGGACTCTGCGGTGGCCAATCCATATGTGAAAATGATGTCTCATGCTCCCTGAACCACTCTTTCACAATTCGAGCCCCATGAATCCTGGCATTGTCATCTTGGAATATGCCTGTGTCATCAGGGAAGAAAAAATTAATTGATGGAATAACCTGGTCATTCAGTATATTCAGGTAGTCTTACTGTTGCTGAACCTAGACCTGACCAACTGCAGTAACCCCAGATCACAGGCTTATACAGTAGGCACTAGGCATGATGGCTGCAACACTTCACCTGCCTCTCTTCTTACCCCGATGTGCCCATCATTCTGGAGCAGGGTAAATCTGGACTCATCAGACCATATGACCTTCTTCCATTGCTCCAGAGTCCAATCTTTATGCTCCCTAGCAAATCGAAGCCTTTTTTTTCAGATTAGCCGCACTGATTAGTGGTTTTCTTAAGGCTACACAGCTGTTCACTCCCAATCCCTTGAGTTCCCTTCGCATTGTACATGTGGAAATGCTCTTACTTTCATTATTAAACATAGCCCGGCTTTCTACTGTAGTTTTTCTTCGATTTGATTTCACCAAACATTTAAGTGAGCGTCAATCACACTCATTCAAGATTTTTTTCCAGCCACATTTCTTCCTCAAAGATGATGGGTCCCCACTATTCTTCCAGCCTTGGACAGTTCTAAACCCAATTTTATTAGTTTCTGCAATCTCCTTAGATGTTTTCTCTGCTTGATGCATGCCAATGAATTGACCCTTCTCAAACAGACTGACATCTTTTCCACAACCACAGGATGTGTCTTTCGACATGGTTGTTTAAGAAATGAGAAGCAACTCATTGTACCAGTTGGAGTTAAATAACTTGTTGCCAGCTGAAACATAATCACCCAGGCAGTAATTATCCAATAGGAGGCTCGTATAAATCCAAGTGGCGACTTTTTTTTTGGCCAGACAGTGTATGTGTATACGTATATACATAGCTAAATATATATATCTGGTGTTAATGCTTTCATGCTTTCAATGGTCCCCTACTGAGTCAAGTTATGTTTTGCTGTAAAAATCCTTAGTTTTGTGAATACTGATTCAGCATTTAGACAATAGTGATCCTGTTTTTCTTTATTCTTTTTCTTTGCTTTTATACCTATTTTGACATGTAACTACTTCTGCATAGTTTGTGTTATTTAAACTATTCAAAATTTAAAACTGTTCAGTTCTTTTAGGACATTCCAGTTCTGAGTTTTATAAACTGATTTTACCAAGCACGGATAACTATGTCAGATGCTTTTTGGTTTTATCAGTTTCTCAGTGGAAGCAGCAGCAGCATATCAATGGGAAGGGGAACACAGAAATCCCACAGAGAGAACTCAGACTGGAAATGTTGACAGCAGTGAGGTTTTACCTCAGACTAATCAGTGTTTGTTGGGAAGTGATTAACTGCTAAGTGAGATCTTTACAAAAGAACAGTAGCCGATAATTTTTCTGATTAATGTAACTGAATGCAGCACAAAACAACAGATAAGCTCTAAACAATTAGTGTTAGAAGAAAATTTTGAAAATGACTCATAAGCGAGTGAAACTATTGCATTTGTGACAACTTTGGTCCATATTAATATACACAAATGTAAAAAAAAGTGAACAAATGTTGAGTGTAGGAATAGCAGTCCTCTGTAATTCAGATGCACCTTTATTGAGTGACTTCACATAATGATTGAAAAACAATCTGTATTTTATAAATGGAATCATTTTAAATTTGTACCAGTGTGAGTTCTGAGTATTTCAAGAAGTTTTAATTAGGTAAACATAACTATAGTAGCTCAAATTTTGACTTGAGTGTTTATATTACGGTAGTATTGTGGGAAAAATGCTTGGAAATGGAAGATATGCAGTCCTTCAAGGAATGCTGGGCCGTGGACTTTATGTATTGTTTTTGTCCTAAATAGTTTTGGTTTTACATAGTAGATACATAATATTGCAATAATTAGCGATTGAAGATGTATTCAATTCGTTTTAGTAAAAGCACAGTTATGTGAAAATATCATGATCACAACACACCTCACAAAGATTTTCTAGAAAGTTATGAGCACATAGATGTTCACAACAAACTGTAGGTCAAATAAGTATTAGAGAAGGCAAATTATGTTTCTTTTCATGACTTGAGATCTTACTGAAGTGTGTGTGTGAAGTGTTTTGGTCAAAATTTCACATTGAGAAGACAAAAAATTCAATTTTCAAGCTTGAATATGTACCTCTTTTCAGAGGTGAATGGAGTGAGCCTCTGAACTCACTTCACCCTCTCTCTTTAATACAGTCTGCTTCTTTTGAGATCGGTGTTACTCAACAACCCTTGAAGTTTATTTTTACTGTTGAGAGCATGAATCCCTCTGAGCTCACAGAAGCAGACACAGTACTTATTACTTGACTGTCAATTTAATTCTCAAATGATGAGTCATGCATTGAACTGGCTCGTGTTGTTTAAAAACACCCAAAATACAGAATCTAAAGAAACAGCAGGATGGTCTGTGAAATATCCGCTGCAATCCTGTGGAAACTTTTTAATGAAAACCCTTCGAGGCTGATGTTAAAAACATATGTGCTAAGATTTTGCTATAATTGTTTCATTGGAGCCACTTGGGGCGTCGAACACGATGCCAAATGTGTGTCATGTTCAATGAATAGTGACTTGATGGAAGGACCCAAATGTAGAAACAAAGGGTGCAGTTTCAGCGATACTCTTTAATAATGAAGAAGAACTGACAAACAGCAGGGTGTATTAATAAAAAGACGACAATCTAACAAAGACTGAACAAAACCAAGAAGCATATGTACCCTGGGACGGGTGATTAGTGAGTGACATCATGTGTGCTGATTATAGATGAGAGACAAGTGAGTGAGAAGCTGAAAGCAGGCACAACTGAGCTAAGATACTACAAGAATAATAATAAAAACAAATTAAAAAAAGATACCACAAGACAGAATGATTAAAACTACTGGAAACCACAAACAAAGTATAAATAGGAGAACAATGGTGTGACACACAATTATCAATACAGAAGCATCAGTGTGAGCACAGCATGTCACTGTTGGAGCTACTTTGATTTCACACAGAGGTTTAAATACAGGGACTAATTATTCTGCTAAATGTTAAAAAGCAACATAAACTGAGTATCTACATAAATATTTGGGTTCATGTATTTTATCCTCATGTGCTCAACTCTTACACTGAATAAACACAGTTACATGTAGTTCTTGTGAGTTTACTGTCCTAAATATCTTTTTTTTTAACTTTAAAAGGTTCACATAATCCAATATTCACTTCTTGATGTTGAAAACAAAATAAAGCCTAGCTTTGCAGATTTATATGTTAACACTTTCATTTGTTTTATGTTAATTCAGTTGCTATGTTGAATCTTTTGGTTTTGTTCTAAAGCACATGTTTTGTTTACTTCATGGGGGGAAATATATAAAAATGTGGAGAAAATGAAAGAGCCTTCCTTTTAATTTTTTTCCCCTTAGGTTGTTTTCTTTTCCTGCCTTTTTGTCTCTGCTTCAAAAGATGTGCAAAAGTGGGAGGCCACTTTGTTTGCTTTTGCATTGAAATCTTGAGTTTTCCATCAAATGCAGAATTCAAACAGCTGATGTTTGCAGCTGCAAGTGACCCTTTGGTGAACAGCCACATTCAGCCTACAGTCACCTCTGGCTGTGTCTAAATTTGCTGGCATTTTCGAAGTTAGATTAAACCGCAGGGATCCAAAGAAAAACTGGTGTAAATGAGAGTTTTAGTCAAAGTGTCTGTGTGGCCAGCAGCTACTTTCACAGCTCCAGCTTCCATCCAGCTGCCACTGACCCTTGTTTTTGCCAAAAGACCAGTTGCAGTTTGTGGCTGCCAGATTAGACTGCAGCGACATAATGATTTTGTCCCACATGATGGTGATTTGACATGCTCTGCTTCCCTGTCTGTTGCTTGGAGGCTCTCCTCCTCCAATCCGGCACTCTGCTTCTGCCTTATTACTGTCAAACACATGAGAAAAATGTCTATGTGGTGCTCGTTAATGAGTATGCATGTGAGCAAACCACAACAGCTACACAACTCTTCAAAAATGTATGTAATATTCTCTAGTTTAACACCGGCCTTATTGGGAATCTACTATTTCTTCTCATCTGCAATGCATCTCCTTGTCATCCATTATTCATGTTTTTTCCCTCTCTACTTGCTTTCTTTGCTACTTTCATGCTTTTTCTCATGTTAAGTTCCTTTTTTCCCCGAGCTTCCCCTTTTGTGTTTGCTCTGCTTTGATGTCACTTCACTGGTCCAGCCCAAGTGTTTACGGCAGGTTTCTTATCAGTTTCAATGAGTTTAAATTCAGTTCAACTCAAATGCTTTTTGAAACGTACAATCACAGAAGTTAAGTATAGTAAGAAAACCCAGAAGCAAAGCAAAGTAATCCTAAAATCCAAGTTGCATATCGTTTATCTTTTTTGGCTTATAATTGTTCGTATGTGCACCAAGTGTCACAGTGGATCGATGACCCAACAGAAGCCCCGTGACTAAAGAAATCCAGCATAATGAAACTTTAATGATCCACATGGGAAAATGGGTAGTGCAGTGTAACAGAGTAGAATGCAGACAGTAATGTTGTTAATTTAATTCTCACAAATACAGTCTAATTGTTAAGGTGGTTTTAATATTTCTTTGTACTGCAGACATTTACATACTCTGTGACAAGAAAAAAAGTAGAAAAAGTACCCAGAGGAAATGGTTCAATTTAGACTTTATTTGCACATAATGGGTGTATAACTGACTCAATTTGCAAAGAGCTGGCAGTACAAACACCAGAGGGCATAGGTGGTGACATCATAGGTGAAGCAATGGTGTTATCAGGTAGTTTCAGGAACATTCAATTGTCAGTTAAAACAGTGAGTGAAGGTCACTTGATATTGAGGATGCCTTACCAGCCACTATCAGCCTTAGCTTTACCAGCATCTCCATGCATCTGCATGTCTTGATGGAGTTTAAAGGTATTCATTACAATGCCACAAAGATTGGTAAAAAAAAAAAAAATGTTAAAATTCATAAATCAGTTAAACAAATTACACACAATATTTTTTCTCTTATATGAATGGTTAATGTGTCCCTAAAATTAAAAATGTGTAAGCAGTATGTGTGACTGGGTGAGAAGGACCATGTGTGTTTATTTACCTATGGAGCTGAAGTGACTGATTG
The DNA here is from genome assembly GCF_001649575.2 of Kryptolebias marmoratus. Lineage (NCBI taxonomy): Eukaryota > Metazoa > Chordata > Actinopteri > Cyprinodontiformes > Rivulidae > Kryptolebias > Kryptolebias marmoratus. Next base: position 6,486,199 of record NC_051448.1, read on the forward strand.
TCCAATTCCGTTTTATTTGTTCACTTACACAAAGCATCTGTGGTTTTTGGAGAATTCACCCAAGTGTTGAATTTTCATGGAGTGTGGACCCACATTCTGGAATTGTATATCAATATATCTGGGAAAACTACTGAAGTAAACTCTTTCAAACTGCAACATTTGATGTATTGTAGTTCAGGATAATGTTTTTTTTTTTCATACTTGACATATTTTACACATATTTTTATACATATGCGTACCTTTAATATTGGTCATGTTGTGTGTTTGCAGGGTGCACAGATTCCTTGGTACTGTATGTGAGGGGACCCACATACTTGGTAAATGACAGGCCACACCATGTGAGTATTTTATTTTATTTTTGTTTACCTCCTCCTGAACCTGTTCTGTTTCTCATGCTTTGCAAAAAAACACAACACAAAAATGCATGAGCAATCAAGATTGAGAGAGAAAAGAAAAAGACAAACAGAGAAAATGAATAAATCCCTTCAGGTTCTTAAGGCAGTAGGATAGGTGAAGCCATACTGCTGAGTCAAGCTTCTCTTATCCCGTTCACTCCTTCCTTAGATACCTCATCCTGCCTTCCCCGGCTTCCCTTCTCCCTCCCGTGGCCTCATGCATCTTCTCGTGGCTCACTTTCATCTGCACTGCTCTATAAACAGATCTCCTTACCATTTCAAAGCTCATAGTTGCGGTGTCTCCTCTTCATTACTTCCCATCTGCAGCCATGCTGGGAGGGACAGGGCGAGGGACATCGAAAACACACAGTTGGAGCAGATATGAGTGCACAGGTGGAGCGATGCAGCCAGGGACAAAGAGTGTCCGAGGAATGATGAAGAGACGCAGTAAAGCACAGAGACAGTTAGAGAAGGAAACATTACATCTGTTGTATAAACCACCATATGGATGCAGAACAGTAGGTTAATAGTGTAATGGATTTGGAGAAAATCCTAACCTAACACATGCATTTTTGGCTTGTTTATGTATAAAATGCGGGGAAAGTCTTGTAAAATATGCACTGGAGTGGTTGGGTGTCATTATGTTTGTGCTAAGGCATTCATGTTTGTGCTTATTAGACAGGCGTTTGGCATTTGGCAGCCAGCTGGGGGCTTTGAAGCATATTGTGCGCGTCCTTCTGTGTGTGTGTGTGTGTGTGTGTTTGTGCTAATATCTGAGTGGAGGTGCTGTAAAAGCATGCCTGGCACTCACTGTGGAGAGTCAGGGAGATAAAAAGAGACTTAGATCAGCATCTTGTGTTTCTGGCAGATTCAGTTCCAATTAAAATCATTTAAATATTGACCGTGTATCTGATAAAAGTAGTATTGTTTGTTGCATTTAATAATTAGCTGCTCTCTTGGTATGGAAGCGTTTATGAATATGAATTCTTGTTAAACTAACTTCCACTGTGAGTAAATTTGATGGCTTACCAACTTTAATCCTTTTTCATATTTATGAACTGGCGCTTTATGTTTTTTCCATTTACTTCATATATACATGTTCGAGCAAGATTAGCATTTATGGTCCTGTGCTAATATAGCAAATAAAATTGAATTGTGTGGATGAATTGAATGTGTGGGATGAGAAGGAGATAAAGAGATGGGAAGGAGTAAGATTAGAAACAGTGAAAGCAGAGGGGGAAAATGAGAGAGGGATTAGCAGAGTGGAGAATGAAACAGAAATCGTATTGCTCTGTCAGGTTCAGACTAAAGCTTTGTAACAGACAGGCCACAGGTCAATCTGGGGGAAATGTTGTTAGAAAACTGGATGATTTTCACCTCCTTCTGCTCGATCACCATAGTGATGCATTGTTAGTTTGTGCCTCATTACCTGTTCTCAGATCAGCACACTCGGCAACAACTTTGCTGAGCAGAGGGGGCGGCATCTGATTGACGGAATAGCTGTTGACGGAAGACGCAAAGAGCAGGACCGGGTGGTCTGATTGAGAGGAAGGTGGATAGAAAGGAAGCTGATTGTGGCTGTGCCGGCACAAAAGCAAGAAGTCTGGGTCAGATTTGTGCACCTTTTCTGGACAGCAAAATTGCACACTAACAGTTCAGAATCTGCTCAAGTCCTCAAAACATTTTTCACATTTTAATAATAGATTTTATTTTGGTATTTTAGAAAGCTTACCAACATTTTCCCCAGACTTTTATCTTTCAAACAGATTTTAACTTGTTTTAACCTTTTGCTAACTTATTAATTAAAGCAGCAACAGAAGAACAAAACACGTTGCAGATTTTCTCTTTGCTTTGCAGTTAAGTTTTGAATCTAAGGCAGCTGCCTTGAAGGTCTACAGCTGCTGATTATTGGAAAAAAAAGAGTCAAAGTATCATTCTTTGAAATTTGCATCCCGTGACCTTTTCTAATGAACCCCAACAAGTTAATTAAATTCTGAGGTATCCAATCTCATGAATTGTTCTTAGGTTTAATGACACTTCTCTTCCTTTTTCACATAAAGATAACATTTTAACTTTAAAATCTAGAAATAATGTTTAAAATAATGTCTTATCTTAACTATATTTTGCCAGGGATCATTACATTCAATCATGTTTGCCTGTACAAACTGTAAGACCATATTTTACCTAAACACTATAAATATACATATATATTACACAAGTAAAGTGTTTTTAAAATTAGGAATCACATTACCTAAAGACTACAAGTATCAAAACACTAACTAAAAGCTGAAACTAGCATAATAGAAGAAAAAGAATAGCAAAATGCAAGCTAAAAGTCAAAAGTAGCAAATGGTAAAGTAGCAAACTGCTGGCTAAAAGTGAAAAGTTGATTGTTTTGATTGCTGACTCAGCTTACTTAAGGCTGCTTTATGTTTCTTAAGAAGTCAAGAATTTGGCTCATGGTCACGTGGTTGTGAGATGTCCTTTTTTGCACACACCATTCATTGTCCACAAGACACACTGTGCTGAACTCCTGGAAAACCCCTCCCTCCTTCCCACAGCCCTGGAACAGATTTCGTCTTGCCAACTTCACCACTCTCTCGTCCCTTTACAAACTTTTACTTCTTACACCGTGACCAGACATTTTCATTTAATAGACGGATCAGTAAATGCTATTTGGCATTTGCAAATTTATCCCAAAGTCACCGCCACTGTTTCCTACAGAGGTTGCACAAAAACCAGTGGACATAGGGAACGTTTCCCTACGCTATGTCCTCCCGGCCAGCACAGCCATGTAGAGCCGCCTGTGTCTCCGTGCACAATAATTATATCTCCTTCCACAATTTCATAGGTTTATAGGTTTTGCTGGAACAGTTGTAAAGACAGCTGTATTTTCTAACAGCCTTGGCCAGTTGCTTCTCAGCAGAACAGTAGAAGCAAAATGACTCACCCGCCTATCCACATAAACACACCCACCGCAACTTCTGACCAATATTGGTATGCACCAAGACTTGGCCCATACCCCTGTAAAAAAAAATAAGTTTGACCTGGACCTTGTGTTGAGAAGGGGCGGACGAACCTACCAGGAGCACAAATTGATCAGACACATTTTCATCAGACAACTTCGTCAGTGAGACAATTTCTTGACTTCTTATTGAGTATAAAGCAGCCTTAGCTCGTCACAGAACATGCATGAAATGTCAGCTGAAGTAACAAAGCACTGAGACGCTACAGTACTGGTGATGTCTTTCTCAAGATGACTTTGACAGTAATAAACATGTTGCTCTTGAGGTTTAATTTACATTCTTAAAATATAGATTTTTTAAATTAAAACTATTATCTTACTGATCCAAGTTTATGTATTTTTATTAGACAGATTTTGATTAATATCTTGTGTCAACACTGTTTTTAAAAAAGAACAAATCCAAAAAAAACTTCAATATAAAACTGAAAAGGTGAAGTTTATTAGGTGGATAGGACTTAATGGAAAGCACAATTTGTGTTTTTTAAAAACATTAGATTTGAGTATTGAGAAATTAATTTTTAAGTGATTTTTTTTTTAAACAGGAAAACATGTGTGGCTTTTGTTACATTCTCTTAGAATCAGGATGAGTTTGCTACAAGACAAAAAAAAAAAAGCTGTAAGCTGCACCCTGAGAGGCTTTGAAGTGTCACACAGTCTCAGACCAGCAGACTGAGAAGCTTCCAGCGGCGTGAAGGTGCATTGATCTAACGTCAGAGCGAGCAGAGGGCAGACGGCGGCCTGACACAGCTGTCCCTGCTTGAGCAGACTGTGATGTGTGTGTGTGTGTGTGTGTGTGCAGTGATGAAATCTTGTGTGAGGGATTTCAAAGACGCTGCTGCTCCCTGACCATTACTAACACTAATTAGCTTTTCCACCAGGCATTCATTTCACTTGACTGTTTCTTCTCAGGTAGCAGGTTTGCCTGGAGGTACGGAGGCTTATTTACACCTGAACGTAATCAGAGTCTTCTCTGTTTTAAGGCCTTTGGGGTTTCTGAGGACAGGACTAAACCTCAAGTTGTTACCGGTCCACAACTGGTGACCATTAAGACTAAAGACACATGTGCTTAAATGTTTCTGGCTCCTTTAAGTAAACAGAGATGTTGTTAGTTAAAAAAAAATCACCTCTGTTCAGCTGTTCTGTGCAAGATCAGTAGCGCTTTTGGCAAAATAAATTGGTGAATTACTTGCTTTTAACACAACAGACAACATTCAGGAAAGAAAGGGGCCAGTGCAAAAGTGTTAAAATACAGTGCAGCAGTGGTTAGCGTTGTCGCCTCACAGCAAGAGGGTCACATGTATGTCTCCCACCTGGAGCCTAAAGTGTAAACTTTTTATCAGAAAACAACAGAAGTTGGTTAAAAATAAACGGGAAAAGCCATCAATAAAATAAATACAATAAAATTACTCATAAAACCAACCAGTATAATAAACTATACTAAAAACAAGGAAGCACCACAACACAAAACACCCAATGGGACTCAAAACACACTTCCTCACTTAGGTCCTGTTTAGACAACTTTATTTTTAAGTGAAACCGGAACATTTTTTGCTCAGATTCAGCCATTTGTGTTCACAACAACAGAGATTGGATTCTCTGACAACAAAACTTTTCAGAGGTCTCAGAGTTAAAAGTTTTTGGATACGCTCAGCATTGGTGTGAAATCTCACATATACACTACGTACAGCTGCGATCAACACTTTTTCTGCAGCTTTAATGAGTAGATCAACAACAGCAACAATGGTGGATAACAGAGCACTGCTTCTGCTTCTCACCCTTTTTAATGTCCAGCAGCAACCCAACCTCACCGTCAGTGCTAACAAATGTTTGTGTTGTCAGCATCTTGGATGTAAGAGCTGTCATGCTTGAGAGATTGAAGTGTCTGTATGCACGTGGCTGTCTTTAAAGTACAAAAATTCCAGCGCCAGCTTGTGACCTGGCATGGAAACTACTGCAGATTCAGTGAGCACAGTATTATTGTGTAAATGTGTAACTTTTCCCCAGTCAACATTGAAAAATCTCTCACATCTCCAGGAGATCATTCACATGTAAACAAGGCTTTAAACTCCCTTTTTGACAAACAATTCATTTTAACCCACCTAGCAATGTAGTAAACTGCAGATTCACTTTTACAACTTGTTTGGACATTAACATTTTTATTGTCATTTATATTGTCAAACACGCTGCACCTATTCCTGGATTATTGACTTGTACGTCTCTGTGCCAACTTAATTTTTTTTATGAGTGGGGCAGCTGCAGATGGTCATTTAGACATATCAAGAAAATCAAGGTTTGCATATTTTATATGAAGTTTGTCAATGTTTCACCTGCTCTCTTTCTGAAAGTTTGGTGGAATTATTAGCCGCAGAAAAGTGAGTCAAAGGACTTATACTCAGAGGTATAAATACTAAGAATGAACACAAGCACATGACAGAAGAATATTTAAAAGTAAATTGAAACTATTGATTCTCTGGTGACGGGCTAGTTCTCATCTGTGACACTGAATTGCTTCCCAGTGGCTCCTGTTCAAGTGGAGTGAAGCTTGTTTTTTTATTTATTACTACACTTATCTTAAACTTGTAAATTAATTAGAAGGCATGAAACTCCATGATATTCTTGAATAATTAATAATTTCTATGGGGATTACTTATTATAATGGAATGCACTCAAGATACCTCTGAGTTCATGTTTTGATCTTTCTGACTTACAAGTTAAGATTCAGAACACACTGACAGCCTTTTCTCAACACACTACCAGCTGATAAATGTATCATTTATTGATTTAGTTTATTTTTTTGTGAATTTTCTAAACTCCGCGCCTCTAAAGTTTGACATCAAGTTTTGATTGTTGTGGACACAAAATAAATTTATCACAAAATATAAAATTTATTAGATCTAAAACACATATTTGCTGCTATGATAAACAACCATACTGATTTAGAAAAGCAATATAAATTAAAAAGTTTTTAAAACAGATGTTTATAAATCCTAAAGTATCAATAACACTTTGCACACAAAGCTTTTTTTCTCCAGTAGTTTCAGTTTTGAAAGCATCCCTGCAGTAAAGCCTGATGGAACCAATTAAATGTTTAGTTTTCAGTCCAAATAAAGTGCAAGCTTGCTTTATTGTAGCAAACAGTTCAATTTGGGTATGAAAATCAATTTATTGCTTGCATAAGCCACAACAGCAAATCAAAGCATTTTTTTTTTTTCGCTTGCTTCTCAACATTTTTTACTCATTATGCAAATCAAATAACTGGATCAGATGCAGGAAAGTATTTCGGTAAATTAAAATCTGCATAAGCACTGATTACATAAGCAAGTGAGTAAGATCAGAATGTTGTGGAGAAAGTGACATACAGGAAGTCGAGGCAGTGAAAACCAAAGTAAAAGATAGATAAGAGGAGATGCTTTATACAGTTTTTCTATTAAGGAAGAGTAATGCTCAGTGTATTTATGTGTTTGTGGTGCAATATTTGATCATAATCCTGGTAAAAAAAATTCAATTGTCTCTTGTGAGTCGTGCCAAGAAAACCTTTAGAGTGAGCTGTCCAGAAGGAATCTTAATTAGATGCCCGAACCACCACAACTGACTCCATTCGATGTGGAGGAGCAGCAGCTCTGCCTCGAGGTTTCCCCAGATGATGCTCTTCACCTCATCTCTAAGGCTGAGCCCGGCCTCCCAACTTGTATCCAGGATCTATTTTCTTTACTTTATGAGGGTTGCAATCATGTGTGAGGGTTGCAACATAGAAAATCCAGTAAATCAAGAACTCTGCCTTTTGGCTCAGGTTTTTCTTCACCATAATAGACCAGGGCAACACTCTAATTACTATGGCTGAGGCTAGATGACCATGAAAGAGTGCTTTTGCTCCAAACTAATGCAGAAATGAATTGTCCAGATTCATTCAGCCAAATGAACTGTCCTGAAAGGAGTCAATCTCATCAAGAAACTTTCTGCCTGGGTCAACCTGACCCAAAGGTCAGAACAAAACACCTTTCTATGTCATGAAATTCTCTATGTGTGTATTGTTATATAAAAATGTTCCATGATGCCAAAGCTAGGTCATTTTTAGATATAAATAGTGTCCCGGTTATTACCCAAATTCAGATTTTGTTGTTCAAGACTATCTATTGCTTTTGTGTCATTAAAACCCTGGTTTGCTGTCATCTCCTGAGTTCCTTCTCTTAAATACTCATGAAGAAAAAGGCTTTTTTATCATTACTCGTGAACATGACTCTCAAATACTTGAACTCCTCATATAAATATGACACATAATAAAAGTTAGATGCAGAGTTAAATGATAGTAAACTCATTCTATTTATGTACATTAGCATAATATATACCTATAAAGGATGCTACAATCCGTATATTTGTGACTTACGTAACAATATGAATGTGGTGTGTAAGTAAAAGCCTTACAGTGAAGAATATCTGATGCAACAGATAAACAGAAAAACAAACCAATCATGTTCTTGGTGACTTTTGTAACTTTTGTTTCTGGTTGATGCTGTAACTGAAGCTCCTATCACAGCTTTTCATAGGATGACTGTTGTGGCTTCCTGTTATATTTAAGAGGTAGCAGACTGGTAGTCAAAGTTTGTACCTCTAAGCTGACTACAAAAGTACAGCAGTGGGTGTGAATGATATTTAGCACAGCAGAACACCATGATAGATCATTGCTGTTGTCGCTTTTCTGATTCTGCAATGCTGGGAGAATAGTTTAAGGTGCACTGATGTGGAGCCGAGCTGCCTCTGAAACAAAGCAAGCATTGCAGCTTAACAAGAATAGGCTTTTCGAGATGTTAGCATGACAATTGTGCAAGAGAACTGCTAACACATTTGATTGTAAATTTCTACAGTGTTGTTATCTCTGATTGCATGGCTGACATTGTTTTACTTCTTGCCTTTGTGTTCAAGTGTGCTCATAGTAAATTGTGATCCTGGTCACCCACATTCTCGTGAAACTGCATTTTACTTTTGCAGTTTATCTTTAAATACTTAAAGATAAAGCCCAGCTGTTAGGTCAGAGTACTGTAGATGACGAGACCAGAACCAGCAGGTAAGGCCGTCGGCTCGGGGGTTTCAGCCCTCTGGCGTCGTAGTGATTTACACACTTCAGTCTCTGACCTTTCATTCCTGCCATGGAAGCAGAAGACGCCCACATTTGTCTCTCCTTTTACTCCTACCTCTCTCTTCTCATCCTCCTGGGTCTCCCCTTCCAGAACCCATAAGCGGCTCTGTGATTCCCAGGTGGGTCTTTTGCACATCTTTGTGCTCATTAAAGAGAAGTTTGATCTGATTTGACTGCTGTGCTCTGCTGGATGAAGAACAAAAGACAAGGTTGCACTAAGAGTATATTCAGCCTCTTTTATGAATGTAAGAAGCCATGCTGGCTGAAGTCTTACAGACTGGTCTGTGGAGAAAAACAGAACGTGCTGAATCCATATCTCCTTGCAATCACAGCAGTATCAAAAACAAAACAGCAGCTTATTGATGGACTGTGGAGCTCATATTCCCTGTTTTATATTTATCGCCCGCCACTGAAAGGTGAAAATAGACCATTATGTTTTTGCCAGTGTGTGTGTGTTTGTGCCTGCCATGTTAGTAAAATATCTTATTAACTACTGAATGAATTTTTGTGAAACTTGTAAAATGTAATCACTGGATTCCCATATATAATTGATTAACTTTTGGAGTTTATTTGATTTAAAATGGCTGCCACAGCTAGCTGACCTTCAAAAACACAAAAATAGCTGTAACTCGGTCAGTTTTACATAAACTGACCTATAGTTTTGTGCGGTAGTAGCTGAGACTGATCCCCAACACATAATCAGAACAAAAACAGATTGCACATCTTTATATCATTAATCTTCTGGAGTCAACTCCAATATAAAAAAATATCTCTTGAACTACGGAACAGATTTTACTGAAATTTTCAAGAAATAATTATTAGATGTTCATGTGAGTACCATCTGGAGCCAATCCAATTAAAGATTGCATTCACAACCAACGGACCTTAGAAAACACAAAAGAATGGCTATAACTCTGCCAATTTTTCAGATAGTGTGCTAAAATCTGGTGTAGCTGAGAATCATTCACAATACATACTATAAGGGCCACATAATGTACAAGATCTTTGTTTAAAACTTTAGCATTAACTGTTTGTGTCAGTCTTATTTGTCTTTTCACAAACTATCTCATGAACCACTGGGAAAATTTAAATGAAACTTTTAAAACAGTTATGAAAAACTACAATTGATTAACCTTTTGAAACAAACCAGTTCAAGGTGGCTGCCACCATAATCTATATAAATGAGTCAATTTACAGATACTGAGCTAAAGTCTGAGTAGTTGAGAATCTTTCACAACAGCTTCTCTGAGTGTAACATCTCCTGATGTAGTATGAGACTCTGCATGACGTTCTTTTCAAGGTTTGACCAAAACGGCTACATCTCCATCATTTATCAACATCAAAAGACAATATGCATTCCTTCAAGTGCTGCCAGGCCTTTAATTTGTATAATGTTTTCCATTATTGCCTTCTTCTTTCCTGCAATTTCCATTCTAATTATTTATCCCTCCACTTTTCTTGCAGCATATCCTTGCTGTCATCTCCTTTTCTCCTCTGTGGCTTTCCCTCACTTAAAGTAAGTCTCAGTAGGAACTCTCTTCCCAGTACCAGTGACCCAATTACTCTAAGTTGTCCCTCCCTGGTAGGATGTAGCAGTGTCCCTCCCTGGAGACCCATCCTGCGGCACACAGATGATCCATCACTCTCCTCTGCCACCTCTCTCACACTACATTTATTACTCTCTCTCTCACACACTCACACACACACACAGGCTCACAGATGTAGGTACATTCCCAAACGAATGCCCCCAAATGTGCTCAAAAGCAGACAAACACATCAATAAAACACAAATGCATGCATAATAATCTTGAATTTAATTTGTATGCATGACACACACACATACTGTTGCATAATTACCAATGGACATTTGACACATGTTCACAAATATTTCTTTTTGCTCTAACGCCTCATCACACCTCCTCCTCTTGTTTGTATAATCCTGTTTATGTTTTTCACAATCCTGTCATTGGAGTTTGATGAAGGGGGAGGTGTCGCCAAGGCTGTGTGACACCATTAATTTGCTGAAGTCACCTTCTGCCGCTGTCGGTGATGGAGGGGAAAACGTACCTGTTCTAAATGAGTGCAGGCTGATGAGGGTGCATGTAAAATATTATTTTTATTCTTTTAAAATAAAAAAGACCTGGTGGTAGAAATCTGTCAAAAAACAGAAACACTGAAAACCTTTTAGTCCTCTTTTAATAAAGTATCCTGAAGCAGAATTAAATGAAAGCAGTCTCTTCATTAGTCCCATTTAAATTCTTGTATTAGGCATTTTCAAAAAAAAAAAACCCTTCATTTTCAGAAAAGCTAGAGCTTTTAACTTTTTGTAGGTAAGATATATCCCAAACCAAAAGACCAAAACTATTTAATTATTTAAATTGAATTGATGGAAACAAAAATGTCTTTAACTCTGTTGGTTTTACAATTATTCAATCAGTCATTCAACCCTTATTTATATAGCACTTTCCAACAATGGTTTGCATCAACCAAAGTGCTTTACAAGATAAAACAAATAAGAACAGGGCACAGTAGATCAGTGCTAATTAAAAACGCAACCACAATAAAAGAAGGTAAAAAAGATGTAAAATACCTAAAGTTAAACATCAAAAGCCCCTTTAAAAAATAGCTCTTAAGTTTGGCTTTGAACAGCACAAGCTCAGAGATGGTGCGCAACTCATAGGAAAGAGTATTCCAGGCTGTTGGGCCTGCAACAAAAAAAGGATCGGTCCCCCCCTCATTGTTTGCACCTTTAGCGAGGCACCTCCAGCAGATATTTACCAGCAGAACGTAAAGCTCTGCTGAGCTGGTGGATTTCCAAGAGCTCAGAATTCATTTATTGAGCTAATTCTGGTGTTGTAGCAGCTGAGAGTTATTCTCAAGACATTCTCTGAGCGCTACCACATCTTGTAAGATTTCACAATATCACATGAGATTGTGCGTAACATTGGAAGTTGGACCAAAATGGCAATAACACCATCCCTTCTCAGCATAAGACGATTTCAATTTAAATATCTGGCATGAAAAGCATCAGGCATCAAGCAGGCCCTTAGGGAATAGTTGTTTATGTACAATAACATTTAATTTATATTGAAATAGTATTTTAATTGTTTTGTTGCCCTCCATGTTTTGTGTGATTTCATACATGTAACAGACTTGTACAAGAATCTGATTGGATCAATAATCTATTAAAACTTTAATCAGAAGTGCATTGTGCAGATACTATGGTTTGGATTAGATTTGCTTTTTAATTGAAGGAGTGAGCTCAAATTATATTTTAGGGTGTCTTTACTTGAGAAGAAATAAAAACTGACTTTGATTTTGAAAGTGTATTTAAATGGCTCGTTATGTCAAGGACTCCACTGACATAAAAGGTTTTTAAAGACCCTGACATCTGAAAAAAGGCTTTGTCTCAAGTGGCTCGATCAGGAGCAACTTCGCTTTTTATTTGCTTTTAACTGATTTCCGTCAAAAATGTTGAATTTATTGTTATGACTTAAGCTTTGGAGGTTTTTATTTTAGAAAAAAAAATTACTTCCCACACTGTAGGAAGCAAAACTCTGCCCAGCTGCTGTAAATGAAAGCAATGGGATTAAATCGCAGACTTGTCAAATTGCCATTACAACTTAGTTCCGCTGTTAAAGCATGCAAATTTAGCATAAATAAAGCATTGATGACTTCTAATCATGTGAAACGGTGTTTTCAGATGATGAACAAATGAAGGTGAAAGAGATTTTCTATTTTGCTTAATCAAACCTTAACAGTATTGATCCTTCTCCTTTTATTAAAACAATGTGCTGGGTAAATCATCTTTGCTGAGTAGCCCAGACAGGCTTGAGGTTTTATTTATCAACAGAATTAGCAGGATGATGTGTAGGAGACACAGCCTTGAGTCCAGCAGAGCATGAACGCACAGCACAGTATGTGACAGTTAGTGGATGTTAGCCTTTCTCAGCAACTAGCAACTTTGTCAAATCAGCAAAGGAAGCAAAATAAATGGGGTATGTTGTGGAAACATGATTATCTCCCGACTAGAAACTAGACCGGTCAATGAAAACTGATAGATCAATGGAGACAACGGGGGGACGGAGCACCAGTCCTAATTCTGTGTATTAGTTTAATGATCAGAAATGCTGAAACAGGCTTTGACTGAGTTTAGCCGCTACATCCTGCTGAACTTCTAATGTTTGCAGAATAGGTTTCTTTCTCTCATCCTCTCCCTCCATGTGTGGGTGTCTATTTTCTTGCCTATAACTTAGTCTGGGTCACTTTTGTCCCTTCTGAGTGTGTTGTCTTGTGTTTTTTGTGGCTTTCAGGCTTGGCTGTGATTGACAGACGCTAGAAAAGGGAGGCAGAAAGGTTATCGGCCCATCTGACAATCAGAGCCCACAATAAAGCAGCAGCACAGGGCTTGCACAGGAAATGGGCCCAGTAGTTACAAGAAAAAGATGGATTGAAGTGAAATGGAAGATGATTTAAAAAAAAATATTTTACACCTGATAATACTGTGCAAAAGTTACAAATAAGTCATAAGAAAATGCTTGAACAACCCTCAGAAATTCTAATTCAATTCAATTCGGTTCATTTATATAGCACCAATTCACAGCAAAAGTCATCTCTGGGCACTTCACAAAAGAAAAAACGCAAGTTCAAATTATAAATCCAATTTAGATTCTGATTCAAAACCAACTAGAGAAATTGCATTTTCTACAAAAATGCAGTGTGAATGACTGCTGAAATTTGCTGAGGAAGCTATAACTTTAGGATTTAAAAAGAAGGGAAAGTCTTAAACCTAGCCTTAAAAGTAGACACTGTCAGCCTCATGGACAGAAACTGGAAGTCGGTTCCACAAGAGAAGAGCCTGATAACTGAAAGCTCTGCCTCCCAATCTACTTTAGAAACTGTAGGAACCACAAGTAAACTTGCAGACTGAGGGTAAAGTTTTCTCTTAGGAAAATATGGAACAATAAGATCTTAAATATTATTTAAAATTCTGAAGGAAAGTCCGGCTCCTTGGAAACAAAGTAGGGTTGTTTAAAACTTTAGCACAGCAACTGCACTTGCACTCACTGTGAAAAGCCACTATACTTGTATAAATCACAGCTAAATGACAGAGAAATGGAGGATTAAATGTAACTCATGTTATTTAAATATAACGCCCTGGCTGATGTGGAGGCCATCAAGACAGATAAACCTGCTGCTTCGTGTTCACTTAGCATCTGGCATGTGTCCAAGCAGGTGTGTTGGCTGAACCTTGAAATATGTCCTGCTGAGCATGAAGGGGACTATGTGGGGGGTTGTGGCTGAGCAATATGGTTACCTCCTTGAAAATCACCTTCATAAATTCTTTAAAATCAAATCCTTTGATGCAAGATCTGCTGCAACTTCTCCTCTTCCCATTTTGTGTCTTTCACATTCCCCCCCATTGTCTACCTACTTTCGCTGCACATGACTGGGCAGGAAATCTGGCAAGCTTGTCCTGTTGTGTGGATGGTTTCTGTGGATAAGCATGCAGGACCGATGGTTTTCCAGATGGCGGTGCAGTAGGAAGGTAGCAAATTGTCCTCTGCTCACAGTCTGTGCACTACTACAGAAAGTATAAACAAGATGAATTTGACATTTCTTAGTCCTTTATGAAAAGTTAAATGACATCGATAGCCGTGTAACTTTGACTGTCTGTGAGTGATGTTGCAATTCTAAGAACATGATCTATATAAAGTGAACTCATTCCAGCGATCCCAGGGTTCTGGTCTACAGATGAAAAATGTTCTTCAGCTTTGTATTTGCTGAACATGGCTTATTATAGACTGCTGTGGGGACATGTTAGTGGGATTAGATAGAGTTATTGTTATCTTAACTTAGACAAAGTGGTAACCATTTATTTTGTAGTGTTGTGAGGTGTTGCTCCAATAAAATACTGAGAAAAATGTATCATAAATGACAGTTTTACCTTTGTGTTTGGAGTAATAATTAGTTTTAATTGTGTAGAGGGCAGGGAAGAATCCTGGAAACAGAAATACAGTCTTGTATGAGCATGTTACTATTGCAAGTTTCTGTATAATGTGTCAGTTGACAGTGCTAAATTAGTCATGTTTTGTGAAATAGACAGTAACTCTTGGCTCTGCTCACATACAGTGTTGAGCTTTTGTGGTGGTCTGAGTCTCAGCCAAATGTGGGGAGCCAACTGTGTGGCTAGGAATTTACTGAGCATTACTAACTCTGAGAGATTACTTTTCTTGTATCAAACTTTAAGCCATAAAGCCTTACAAGACTGTGATTTTTGTATATGGGATTGTAACTAGCTTCACCAGAGGAAGATACTACTTTGCATGTACAACAAGTCCAACAATCCCAAAGACCATAAATTCTTGTAATTGCTGGGGTTGTGGTGCATTCAAGTTTAACAATGATTAGACCATCAACAACCACTGCAAATGTTACACTATCTATTCATTAAACACATTTTTTAGAAAAGATAACAGCAGTGTTTGGAACTTGGCGCATTAATTACAGAAATAGATCAACATGTTCAAATGCTCTTGTCCTGCAAGAATAAGGCAAAGATTTTAGATAAAACAAACTAGCAGTTACCATTCCATTACACTTTTTAGCTGAAAACCTCCCATTTCAATAAGCAGGAACATTTAAGCAGGAGTCACTTATATTATTGCATGAACCCATGTAAATCCTAATAATTTTTTGACTGCGTAATGTCTAAAGAATAAAACATAGCAGGTATTGCTGTGCAAAGCCAAAATCAAAATCAAACGTCAGAATTATTTATTGAGGAAGAATTTTTCTTCAGAGATGTTGGATGTTATTGTGTGACAGTATAATGAAGTTGTCTCTTATCCTTGATGTTCTCCATTAGTAATTCATACTTCACAAGAACTGGCTCTGTGTTCAACTAAATCACATTAGTTTCATTTGGTAAAGAAGTTGCTTTTAACTTTTTACTTCTGACACATTCAGCTATAAAACTATTTCTGCTTGCAGTGCTGCTACAGATATACTGACCTTATGTATGAAAGAGGAACTGAGATTAATTTTGCTGTATGTTTCAGTATTTAAGGGGTGTCTCCAAACAAATTTTGAACATACTGAAATACAAATGCAACTCAGGTATGATGGAGCTTTGCATCTGTTTCACTTTCTGATTTTGTATCATCAGAAATTATTGGCATTTCCAAAGACTTCAAAGAATTCTGGAACAAGAAAGACTCAACTTAGTTATTGATGTGACTTCTCTTCCAACTTTTCTTTTCACATGAAATGGAAATAAATTAGTTATTGCCTGCCACCAAAGGCAAAAGAGTGATGATGTTTTTAATTGCAAATGTTCCTGTATGCTCGTTTGTCTGTAGCATTAGCAAAATATCAACACCTAATTAACTTTTGGCATTCTCTCAGTACCATCACATCTGATGAGGTTTCACCATACTACATTAGATTGTGCGTAACATCATTTTGCATGGTTTGACCAAAGTGACTGTGGGTCACTTTTCATCATAAGAAGATTTTAGTTTTAAACTCTGGCATGAAAAGTGGTGATCAATATGGATCCCTACATGAAATACTAAGACTTTAATTACATTTATTATTTAATTTCCATTGCAATCTGTTACCATTTGCTAAAAAAAAGAAATAAAAATTCTTTTTCAGATGTTTTCGAATGAACTGGAATCAGGAGTAATTCTACTTGGAGTCGAAACTACCACAAATGCTCACCCTGCCAAAAAGCCAATCCTTTCGTTTCATTCATCAGTTGCAAACATAATTCTACAATTAGTGTGTTCATGCCCAACAATGACCAAAGGGGTATAATTCATTAATTCTGTCTATCCTCCTAATCCTCCCAGCTGTCACAGGTTGAGAGGCATAGAGGAAGTTGCCAGTCCATCACAGGGTGAACACGAAGGCAAAATGAGACAAACAGTCACACATGCTCATCCTCACACCTACAGGCAATTTAGAATCCACAACGAAGTGTAGAAAATTCCACACAGAAACAGAGAGAACATGGAATCTTGACACAGAACAGCCCTGGGCAAAAACTGAACTAGGTAACCAGGTGACAGTGTTGGCCACCACACCACTTTCCACCAGCCTGAAAACAAACTTCCTGACAGATAAACATCTTTTCACATATATGAGTTTATTATATCAGCCCCCCTCCCTTTTTTAGAGAAAGAAACACCAATATTTATAGACACAATTTTTGGTAATAAGTCTGAAAATGAAAAAAAGCTACAGTATCGTTAATTTAGTTTGAACTGGTAATGTCTTGCTGGAGCCAACAGGGGTAAAAAAACATTTCCAACAATCACACAAGGACTTACCCTGATGCTAATCCTCTTGCTGTCTTTGGAAAAGAATGGATTTGTTAGTGCCCTGAAACATATTCCATTTTGAAACAATCTATACAGTACATCCTCAAGGCACAAATGATGTCTCCGAGGCACGGAGTGTTTCGGTCACACGCAGTGCTGTCTGTAAACACAAGCAGATGGGAGCGACATCAAACGATGGCTTTCTGTTTCACAAAATCCTGTTCCAGAAGACTTTCTGTGGCATTTCCCCGAACCTCTCTGTTCCACCCCACTGTCCTCTGTAAGCCCCAGCCTCATTTGTAAAAGTAAAACACCTCCCTCTGCACGCTGTGTTCCTCTGTAAAGGGAAAGGAAAAGACATGGGAGAGATCATGGGAGCTTGCTCAATTTGATTCTGCAAGGAGGTTGTGCATTTATGGTTCATTACATTATTCCCAATTGGTATTGTGTCGTATCTTCTCGTGTGTGGGTGTGCGTCACCAATTTTTTTTGTGTGTGCTTTAAACCATGTGCTTGTACCACACTGCTCGTTATAAAAATGAGAATTAAATCGTGGTTTGTGGCCTAGCATTTTATCTGTGTGTTTCTGTCTGAACGTCGGTGTTTCACTGTGAGCGTACATGCACGTGTTCATGCTCAAGCCCAAAAAGACAAAGAGCTCATTGAGTCACTGCATTAGATTCCTATCACAAGGAATTGCAGCTATTTTCAGAACTCCCTCACTCTCATTAAGGGCTTGCATAAGAATATTGGTGACATTTAACCGTTATGCTCTGCCACTGTCCTATCCTGTCTCCTCAGGCATAATGGGCTATGTAAATGAGCAGGTTAAAGACCGTGGTAAACTCAAGTATTGACCAGCCAGCAAAGAAGTAAAAGACAACTTTACATAATAGGAGAGTAAGAACAAAAAAAAACAAGGTTTGAGCCAAGAAGTCATAGACTTTCTAATATCTGAGAATGGTTTAAAGGGGTGCTGGAACCTATGAAAATCACAAAGTCTATTGCAAAGCATTTAACACAAAGGAGCATGATGACCTCAGCATGGAAAACATAGGAGCATAAAGTAGCGTGACATTTGTGTCTGAGACACACAACTGCCCTGCTCTGCTACTGAACATGATAATTTCTCTTGTCAGGATGTGATTATCTGCTCCAGGCTCACTCATACTCCCCCTTCTTTCCTCCCCCAATTATGCTGCTCTGAGGGGAAAAAAGCTATCAGCATATAAAGGCATGATGCCAGAGCCAGTTCTGCCTTTCCTGGAAATGCTTCCTCTCATTGGAAATAGGCTGGAAATTTTCTGTCATTGCATGCTAACGATAGATAGGCATTAAGTGTGACGGCATTTATCCATGACACTTTTTTTGGACAAGCCCACCACAGTGATACAAAGCGGTCCAGTGGTATGAGACAAAGTATCCAGGAGCAAAAGAAGTGATGGAATAAGAACAGTGGGAGGGGGTGGCTATGCAGACTTTGCTCTGTCACCATGGCAACCCCTTTGACATGCAGCTGCCATACCTGCTGTCAATATCAGAGCTTTACTTACTTTTTGTATGTCACAAATAAATGCTTGTTTTTTGTATATGTGGTGTGTGCAAGGATCTTTTCAGTCAGTCATTGGTAATCTTCCTTGAGTCCTTGTAGTAATTACATTTGAGCACTTGTGTTTGGCATAAAAGGGAAGCTTAAAAGGGAGTATTCAGACACCTTTCTCTAGTAATTACTTTGAATTATTATTATATTTTCAACTGAAAGGTCTTGGAGTTTGTGTTTGTGTGTTTTTGTGTGTTCTAGTGTAGTTGTTCTCCATTGACTAAAACAGTACAGCTTCACAACAGATTACTGAAATTATTCTAACTCTGGTTTGAAAACTAGTCCCCCTGTGTGGTGGTGCATTGTGCTGAAGAGTTTGTACTCGCTAACAAAGAAGACCTGTCAACTCTGAGTTGTACAGAATGACCAATGGCTGCCGCCTGAGGAAGAGGGGGTGACATCTGTGCAGCCTGACAAACTGTGACAAAACACCTGAGGTTAGTTTGATTTGACAGATGTGAAATAAGCCTGCAGATTTGGACGCTTTATTTTTAACAGCATTCTTTTGCCTTTCCCAGATGGATGTGCCACAGTTTTTTTTTTTTTTTTAATATCCAACTAAACGGGCTCCTCTCTGTCACAATTATGCAGGGACATCGTTAGGGCAACCAGGGATTTGAACCCACTGTGACTGGTTTAAAGAAATGCAAAAAATAAATAAAATAAAGCCTATTTCTGAATATTAAATCCACTTTTTTATGTTGTGCTAATAATAGACTGAATACCACAATCACAATCACGCAGTCTCCTCTGAAGTATGTTGAAACTCACTGGTGTGTGTCGGCGCGAGATGGTTTACATTCTGAATTACTGAAAGAACTCTGCAGAAGTAGTTTATACTGTATGTCTGTCATAACATCAAAGCTATTTCTTTTAGCCAGCAGTATATTTTGACTATTTTTTAATTCATTTCTCACCAGATTGTTGTTTGATGCCAGTGGGTGCTTGCTGATGTTCAGCTGTATTTATCTGTAAAAACGAGTTTGCTTCCAGCTCTAACTTTTCTTCTCACCACTCCTTCTCAGAAATCTTTAATCCGTTCACCTGCCAAATCGGCCACCATAACTCTGCCTGCTCTACAGATTAGTCCACTATGTTTTACTTTCCTTAACAAGAAAATAAACATCTATGTACAACTCCAATTCTGACAAAGTTGGGGCACTGTGTAAAATGTAAATAAAACAAAATGCACTGATTTGTAAATCTCAAAAAGCCGGAATTTATTCAAAGTAGAACATAGTACACATATCAAGCATTGAAACTAATACACTGAACCATTTTTAGAAAAAAAAACAGTTATTTTGAATTTTATGGGATAGGGGCAACAAAAGCCTGTAAAAGTAAGTGATACAAAGAAGAAACAGCTGGTAGAGCATTTTTAAATTAAATGGGTTAATTGGCAACAGTGCTTCTTCTTTCAATATTAAAAACTATATTTGCAAAAGCATTCTCTACTGTTTGCTTTGTGGATGTGGCTGTTTTTAGAACCTTATGGTGTTGCATGCAGTGCAGCTTACTTCTACTGAGGTACACTACATGCATTATGTATACTTGAACACAAAAGAAAATCTCAACACTTTCACATCTCTATGAACATGCAAACCTACATGTTTCCTAACTGACAGGGCTGCTCTCAGCAGGCCCTGAACACCATGAACATCACCTGCAGCAACGTAATTCTCCTCCAGGTTCTGCAGCACTGCTGTTTGTGTTTTAGTAAAAGTGCTGCTTGAACCTCAAGGGATTCCAAAAGGCCAACACACACACACACACATTTGGGTCATATAAACTCAGAGTATAGAGTTACACTCAGATGAAGACCACCTCACAAAGAAAATGGTTATTTTTGAGCTCCAAAAAGATGCAATAAAATTCATAAACACACCTTTGAATTAATAATGGTGCTGTCAAAAGCAAAGCTCTCCTCACATGACACCTTTCTGTCATTCCCTCTACTCACATAGGGATTGGGACACAGATAGTCATGCAAAGCAAGAAGAAAAAATATAATTTTCCTTTTATCTTCCCAACACTCCTAGCCAAACCCGGTTACTTCAATGAAAGTGTCAGTAATTTCTTTCATTCTGCAGGCAGTATCCTTATCTTTGGTTCTTGTCGCAGTGAATATTCTGAATCCTGGGAGAGGACTGACAGCAATCTGGGTTCAAAGTAAACAAAAATTATAGTTCTTGGCTTGTGATTACTTTTCCTTAGATGTTTGTGGAACAACGATATAATGTAAAGGATCAGGGAGTGGGTATGTTTATGGGAATGTGCCATATATAACGAGATGATTTACTGCCTGTCAACAAAAAGCAAAGGCTGACACGTGTGCATGTTTGTGTGTTTGTTTGTGTGTCTATTCACACAAAGTCTCATGAACCACTGGACAAATGTTAATGAAACTAGCAGAAAGTAATGGATGTACATCTACAACTGATTAACTTTTGGAGTAATTCCAACTCAAGATGGTTGCCATAGTTAACTAATCTAAAAAAAACCACAAAAATGGCTATAACTCAATCGGTTTTACAGATATTGACCTATATGACCCAAGACAAAGGCTTGGCTGCATCACTACCTAATGGCCCCAGGTCCATTAAGTTGTAGAAGAGTTCAAATCTCCTACAAATGATAAGAGGAGATCAATTATCATAGTTCATTTATTGGTCATTTTAGTAATTATGAACTGTGCTTGGAGTTCATTTTGTTATTTAGTACATATATGACGACAATTTTACGCCAGTAAAGCTGATTTTATTTGAATTTCATATAATAAACCTTTTTACCGCCATTAGTTTTTAGTTGCATGGTTTTTTACTTACAATCCTAGAGTTATTTGCAAGTGCAAATAGCAGCAGCTAGGTGTAGCTCTTCTGAAGGTGGGGACACTTGTGGTGTAAATGTCATACTACTTTTGCTAGGATCTCCATGTAATGTAAAATTGGCAATGATATAAATATTTATAAAATCAACTTTACATGATTTGGAGAAAAAAAATTAAATTAGAGTTGTTTTAGGATGGCAGCAATCCACTTTGGTCTTGGTTCTGCTCGGACTATTCATTAGCTTGTCAGTCTGTTTGAGACATTAATTGTTCAGAACCTTTCCATTAAGTCTTTTGCATTTTGTTTGCAACTTTTAAAAGTCATGACTAGAATTACTGAACATAGCTATTCCTTTTCTAGTGTGTACTATCGCACTTCAAACCTTAAAGACTGACACTTTCAGCAGCCTATCGTTTTTGCTGTTGAGGCGATACGGTAACAGAGATGGAGGGTTTTGTTGCAGCTCATTGCCTAATGTCAATAGACAATTAGGCATTTACTGGATTCTACCCGCAAGCTAATTAGAGCTATGTAATTAGCAGAAGGGAGAGTCTTAAGTGTTCCTAAACGGAGCACCAGATATCCACTTATGAAGTGCTGTGCTGTACTTTGGCTTGACAATCCAATCACAACTCTTAACAACACCAAGACAAGCACTAAAAGTGTTTGAAAAGGCTTAGCGTGGCGTTAGGACTGGATAAGAGATGCTTCCATATATTTTCCACTGAAAAATGATCTTCTTGAGTTCTAGTGGAAGAAGGAGAACGACTCAGACTTGAAGGTCTGACTCTACGTACAGAAATCACTTTGGAAAAGAGAGTTGTAGTCTTTGGAAAGTTTTCTCTAAGGATACTTCTTATCTTGCAGGGCAGTGTTCATATAAACGTCTCAGTAACAACTGCCTAAACAACTTTTAACTCAACTTATTTTAGTTACACATTCCAGTGCTGCTCCCTTTCTTTACTTCAACTGATCTTCCAACTCATCTGTTTTTTATTCCCTCCCCTTTTTCTGTCTCCCTTAAGTTTTTTTTTCCCAGAAATGCCTTATCTCTTTTCCTCTGATGGACTTCAAACTGTGATGCAAGACTTTTTTAAAAAACTGGCATGTCTCTTTGCATCTCTCCCTCCTTTACATCTCTCCATCCACCCAAACTCCTCCCTGTGAAGTCAACAAATCAGCAATTCAGTCACATCTATCCCTCGCTCTTTGTGTCCTGCCTATCAGTCGGGGGCCCCAGATGGCAAATTCAGGTCAGCCCGGCTGGCAGGCGTCCATCAAGCATCACTTTTGTGACAACCGTGAATGAACGGAGCATGTGAGTAGAATGGCAAGTCTGTGATCGACCTGTATGCAGCGATTACTTTGATTACTACAGTTAATCTGCTGTTAGCTACTGCCTTTTATAAAACACTGATCAGTTGAATTTCCAGAATGTATTAAAAGAAGATAAGATTTTATAGTACAGTCTGGGAAAATGAGCCCAGCACAAAATATGAGACATTTACACCAGCAGCTGAAAGAGCTGAAAAGGGCAGACCTGCATCATCAGAGGCAGCTGTCTGATTTTTGTGGCTTTTTTTATAGAGCTTGTCTTTCTTGTAGTCATCTGAACTTATTTAAAATGACCTCGTTGAATGAAACTGCCATAACCTTTGCTACAAATAGAATGAATTTTCAGTTCTGGCTTCATAATAGAAACGTCCATGAGATCGATCAGTTCTTGATAAGGTTATAATGTCAGTCAACTGTTTTGGATTCATTGTAGTACACTACAGTTTTGGCTTTAAAGTTGGTTTTGGTGAAAACAGTCACCTGATTTGGTGAAAACAGTCACCTCATGGTGTTTCCACAACTGATCGATTTGAGTACTATTAAAGTGTACTTTTGTTCCTTCTAGCTAATAAAGTCAAAAACGTATGATAGGCTGCTGAATTTGCTCTGGATATTAAGAGTAAAAGCCCAATCACAAGCTGTTACAAGTCAAGATTCATCTCTGACTTCTGCAGGATTAAAAAAAGTCATGACTCCAACTCCTTTTCCTCAGCATTCCACACCAACATGGATTTAATCAATATATCAATTAAAGGTGGTTTTAAATTGGCAAGGGGTGGTCATAGGCTTTAACGTATCTGTTTTAAGACATCCTTATTTTAAAAACCTTCATCATTTTTAAGCATACTATTCCTATTGTGTTAGCAGATTTTTTAATGAAACTGTATTTCCTTATTGTACAGAATAGCAAAAGCTGTAGCCAGGACTCATTTATTTTTAAAAAGAATGCCCACCTTCTTTAAAAATGTGCAGTTGCTGTCAGTTTTCATCTGGTGATGGGTTCATGAAAAATTATTGCGTTTCAGTCAAAGTCACAGACACATGGTTGCTAATAGTTATGGGAAGAATCTTTGACTCTGAGATTTTGGATATAATTAAGTTGCTGACAAGAGAAAAAACAGTGTGGGAGCGTGATTAATGAGCTGATGTAAAGAATGAGGAATTTATTAGCTGCTGGCTGTTGGGCTCAGCAGCTATCAGTGAGACTAAAATCATTCATTACCTGTTTGTCTTTGCAGATAGCCAAATATGTGTCCCATTTGGGATGCTGTATCTCTCTAATAATGGCTGTATATCTATGCTTACATTTTACTATGATAGGACAACTGGATATGTTTAATAAAAGGTAAAAAGGTTCGACAACAATACATATGTTGGGATGCTTTAATGATGAAACATCTCTTCTCATTGCATTTAAGTCAACTGTGCTTTTATCTGCTAGTTGTTTAGCTAATTTATAGAGCATTTTGCATGTTTTTGCCTGAAATTGAGTAGGAAGAGTTCATCCTCCTATTTGTTTGAGTTCCTGGTCACTTGTTAAATGTTACAGAGGGTTAGCTAAAAACGAACTGTAGTGAAAGGACAACTAAAGGCTCAACGTAGCAAAACACTAACAGAATGAGAGCTAAAAACTTAAAGCATCATAGGAAAACAAAAATAGAGCTAGTATGCTGATGCAAATTAAAATAACTTTTTTTCTCTTAATGAATTGAAAATAAATCTATTTCTATGGGAAAAAATGTGTGTAAAAACTGTAAAAGTTATAAAAACCAAAAGTCATAGCACCCATCTCCTGAAAGAGCTGAATGTTTTGATATATCAGTGGTTAAAATAGTACAAAGTACGCAGAAGTAGTAAAAAAATAAATGCAGTGATTTTAGAGCCTAGAAAATGTAATACTTTTACAATAATTCACACTTTAAGTGATACTGCTGTGCTTTACAGTAAAAGACTAATCTTAACTGTGTTTGGAAAAAAAGAGACAAAGAATTAAACATTTTATTACATTTATTATAATCTTTTTTTAAATCTTGATTATGATATTCTAGGTTTAATGTTTTGGCTGTTTTGTACCTAAGTAAGTACTCCAATTTGTTCTTTCTTCAGAACAAAAAAAAAAAATCCAGGTTTTTATTTGAATTGCAGCTCTAAGTGTGAATCTCTCTGATCCTGATATAAGCTTCAGTCTCGCTTGTTATCACTAGACACTTCATAAGTGATTCCCAATTGGATGTTTTCCTGAACTGGGACTCAGAAATCAGCGAGTGAATGACTGTGAAACTCCAGTGACCCTTCAGCGGTGTGTCTAAATGGCTCTGCCTCCCGCTGAACAGCAGCAACTTGCCAACAAACCCATTTACTGTTAGGAAAAGTGGACGGTGCCTGCCTGGACCTTATTAGTCTCTCACAGAAGTGTCAGTGAACCTCCGTTCTCCCTGGTTGGTCAATCAAAGCCACTTCATGCTGGTTCTGCTGGTGGGAAATCTAGTTCACCTCTGACTCATTGAAGCTGTTTTTCATCCTGAGAGTTGTGCTGAAATAATGATTTGAGTTATAAAGTTCTGTTTCATTCTTTTCATTTCCAGGAAATGTAAATCTTTTAAACTGAGCAGGGGAACAACTGCACATATTGGACATAATTACAGAGTAGCATTAAATTCTTTTATACTTATATGTGAACGTTTTCATTTGAACTGTATAAGAATGTATGTGAAAAGAACGAGACACAGTGGGGGTGTAATGTAGCAGAGTAGCATACAAAATGTAAAATTTGTGACAGGAAATTGTTCTGGACCAACAGAAGTAAAAATAAACCCAAAGAAAATCTTTTCATTTAAAATAAAAAGGTGATATTGCAGATAGTTTTTACTAGATTTGTTTGCAGTTTTAAAATAAACTTTATACACTCTTATATTCAAAAGAAAAAAAAATATTCCTCTATGGCTATTAAGTTTAGGTACTGGCTAATGACTGGGATAGTTAAAGCAAAAATCATTTGATGTAGGGCTTTGTTGAATGGGTATGAACGATTACTGTCTTACCTGTTGTAGATAGCTCTTTGAACCACTTCAGTTTAATTCTGACCAGACTGATGAAGGAAATGACTGCCTGGTCAGAATAAAATGGATTGCTGCGTTTTAAAATGACTCCAGTGTCTAAGATTTCATAGTAGTTTATAACAACACTATTGTGTAAAATATTTACAGTGCTGTCAGTTTTGCATTACTTAGTTATTAGTACAGAAATATAATAATATTTCTGCCAAGCACTTTGAATCGCCTTGTTGCTGAAAAGTGCTATATAAATAAATTCAACTTGACTTGACTAGATGTGCTGAGGCAGCTTTCGAATTGGCTACCTGCTGCTACTGCTGTTTGCTCCTACAAATACTTATAGAGTTCTATGTGAATAACTGTGATTATTTATATAACTGTTACTTACATTACCTATCTGTGTGTCTGCAACAGGTAAGATAATAATCGTGCATAACCTTTCCACAGAACCTCTGTTTCATCCAGTCTTGGAGCTCTGAACCTAACATTTAAAAGCAAACAAACAAGAACAAAAAGTTATGCCATCACAGTCTTTAAATCAGAGGCAGGAAAAAGTCTATCTTCAGAAATGGCGTGCAGTTCAAAGTGCACAGAATACATACAAAATGAAGCAAAAACTTCAGGGTTAACCAAGGCCAGCACAACAAACAAAATCCTTTTTACAAAAGGTAAATTACTCATACACAAATATTCAGACTGTTCACAAGGCAACCACAAATTTCTATCTCAATGCTTTGAGGACCGAGAGGCAAAAAAACCTCTGCAGCTGTTGGATTGCTGGAATGCCAGAACTTTGCAATGTTTCGTGGGAGCCAATCAGGATCCTCGGTCAGGTCCAGGTAAACATCCAATCTGTAAGGATCTGTCAGGACACACGCAAAGATCTTCTCTGGGAATGTCACTGATAAACAAGAAAACAAACCAGAAATATTCAAAGGAATATTCATAAGAAAACAACCAGGGCCATAACAACCTCACAATCAAATCGAAACTATCGTTTTTTTCTTTCTGTTTTGGTCCTTGTTTTTTCAGCTATAATGTTAGAACAAACATCCAACTACCAGAAAACAAATGTGTGTGTATATATATAAATTTTAAACTGTTTTTTTTTTTCCCTCAGACCCACTCTAATTGGACCTCAGATCAGTTTGAAGGATGATGAAGATTTCACTTTGTGATTCGGTCCTCGGGCCAGATTTTTTATTTATCTACTTTTGAAAAACAATTCAGTGGAACTTAATACAGAGATTAACACCTTAAGGTGCAACTTGAACAGGCTCTCAACAGCCTCCCACATAAAATGTAATTATCAGTGAACTTTTGACTGGAAGTCAGACATTCCTCATCCCTCTAAGAGCTGGAGGCTTGACAAAATGTCTCAAACCCTGCACACGGATTTGAGGTGGTGCAGAAGCTGTTCTAAAGACAGATGCAAAGCCTGCTTGAAAATCTTTCATATTATTTTAGTCTCTTCACAGTTTGTCTGTATATTCCCACCCTCCCATCTCCACTCACTGTCTCTCCTCTGTTTGGGGTGTCAGGCGAAGAGGAGGGAGTGGCTGCTGTAGTGGTGTGACAGATTGAGTTTGCTGTGGGTTTTCTGGAGCTTCTTTAAAGCTGTCAGTGAGATGCGTTCGCGGTAGTGGGGGGTAGTCATATAAAGACAACAAGGCAGGAATGTGCCACACAGGATTAAGTTGTCACACATATCAAGTGAAGACTTCCATCATCAAGCCCTGCGTTGTATACAGAAGGTCACAACCTGTGAGATTTAGATTTACTCTGCACTGAAAAGGAAATAATTGTGATTTTAAATACAGTAACTTGAGTGACAGTGTAGAAAAGTAAAAAAAACAAAATGCAACAATCTGGAAACCATTAGACAAAGTGTTCCGGGTAACTAGCTACATGAAACACTTTTGTTCCTGTTGATTTTTCCTGTGCACAACATTGTTGCCTTTTTTTCTACCCCGGAGCTCCATGTGGAGGGGTCAAGGTTGTATCTTGCTTGTGTTGCAACAACAGGTGGAATGATTACTTATTCGGGACAGGTGAAGATGGGCGTGGCTAACAGACAAATGAATGACTGGGGAAGAGTGGAAATGAGAACACAAACACAAGGAGGACAGAACCAAGAAGAAAACAAACCAGATAACTAAAAATAGAAAACAAAACCAAAACACAAACCATGATGGCCACCACAACCAGCTGACTTTTTAGAAAATACAAACATGGCTATGACTCAGTCATTTTGAAAAATAATGAACTATAATAGTGGAATGGTAGTAGCTGGGAGACATTCACAACACATACTTTGAGCATTAGAAAGACCTTTAATTTAATTATTAAATGATTATTTATTTATTTAATCTTTGCAAGATGAGAAATTTGAATTTTATTTATATATGTGTGTGTGTGTGTGTGTGTGTGTGTGTGTTATTCAAAGATCTGTGTAAACTTTTTAAAGTGAAACTCAGAAGTTGCACCTATTTTTTTTAAGCTCTGCGACTGCATAATCAGCAGCTCTTTTGTATTTTTTTTTTCACAACTACCTTCTGGCTTTCTGTTGAAGAAGAGTTTTCTGAGTTTAGCTTATTTTTATAGTCACAATAAGTTGTAAACAGAGACATAAATCTTGGTAAAAATCTGCTCAGAATTCTTTGATCTTTGTGTATTTCTTGTTGAAAATCGCTCTAAGCCAGAATCGACAGTTTTGTATGTCCATGCCTGTTGCACACAGTCGTTAGAGGATGTGTACACTTTTTGTGTTTGCCGTGTGTTTGGCTTACATGAATTGTCTGCAGTGTCACTGATAAATGGCATTGCTCTTTCAGTAGCCTCAGTCCCCTCTGGCTGTCTGTTCTTGTTGTTCAGTCCTATAATTTATCTGTAAAAAGGGAGGTGGAGAGCCTCTGTCTCTCGGAAAACAATCCATCTGCTCCGAGAGGTCCTATTTTTTCTGACTGCAACTTGCACCCATCTCATTTCCCCACGCTTTGGAGCGTACAACATTTCACGATCAAACAAAACTTTTGCCACAGTCAATAATTTCACTGAAAAAGGAATTGTAGTTGAAAGGTTCTGCTCTTCTAATGAGGTCTCAAGAGCTGCGGGAGTTCAAGGAACAAATAGTCATGTGGGAATGGTAAATTCTTTTCACTTTTTGTGTAAAATTAATAACTGTAATGGCATTATAGGTCCTGCTCATACTTTTCTATTACTCAAAGGGGAAAAAGAGCTTTTTAGACTTTTGTAGAAGCTGTAGCCTCAGATTACAGTGACCTCCAGTTAAATACAAGCACGGCTTAAGAAAATGAAAAGCAAAAAGATGAAAAATATAAAATAAAAGGAAGAGTGTTGCCACACGTGAGACAAATAGACAAAGCTTCTGTTTTCCTATCAAAATTTATATTCCTCACCTCGCCTCTTTTTCTTGCACACCACAAACACTCGTGACTACTTTTGATCTAAGACTCAGCATAATATCGTTCCTCTTTTCCATTGCGGTTACTGAAAGGTCAACAAAATGAAACAAACAAAAAATAAAAGGAGCCAAGAACACACCTGTAAATGGAGCGCTCCTCTCTCCTTGCTCTTTAGAAGTTGACATCCTCCCGAGGTGTCTCATCTTGGCATCCTGAGATTTATTTGCGGGCCACAAGCAGAAAGGTGAAGGAGAGAGGAGAATAAAGTGATAAAAATAGAGAAGCAAGAAGCAAGCCTGCAGTCGAGGTCAGAGGAAACACAATGACATCTAACACGGCGGTGAAAGGAACCATGAAGACACAAAACTAAAACTGCCAAATAAAAAAGACCATTTTTATACCGTCCTGAAGTAACGTTAAAAATTATGTTGACATGTGGTTTTGTTATCAATAAGCTCGCCAGGCTCCATCTTTGTTTTGCCACTTTTGGGAGTTTCAGAGGCGTCCTTGCTTCTCTTTTCCTCAAGGTGCATCCAAGCTGGACACCTAACAACGGGTCGTAAAAGCAGGGGCCAGAGTTAACTCTCAGAACATGCCTCCTTGAACAACCACAAATTTAAACACAGCTTTATTTTGGCACCCTGGGTTTATTTGGAGTTATAAAATGATTTAATTACAGGTGTTTTCCTAGACTTTCCTAATATTACTTAGCTTATTAAGACAAAGTGTGTCATCTGACAAAATGCAAATACTTTGAGTGAACTTTGTAAGTATCGTTTTAGGTCGAAAGAACTAATAAACACTATAGTATTTGAAGGCCTGACATTCCTTGAAGGAATGTATAAGTCCCTCCACCTTTCATGCCAGAGTTTAAAACCAAGATCATCTTATGATGAGAAGGAATTGAGTAATAGCATTTTTGCTCAAACCTATTATATGAAATCTGATGCATTTTTAGGAGTTCTTGCTTGATTTGTTAGAGCTCAAAGTATGTGCTGGGAATGGCTCTCTGCTACCTGCACAGCTGGTTTTAGCTCAAAATCTGTAAAATTGACTGAGTTTTAGCCATTTTTGTGTTGGTTAATGTCATTATGCTGTGGAGGCCTTCTTGAATTAAGTGTTATTTACTTTCTGAGAGTTTTTCTTTAAAATCCATACACACACAGAGGCAAAAACATCATCTTCACCTTCACATTAAGAACGGGTGTCTACTTTATGAATTAATACTGACTGCATAAATTATCGCAGGTATCAGCATTTCTTTGAGCTCTGCTGTGTTCAGCCTTTTTATCAGTAATCAAACTGTCAGCATTTCTCTGGCTATGATGTCTGGAAAAGCTCCATAGATAAAATATGGTTGGAAAATCTTTAACTAAAAAGTATTTCACTTTTTTCTGTATCTAAACATAAATAAAAACTCAATGACAAGCCAAAAGAACTTCCATTAAAAACAACAAATGACATGTTTTGGAAGAGAAGAAGTCCTCAAACATGAAAACACAACCGCTCAAGGGCATGTGCTCTGATTTTCTCAGCAGAATTTAATTGTAATTTCACCTCATCACGTCTTGCATTAACCCACTGGTCCATCCTGGTGGATTCTAAATTTGATCCTGTGCCAGGATGCTCAAGAGGCAGTATTATTCTCCAAGTCTTTGGTTAACTGAGTGAAACTGGTGAGAAAGGAATGCTAATCCAGAAACATGAATAGGACTGTTGTGTTAAACTTCAAAGACTTTATTGTGTTACATCTCCACCAGTGTTTTAATTAACTGGGTCAAGGACCACATCTCCACTTCTTTTTATACGTTTCATAGAGAGTGTTATGCTTCAAAAACATCCAGTTCTGCCCTCTAGTCTTCAGTTTTATCTGATTGCAGTTACCTAGTTTAAAGAACTGACCAAGCAGAAAATCTGGACATTAAGTGTGTCTAGCTGGGGGGTGGTGAATGAGTAGATAAATAATGTGTCAGCTGTAAGAGGAAATGTTTCAGTCATTATTCATCAAATGCTTTTAGATGCGAAGGTACGGCTCCTTTTAAAAAGCCACATGTTACCTCCCTGGTTGTCAGCTCTGCGGGGTTAAAGAACAGCGTGCGCAGATGTTAAGAGAAGGAGACGGTCTGCATGTAAAAGTGACTGTAGATCGACAGGTACAAACTGGAGACAGACAGGCAGGAGCTGCTAACCACCTAAGAGAAACTGAAAGAGCCAGGGAGGGGTGAATGAACATAACAAGAAGGTGAGATGGAGTTGGGGGTGTGAAAGACAGAGACTGCCCACTTCACTGGCAGCTCTTCTTCTCAGATCTGGTGTCCACTGGCTCATATTCAGGGAAACCATTCCCAGAATGCGTGTCAGGCCTGCCAACCTGCCTTTTGTTTTGCATCTGCTCCCTTCACACTGAGTCTTGCTCGCAGCAGTTGGATTTATTCACTACATGAATTCAACTGTCAGCTTGTTTTGAAAACAGATTATATTATAATATATGTTTGTATTCATAGTGTGAACAGCTTCATGTCATTTTTTAATGTGTAACTTTTTGACTATTTTGCCATTTTTTAAATGTTCAGTTCAGACACTAGTTTTATTAAGACAAAAAACATAAAGAAAAGCATAGCTTTCTTACCAGCTGTTATTGTACAACCCTAGTTGTGGAAAAATTGGGATGTTTTGTAAAATCTAAATAAAAACAGAATGCAATAATTTGAAAATCTTGTAAACCTCTCTTTTATTCTTAATGGAGCATTTTTTACAAAAAAAAAAAAAAGATAATTTTGAATTTCATGGTAGCAACTCATCTAAAAGAATAAAATAAAATCCAGGACAGGGCCATGTTTGCCACTGTGAAGCATCCCCTCTTCTTTTAATAACAGTTTGTAAATGTCAAGGAACTCAGGAGATCAGCTGCTGGAGGGGATCGTTGTCCCATTCTTGTCTGATGTAAGATTCTAGCTGTTCAACAGCTTGATGGGAGCATATGTTGTTTGAAACCTGTATACTTTTTTCTGCATTGATGGTGCTCTTCTAAATGTGTAAGTTGCCCACGGCATAGGGAATAATGCACCCCCATATAATCAGAGAGGTGGGCTTTTGAACTGTGCACTAATAACAGGTCATTTGGTCCCTCTCTTCTTTAGTATGGAGGACATGGTGTCTATGGTTGCCAAAAAGAATCTCAAACTTCAATTTATCTGACCACCGAACAGTTTTATAATTTGCCTCAGTCCATTTTAAATGAGCTTTGACCCGAAGAAGATGGTGGGGTTACTGGATGACGTTCACATATTTCTTATTGTTTTCATGACAGGACTTGAACTTGCTTTTGTGGATGGCACAGTGAACAGTGTTTATTACAGACAATTATTTGTGGAAGTGTTCCTGAGTGCATGCAGTGATGTTCAGAACAGAATCAGACCTGCTTTTATTGTATTGTTGCTTGAGGGCCGAAGATCACGATTATCCAGCCTCATTCTTTGAGCGCAGAGATTTCTCCAGATTCTGGATATTAAGAGCTGCAGATGATGGAATATTTAATGTCTATCCAATTTTCTATTGGGAAATATTATTTGAAAATTGTTCCATTATTTTTAGACAGTTTTTCGCAGACTGGTGAACATCTACCCATCTTTACTTCGGAGAGATTCAACCTCTGAAGTGCTCTTTGTATAACCAGTCCTCTTACTGACCTGTTGCTAATTAACCTAATTTGTTGCAAAATGCTCCTGCAGTTGTTTCTTACTTTTACAGCCTTTTCTTCTCCGTGCTCCCACTTTTTTGAGATGTGTTGCTGCCAAAAAATTCTAAATCTTTTTTTTTCTCCAAAAAAATAGAGCAATTCCTTAGTTTCATCGTTCAAAATGCTTACTGCTTTATTGTGAATAAAATATGGGTTCACAACATTTGCAAATCCTTGTGTTTTACACAATGTCCCAGCTATTTTGGAATTGGGGTTGTAATTCTTCCTGATGCTTAATTTAAATATTGATGAAACAAGAGGGAGTCTGGGGGACATGTACTGTGAGCCATGAACTCTTCAGTGCAGCAGACAAAAACAGGAGAAACAGAATAAATACCTGACACAAGATGATCTTTCGAATTGGAGGACTTTTACTCTCTAGAATCCTCTGAAATGAAAATTGTAGTTAAGGCTCAAAGTGGTTGCAGTCTCTTATGGACAAGTCAAGAGCAGAGGCAGTCTCTGAGCTCCAAACTGAAGAATGCAGTCTATTGGTGCTTCAGTGATGTCAGAACACATGTTTGAACCACTTCACAAGGAACGGGTACACTGATAGTTAATAAAAATAAAAAAAACTCCTCTGAATAGAAAGATCTTGGCTTTTATATCCTAAAATAAATTTTATACTGCTGTCCTGGCAGATCCTCTTGGCATTGCAGTTCAGTGTAGAGGGAAACAGTTAGTGTCACTTTTCAGTGCTTCAGAAAAACATATTGAGACTTTACTCCTATAACATTATCCTACACACCCAGTACAGAGTGTAGAGAATTTTAAACTTTGCCATAACGTTTTTAGAAGATACTTAACTGCCTAAATTGGGTTTAAAAATGTCGTACTGGCAATGTAGAATTTTCTGGACCACTTGAAACTTGGATGGTGCAGTTTTAAGTCATGAATTGCTGTTTTCTGATAATTGACAAAACTCCAACAGCTGTATCTTTCTTCAGCTTCCCAAAGGACAAGAAAGTTTTATGGATGTTGTTAGTTTAGCTGCTGGTGAAAATGACAACCCAAAATCTGGTGACTAACTGTACAGTTAATGTTTCGAAGAGGACCACCTGAAATACAAACCTTTAGTAGAAGAAGCACCAAATATCGCCGCCTCAAGATGTCCGGGTGGGAAAACAAAAGAAGAAAAAAATGCTTGGCCAGTCATCGACTCCAGCCTCAGTTTTTGTTTTTCCTTTGCTTTTTTTCTGTTTCCTATCTGTTACTGTCAATGGCCAAAACCAAGTTTAATGTTTTAAATTATTATTAGTTTTTTTTTTACCAAATTCAAACTTTACTGAATCACTGGTGAGTTAATACCCGCAGGGGTAAATGCCTTATTTCTTTTCTTTTTCCTTATTTTTTAATATAAGTTAGTAACTTTCCCCCCATCCACTCTCATACAACATTCTATAATTTCATCCTCCATCATTAGTGTGCAACATGAGGACCGGCTGCTTATTGATAGAAGTGGAAGAACAGGTACACTGACTGGGTTAATGAGGGTCAGTACCGCTGCTGTTTATCAGAAAGCTGAGAAGCAGAGAGGATCTAGTTCATATCAACACAGTTAATTGTGGCTCTAATACAATGTAGCCTGAAGCTGCCCTCTCCTTGTAAAGGAGCTGAACCACACCAACAGCCTTGTGTCTCAGACACACTCTTGGCAGTCAGATGATAAACTACTTATTTAAAAGTACAAACTGAACTGAAAAGGCAGATTTTAAAATCATTTCAAATTTAAATATTTCCATGTGAAATTTCTTGAGTAACATGGAATAAAAATCTATTCAAATTTAAAACAATAATAGATTGTGAAACATTGCAAACTAGCACTTGTACTGTTTGATCTTTAATCTGTTTAATCTCATCAACTGGTGGGCCGTGGGCCATGTTTGGTCAGCAAGCTCATTACACACGGTCTACAAGTATTACATTTCTAATGAATCAAAAGAAATCTGACACAGTAATCAGCTCACCCTCTCAGCACATGAGCAGATTCAGCACAGCCACTGGCACCGTGGCAAGAAAATCTGTTGCAAAGGCCTCAGAACGATGTGATGATCATTTTTATTCCGGAGGCCTGAGTTCAGGTCTGTTGTCTGGTAGGATTTATATTTCTTGCTGTTCTTGCTTTACTGCAAGTAAGTTTTCTGTGAAGTTGTTTTGCAGGTGACATGGGAGTCAGCTGCAGGTGTGTTAACTGCGGAAATATTTTCTGCTTGTTTGTGTCTAAGTAAAAGTAAAAAACAACAACAGAACTTGTCTTTTAGGAACACACTGCTTTTAGAGCTTTCCTTCAGACATTGACATTCAATTTTTTTATTATTTTTTCCTGTTTACTATTTTTTTGTGATAATTTACAGGTAACGTCACGACCAAAGCTACTCAATATAAAGTGGAGCATTGTCTAATACCACTGAAAAATTAAACAGCGTTGCAAAAAGTGGCCCCATACTGTTTAATTAGAAACATTTTGGCTCTTAAACAATTTGTTTTGATAAATTTTGCTTTAGAACAACATCTGATCCTCTAAACCGAGGCAGTCATGTTTGCAGCATCATCCTCTCCACACTACAACTCCACAAGGAGCTTTTACAACTCATTCTTAGATGTTGTATTTGAAAACTAAAGCCTCTGTCAATGCCAATAATTCTGGAGCACTTTGTGAATCAGCTTTGAGTGAAACACAATGGCTAATCTCGAGTAATTCCACCTCCTACCGTGTTGTCGTACGTGCATGGGACAATGCATTACATGAGATTAAACATGCTTACTTTGATCAGAGTTGGAGGGTTCATTTTGAGCTGTATCAAACGTTAAAAATATTGAATTTTGTTCCTACAGTTTAAGCAGAAAAACAGCCCTGAAGCAGCTGAGAGTGCATTTACTATGTTAGGTATCAATGTGTCCACCTTCACCAGAACTGGATTTAGCGAACTTGTCTATTAGAATATTTCTTTAAATCATTTATTGGTTTGCATTAATGTTTGTATCCTTCTTTGCAAGAGTCTGCTACCCAATGTTCTCCAGAGGCTTAATGCATAAAGAACAGCATAACTTCATGGCTAAAACAGGGCAAAGCAAAGATGCATGCACATTCTTTTTTGCTAGATTATAAAGCTTTTTTTATGTGTGGGTTTCTTGTCTACATTTCAACCATTCTGAAATTTTATAATTGACCTGTATGCCCATTATCTGAATCAAACGTGGCACATGATCAACACGTCATTACAGAACAAACGATATTTCAAGCCACTTCAGAGACATCACTTATGTTGATGTTCTCTATAAATATAAAGGAAACGTGTAACAATAGAGAAACAAGGTCGTCTTATTGTCTGACACTGCAAGCTTGAAGTTTGGAGGAGTGAAACTATAGGAGTCGCTTGAGTCTGTGAGAGTCAATTTACATTTCAAATGAAATCATGCAGTAATATATTTGAGTAAAAGTATAAAACGTGTTTAAATGGACATGTTAGGTCAACAAGTAGATACTAAGAAATGCCAACATATACTGTAGCTTCTTTTTAGTGGTGCGCTCTAACAGGAGCAGAGTGGGAACTTCATCTGTGTTCCTCCTCACAGGATTGCTGACAGATGAAAAGTAAAGCGCAGCCGAAGATGATATGTTTCAAGCACAATCCTCTGATTTACATTTTCCTGTCAAAACTCTTACTCCCAGTGGGGCTGTGGTGTCATTGATAATGGATGAGCACTTTCTGAAATTTAGAATTGACTTTCTGTTAAAGTTACTGTTAAAGTTAGAACTCCAGAACTAAACTTCTTTAAATAGGAAGCTAAACATACTTTAAGGCTGCAGCTGACGTATACAGATACATTTTTGTATTTCTGAGCAGGAAAGTAAAAGGACTGAATTGGCAGATACTTGTCACTTTAAGTTCAGCTGCAAAAAGAAGAAATATTTATCTGCATGAACCACCATTTGACAAGTGTATAACTTTAGTTAAAAAAAGAAGTTAAAAAAAGGGTGTTAGAGAAACTTTCCTTTTTTATGAACATCAACTGTGTGGTACTTAAAACTAAAATATAAATGTATTTATGTTGGACTTTTTGAAACAGATTTACTGTGGCTTTGAACTTTGTATAATTGCACATATAGATGTATAAAACGAAGACTGTTAAATTAAACAAGGCTCATTTTAAGGACATATTAGTGGGTGCTCGCTGGATTTTGTGTTCCTAATTGAAACTTGGCTTTTTACCACAACAAGCTGAAACATCAACCAATAATTACAGTTTTGAACACTGTAATACTTTTCATTTTTTGTCATAAAATCATGCACAGAAGTCCTAAACTGAAAAAGAATTGTCTCAATGTGTAGATTTGTAAAGCACATTCATGAATACTTTGTTTTGCATTGAACTAGAATTTTTACTAACACATTTTTGCTGTTTGCCAGAACAAAGCCAATGTGACATCCTGAGAAAATCTACAAAATGATGGCAGCCATGGCTAAGGAATAGTGGACTACCAATCAGATGGTGAGTTGTTCAGTCCCCAGCTCACCTATGTTTTGAAGTGTCCTTAATTTCCCACATTGCACAACAGTGAGATTGTTGAGAAAAAAGTGGTGCATAGATAAAATACAATAATATCATAAGAAATATAACTGTGTGAATGAAAAATAAATTATAAGGCCCTTTATAGAACCTAGATAAGGTTAAAACATGCTGGAGAAATGTGGTCCATTTGCCATTTAATGAAGGGAGCCTTTGTATAATAACTGCTCTGCAAAAAAGAACATTTTCTTTCACAAGAATAAATGGAATGGTGAGTTTGTGACCTTATCGTTTGGTTGGGCACTAAGCTATATTAGCCTATAAATGTTGCATAGAAAATGACCAAAAAATTGAAAGTAGCTTTGCAACGAGCAAATTAGTTTGGTAGAGGTTAGGTCGTCCGTTCAGTTCAATCTATTCTAATAACCTAAACCCTGTTTAGGTTAATATTACTGTGCAGCTGTCTGATATAACATGGCATTTTATGAGAGTGGCACCAAAGGCATTTCAGGATGGATAAAAATGTTCATATTTTTGCTAAAACTAGGACTTTTGCACTTTTTGTCTGCTATTTAACATTCATTCATACATCTACTTCCTGTTTATGCTTGTTCCTATTTGGGTAGTTGAGAATCTGGCCAGTGCACTTGTTCATAGAGAGTCACCAGTTTAAAGTTTAGTCTTTTAACTGAAGGCT
Source organism: Kryptolebias marmoratus (assembly GCF_001649575.2). Taxonomy (NCBI): domain Eukaryota; kingdom Metazoa; phylum Chordata; class Actinopteri; order Cyprinodontiformes; family Rivulidae; genus Kryptolebias; species Kryptolebias marmoratus. The sequence goes on from NC_051448.1 coordinate 6,524,269, forward strand.
GAAGGTTATTCTTGGATGATAAAGTTGACACCAAACACAACTTGAATTTGTCAGGTCAGGCTTGTGAGTGAGCAGCCAGGTAAAGTGGATTCACCAGGCTGAGTATTTAGTGATTTGTAAAAGGTGTGGATGAGTGATTTGTCTCAAAAAAAATGTTTTTTTTTATTATATGTGTATTACTTATGGTTGCCATTATATTTAAAGTTAAATGTACTTTAACTATTTGGGATGTGCTGAGCCAGTGACAAGTTTCAAATTAGGGTTCAGTCAAGATATTTTTCATAAAATGGTTTTGGAGACTGCTCCTGATCTGTTGTTGACCCACCATCTATGGGTTTTCCATCAGCCGCCTCACAATATGGCTGCTGTACAGCAGCCATAATACAGCAGTCATTTTGATGTAACATGCCAACATGTCTGCAGTATGAACGGATTCTTAAATAAAATAATACAAAAAAATGATTTTAAAAATCACAGCAGTTTAGAAGCTACTTGCAACATTTGCAATTTGGGTATTTCTCTTGATGGTTATGGTAGAGCTACATTATTTACCACTCAATTAATTATAGATTTAAAATCCAACCATTCAGCTGAGTACACCGAGTTCACCCTTCTAACTCTTAAATCTAACACAGCTAAAGCTGCACACTTTAGAGGAAACTAAAGAGAAGCCAGAAGTTTCCACAGGACAGCTGTAAAGCAAAACATATTACAGTACTGGGAACTGAATTTATCGCTCTGGATGATCAACACATTGCTGTTGGATAAACTAGGTTTTCCTTGGCTTTTGGAGCTGTTGGAGAAACAATACATCCTACCCTCCTGACACTACATAACCAACCCAGTGCTTTCCAAGATGGAGAAAAAAGTTTGCCATCAGCTTGCATGTGTTTCCACTTGTTGATAATAAAACAAAGAGAAGAAGAAAAAAAAGATGAATTTGAGGAACAAGGTTTTCTTTTCTAAGCTGTAAAGCTACTGGGATGTCAAGCACATGATCCCACTGATTTTAATAACTTTGTTGTACTTATGATATGTATCAGTCTGTGCTGTAAAAAAAAAACAAAAAAACAACTCAAGTATCTCATTAAGACTTGATATTGATTGATCATTATTCGTCTGTGACTTGGATCTACATCGAAGGCAAAAAAATCTTTATCTGTTAATCATTCCTGTATGGCATCTCTGCACTGTTAGCAACTTGTGCAAATGTATCCAAAACTACTACTGATCAGATGTAAACCAGAAGTTGTTTCAGTAAATAATGTAGAAATTATTGCCTTAAACCAAACTGAACATTCAGGACTTTGGGATTCCACCAGTCTATATAATTAAAGAGCTGAAAAATCACTCTTCAGTTTCCCTTTTGTCATTGGATTTAACAATAGGCAGAAGGCTTGTCGTAATTATTCGTCTCATATTTGGACTGTTTGGTATTTATTTCCAAATAATTTAGATGGACCTGGCTGGTTAGAGCCTGATACTTGGGTGCAGTCTGGCTCAGAAAAGCATTTAGTAGAATCTGAGTCAGACATCATGATGTGGACTGCAGTTTTAGGAGTGAAAACAGCAAACACAGGAGGGGTCAGTGATTAGAATCCATGGCCCTTTAGTGTGGCATGAATGGTGTCACAGCTCTTTTGCTACAGGAGATCCAGTGACTGTAATGATGGGGGAAGGAATGACTGGCATTGAGCGACAAAGCAGTGCAGAGCCGTGCCTCAGGGTTCACATGCAGGCAACGAGTCAGTGATGCTTGTGTCATGTTATCAGTTAGAACAGGTATGGAGCTAAAGCTGTTCACAGAAATGCCTTGATGATGGCAACAGGAGACGAGGCTTTGATAGTGAGGCCAAGCGCGAGGCCTTGGCATCTGAGGGCGGATTACAGATGGTGTCTCACAAGTTCAAGGGAAAAAAAAGTGAAGAAAGACAGAAATCTGCAAGAAGGAAGAGAGTACCCCTCTTGTTGCAACTGTCACATTCACTTAAAAAATAATTTTGTCCTTTCTTGTGCTAATACACACACAACTTTAATGGAAGTCAGTATAGTAGTTTACTCAATTAAGGTTGTGCATCTTGCGAATGGATTACAATCTACAGGATATTTTATGTTCATGACACTGTGTTATTGATCAGCCTAAAGCAGCCTGAAGGCCTTTTTTATTTAGGAATATAGATCAGTTGCCTTAACAAGGTAATAGGTTTAAACTGGATCCATATATGCATGAATTTAATTCCAATTTTAGGTCGCTAGCTAATTTTTCTCCTATAATCCTTTTGAAGACGGTCATGACACAGAGGATTGTTGTTTATTTCAGTGCACATTTTTTATATCTAATTTTTATGTAATGTTGCATGCAAGGAAAGTGAGGTGATAAAACTATTGTATGCTATAAAGAATTCAGTAATTGCAGTTCTGTTTTTGAACTGAAATGCTTATCTTAATTCACTTATTAGTCAAGCTTTAGTATTTTTATGTTAGTTTTTGTAATTATCTTTCTTGATGTTTGTGTTAATCGGCAGCTTTTAGCTATTTCTTGCATGAAAGCACTTTATCATTTTCCAGCTGTTCATTCATTTTTGTTTGACTATTTTGTTTTAATTTATCACAGGGTTTGTGTTGGTTTGTTGACATTTTCTTATATGTGGATTCTTATAACTACAATATATTCAAAACTAAAACAGAAGATATTGAATAGACTGGAATATTAAGCCTTGTAGGGTCACATGTAAATGTCTTTATCACTTATAATGATGCCTTCTGCCTGTAAATGTTGGCCTTTTTTAATTCAGTGCAACAGCAAATTTGATAAAACCAAAGTTTCTGTAGCTTTTTCACTTTAAATTTGTATATTCGAGCCACTCTCCCGTTGTCTGATGCTAAATATTTAGTGACAAAAGTAACTGTTTTTTGAATTTCATACCTTTAAACATCAATTTTCTCCTAAAGTCACTAAGGGGCTTTTATTATGAACATTCTTAAAGCAACAACAAAAAAAGGTTACTGATGCTGAACAGTAAAATGAAAATTCAATGGAGGACACAAGTTCTTATAATTATATTTGGCTTTAATTAGTGTACAAATTAATTAAATCAAACAGGATGAAATCAGATGCACCACCCGTCAATCTATCTGGCTGCCACTTTCCTTGGACTGTCCTCTGTAAATGGATGATCTCCAGTTAGTTAAGGTCATTTTATTGTCTGGATAACGTTTGGATAATTTCTGCAGGATTAAATGACTTGCCATTCAATATAGCTCCATCTTGCATGGCATTTCTATTACACTTTTTATCAAAAGCGATTCCTTGTCTTGAAAAATGTGAGGACTCCTGCCAAATCACAGGCTCGAACAGCTTGTGTTTAAGGTTCTTTTGGTGTTCTAATGTGCTGATAGGCCACAAAGGAGCTTTAGGAACTGCTTAGCAGACTGCGCAGAGCAAAAGGAAGCATGGCCCCTAACAGAGAAATGAAATGCAGCAGCTTCCTCTTATTTTTTTTCATGGTTTGTATTCCTTCACAACTGTTAGGGTGAAGAGAAACAAACATCTGTTTGCGTACAGAGTGAATTCATTCCCCCTTTGCTCTCTGAAGTTGTTTTTATTCTCTCAGTGTCACATATTTAAATGATTTCAACCTATGTGGTAGATGAAATGATGGATAGTCTGCTTGCCCACACATGTAGACGCACACAAATATGCTCACCCTTGACTTCACTCCAACGTAATTTACAACTGGGATGGCAGCCATCACTGAAATAATGTTTCAGTGTGTTTGGAAGAGAAAGAGCGTGCAGATCTGCAGCAAGGGGACTTGTCTGTCAACAGTCAAGCAAATAATGTCCATTTATTATAAGCAACTTATTTTCATTAATTATTCAACACTCAGACAATTAGCATGTTCAGACTCTGAGGTGCGTGTCAACAATATATCCTCTGCAGTTGCATAAGCTGATGAGAGTTGACAGAGCCAGTGTATGTGAGCGTTGGTGCTGTTGGATAATCCATCCAGAGTTTGTATCCCTTTTCTAAAACCATTTCTTTGGGCTACAATTTTGCTTAACTACATGTTCTCAATCCTCCCAACCTTGCATCTTGTTTTTTTTTTATATACATGAATAACAAACATGGAGCAGCCTTTTCTATCCACAGGGGAGGATTACAGTTGAGAGGAGAAATGTCTAATATACTTATGTACAGTGCTGTGACATGCTAACCAAAGTGTGTGTGTGTGTGTGTGTGTGTGTGTGTGTGTGAGAGAGAGAGAGAGAGAGAGAGAGAGAGAGAGAGAGAGATATCTCAGAAATCTCCTTGTCGCTGTGAGTAGCAGAGCTATCTGAACGATCTTCTCCCAGCAGAGCTGCACTGTACATTAACTGACAAATTGTCAGTTAATGTACCTTGTCTTTGTCGCAGGGAAGCCTTCAGAGACCCCATGCTGCCCTGAAAATTGTCAGTGTGGACCCTGAGCTCTTTAACACCCTAACATCTCACAGCTCATGGTTCTCCAGAGTCCTCACCATTCCCGTCACAACGACTAAAGCCCCACCTTTACGGCTTCTTTGGTGACAGAATCAGGACGGCTTCACCGTCGGCAGCATCAAAGCCACGGCAACATGGAGATGGATTAATAAGTAAAGAAAACTGCAGCAGAACAAGAAAGGGTTTTAGATCACACAGAGACGGTAAAGTCACCTGGGGCTGCTAAAGGAGAAGAAGTTTTCAAACCTGTTTGTCTTGTTCTGCTCGCTCAAAGAGCTCCTATACGTGAGCATCTATTCCACGAACAGCAGGCAAAGAGGGGGAGAGGAGATGGACTACCGCTGCTAGCTGCCATGCACAAGTTTGAAGAGCAAAAGAAGTCACTCGCTTGCACCCGCATTCACTCAGCACGTCGCATTTAATTATTCCACCCGTCTGTCAGCTCTCACTGCTGAATCATTGTCGCAGCACAGGAGGAGACCAACATGGCCTCCTTGTATGCTTTACAGAAAGTTGTTTTATGTTTGAGGACGTGAATGGCTCATTAATTGTGTAGACGACTAACATAGATATGCATGAGAAAAGAGCTTAAAAGTGTAAAATTATGCTTTGTTCCTTGGAATGATCAATTCATTATACTTTTCAATTATATGTCTTATAGTTTGCAAAAAGGAACCAAATGAAGTTTAAACTAGCCTGAGACAAGCACACATTTTTTCTATTCAGATTGCAATTATCACCTCATTTGGTCTTTGGAGTATTATTTTATAAAATTAAAGGCTAGTATTGTTTGAAAGAATGCTGCCCTTGCTTTTATGTCAGAGTTTTAAACTAAGACCATCTAATGTTGAGGAATTACATAGTTTTAGCCATTTTAATCAAACTTTAAAATAACTTTATGCATCATCTCCTGTGATCTGATAGAGCTCAAAGTATGTGTTGTGAATGACTCTCAGCTACTACCACACCAGGTTTTAGCTCATCTGTAAAATTAGTTATTGTCATTTGAGTTATTGTCATTTTTGTGGTGGTTAATGTCAATTAGCTGTGGTGGTCATCTTAAATTGGGGGTAACTCAACAAGATTATCAGTTACAGAGCTACAATCGAGAGTTTTGTTGAGATCTGTCCTGTGGTTTAGGAGATATTTTGCAACAGTACAGACAGACAAACACATACTCACAGACACAGACACAAGCAAAAACAGTATTGCTGCTTCAACTTTGTTGCCCTGCAATAAAAAGAAAAAACCTTATTGATTATCATTTGTTTTTGAGAGTCCTCCCCAACACATACTCCAAGTGGTACACATTGGGCAACATCTTTGCATTAACTGACTCAACTCTGTTTGTCTGTTAGCAAAATATCACATGAGCCACTGGACGAATTTTACTAAAACTCTCAGAATGTAATCACCTCCTGTACATCTACAACTCATTAACATTTAGATCCATCCCAATTCAAGACAGCTGCCACAGCTACTTGATATCAGCCAAGACAAAAATGGATTTAACTCAGTTAATTTTATAGATATTGAGCTAAGTTTGTGGTGGTATTAGCTGAGAGTCATCCCCGTGATATTCTTTGGGCACTAAAACATCTCATATTAAATCACAAATATGCAAAGTTTGACCAAAATGGCTGTAACTCTGTCTCTTCTCATCATGAGGTGATTCCAGGTTTAAACTCTGGCATGCAAGGCAGCAGGCGATATGCATTCCTTCAAGGAATGCAAGGCCTTTAATTTTAACATCACCTGTCATGTTTTACCACAACAGGGGTTGTTAGATGATTAAAAGTTTATGAGGCATTGCTGTTTGTCAGCTCCTGTTTGTTGTTTGGGTGTAATCTTTATGACACCTGAATAACAGCTGTGAAATTTTACAGAGCTGTGGTAAAGTCACCCTGCCGACGGGCTGTGGCTAACTGCTGGAGTCCACGGCCTTCACTGCCTTTCAGCTGAAGCTTTAACCTGCCCAGCTAGTTGTGTCACAACAACTCAACACTCATCCCTCTTTATTACCACGGACACACAAACAGAAACAAACACAGGAAGGGCAAAATCATCTTTTGGAGCCCAGCCACTCCGGTGGCGTTCTGGGATGAGATTGTGCAGTTTTATGAAGTCTGTAGCAAAACACACAAACACCCACGGTACCCTTTCCGAGCTCTTGCTTGACCTATAGGAGTGAGGAAGGGGTGTAATGAAACCAGACCTGCTCTGTTTCTAATCTGGTCTGACAGGTCGTGACTCCCTGAGTATGATTAATGTGAGCTGCAGCTGGACACATTTAATGTCATTTGCAATATCTCGCTGCTCTAACAAATGAGAGCCCAACAGTCATAAATTCCTCTGGCGCATTGTCCATATTCATTAGCAAACAATTTATTGCAGAATTTTGTTGTTATTCTCTTACGAGGTGCCATCAAATCTATCAGTCACTCAGCCCCTGAGCCGAGGAGGGCCACGGAAAGTCAGAGACAGATCACCTCGACCCAGCTGGAATCGCTGCAGAGAGGAGTAGGTGGGTGATAATGTTAGGCGATATTAGTCTGGGATAAAAGGCAACAGGAGATATGCATTTCTTCAAGGAATACTGGGCTTTTAATTCACAAAGTTTCAGTCTCAGGTTGTTTTTTATAGATTTATTGTGGAATTTTCAGGAGGCAACAAGGAGAAAACCTGAGCATTAGGGCATCAACATGAATGAAGTTTTTTTGTTTTTCTTGTGTGTTGATGAGTAAACAAAGACTGGATCCTATTTCTTTTTGTTTGTTACCCCTACCCATAGTCTTACTAGTACCGCTTACCCCAGAATTCAAATTTGCAACGAGTAGGAGCTAAAATATTCCACAGTGACATACAACGATATCCCACTGACTCAGTTCCTGTAAACGGATCAGTTTGCCCATGATTGACTTCTAAAACAGGCTGTCAAGTTTGCATCAAATGATATTCAACTTCAACTTCATTCACGTGTCCCTGCAGGGCAATTTGTTTTGCAGCAAGTAAAAACACACACCTGCAAATACAATGATCTACTACAGAACCACAGATCAGCAAGCACCAGTGGTACTGATCGAATATACAATAATAATGAGAAATGATATAAAAAACAGTAAAAGCACTTGAAATGATAACAAATATCTTAAAAACTATGAATACATAAAAAAATGTCCAACCAATTTCTTCCTCCCAATATTGGCATTCATAAAAGAGATAGCTGGGGGGGGGGGTTTCGATATAATGTTGATCCTAATGGAAGGTAACCCCACTCTGGACCCAGAGGGCAAAAAAGCATCATATAAAAAAACAACATAAAAGCACCAAAAACAATAAAAATATATTAAAACCAATGGATAAATAAAAATGAGAAAACATCTAACCAGTTACTTTCTCCTCTTAGTTGCTTTCATAAAAAAGATAGATGTGGAGATGAAAGGTTTTCTGTTTCTGTTGTTCCTAATAGGAGGTAACCTTAGTCTTGTTTGGAAAAAATAGAACTATTTAGAACTAATATCAATGTAATATGTCAGAATACACTAAACGTATTCATAGAAAACCATGATGCTGTTTTTGCCTTTTTTAGAACTTGTAAAAGATCATTTGTAGTTTTACCAAATTTAATACATTAATATACATCATAATAAACATCACACTGGTTGTGACAGTAAAACATGTCACAGGAGAAAAACAATGCTATTTTTACTTTTTGTTTTGTTTTCCTTTGTTTGCTAAAATATTTGCTTTATTGATATCAAACATAATAAATCACAACACATCAAACTGAACATTACAGGGTTTTTTTGTGCCAGGAAAAAAATGTTTTTAACTGGGAAAACACTTATAAGCGTGAACTGTTTTTGCAGGCGCAGCTCATGCTTCTTTGTTTCAGTGTTTTAAAAAGAAACCTCCGTGTTTTTGAGGCCTGTTTTTTTTGCCTTTGTCGTACATGACAAAAAGACTTTGGATACCCTTCCCCCAGGCGTAAACTTTATAAAATGTAAAAGTAGTGATAAAGGACAGAGAGGTGAAGTAGGATTTGGCAAAAGAAAACTTTGCTATCATTACAGTTCAGGAGCAACTTTTAATGAGGAGGGGAATGCTGTTAGTCAAAGAGTTGATGAAATTCAAAGATACAGCTCTAAATACATCTTTATTTGTCCCTTTGATTATGGTATTCAACTACAATCAGTTAAAGCTCAAATAATAAGAACAAATTTTAAGGAAGGATCTAATGTGTGAAAAAACAAATCTTATTCATCTTAGACCTTAAGCTTTGAGGTTTATAGTGTGAATGCAGAGTTAACATTCATAGTTGTCCCGTTTCTGGTTTCCTCCATATATTCTTTGGACTGTAAATACTTCGTCATACCTTCAGCTATTTCGGCCATTCAGGTATCAAAACATTCAGCTCGTGCAGGACATTACGGCTATGACTTTTAGTTTACGTAACTTTTATACCTCTTGAAATATTTAACTTTATTTTCATTTTTTCCCCCTCTTTGAAATAAATAAAAAACGCTTCAAATCCTTGAAAACTGTGCTTTTTATAATCTACTTCAGTAAACTTGTTTCATCTTTAGTTTAGTTTTAGCTACTGGTTAGTATGTTTTAGCTTATATCTACTGTTCTAACTATTTTAACTATTAACAGTTTTAACTAAGTTGTAATTTTGGGCTTTTATTTTTATTCATTTATTACTTATTTTATTTTTTGGCAACTGTTTTGCTGGTTTTGGCTTTTAGCTTTTGTTTAGCTAATATTAGCTTATTTTTACTTGAAGTGTTCAGTTTCAACTTCAACAAAGTTCAGCGAAGTCGTTCAGCGCTCAGCAGTCAGACTTTTTTTTTGCTGAAAATGCAATTTCTCTTGTTTAGTTGACTCAACAGAGGCCCTAAAAGTCCCGACAAACAGAGAGGTTTTAGGGTCAAATAGATAAAGTAGCACAAATTACAGCTGAATCAGATGATGTTTTACAGCATCCCCCCCCCTAATCCAGCAGCAGGTGCACCTCCTCACTTACACACCCCTCATACCAGCCAACTCAGCCTTAAAAACATTTCCCCATTCTCTGCACGTTCCGTAGTAGCATGCATCTTAATCTGAAGAGACGGTTCCATTTTAGCTCGTTCCCAGTAACCTTCCCATTCACCGCTCCCTGCGTACACCCTCAGCGAAAGGATGGAAGCACCCAGAAATAGAAATGAAAAGAGATTATTTCAGTGGCAGAATCATAGAGTTACTGCCAACAACCGGAGAGACAGAGGGCCGAATAAAGAGAAGGGAAACAAGTTTGGGGGGAAAAACAGAAACATGATGCACAGAGAGAAAGCTAGTTGCCATGTTTGTGTTAAGTTCCTCAGGCAGGGATTTTTAGAAGTGAATCTTATTGGCATCACTGTCTGCCTACTTCAAAATGCAAGGAAGCAGCCTTTCAGTATTAGCAGGGAGGCGTACGTAAGGCTGCGTCACGAGGAACAGTTAAATACACCAATCCCTTCATATTGTCTGGCGTGAAAAGCAATCAGCCTGTCTCGCTGGTGTAAAGCACATTGAGAGAGTAACTAGAATTTAGGAGATAAATGAGCTTCGAATCCAGAATGAAACACTGTAGTGGAAAGTAATCAGAGGAGCCCACCTTCCTGATGAGTTTTATGTGTTTGACAAATTACTGTTGGACTAATATTGAGTACTGATAGACTGTGCAGTAGTAACCTTGTTGAAACTAAAACCCTGACAGGATTTTTTTTCTCTATTGTCTTTTAGAGCTAAAACATAAAGAAGGCCAGTACAGACAGGCACTGAATTACAGGTTACATAAGATTTTTTTTCAATACTTGACACCATAACATTTCAGTGACTGAAATCACAGCCCATAAATACAGAAGAAAAATGCACCTCAATTATTTTATTTTTTTTTGTCTCCTAGTTTGAAAACATTTGTTGAGTTGTTAAATGGAGGAGGTGGCGGAGGTGCATCACTTCTTCAGCACAGACAAGAACCAATTCTGCCTTCTCATCCTTATCTTCCAAATAAAATTTTATCTATGCTGCATTTGCTGCGCTTCAAAAAATGGAAAGTTCAAACATTTCTTAAATTTGTTTTGTTTCTGATTGCTTTGCAAATAACTGCAAATTACCCTCAAACTTACCATTTGTTTTAGTAGAAGAAAAAAGAAATAAGCTGGAAATAAATGCAATGTAATAAATGGGATGAAATAAAACATTCATATCTTCTCTACAGTTTTTTATCTTGAGTAAAAAAAAATTGGACCTATTATTGTTTTTTAACTATTCGCAAGCTGGAGGTTGAACATTTATTTTTATTTGTCACTGAAAACACCTGAATCAAAGGCAACAATAATGTAAACCTTTTTAAAAGTGAAAAGAATGCAGGATAGACCTTGGGGTAAATAACATATATGCTGTTTTTCAGCTGCTTCCGTCTGCAGGGGTGGCCACAGAGAGCAAACTCACACGAAAGATTTATCAATTTTTTTGTGCCAAAACTTGGGCTGCGACCAGTGACCTCAGGATTACAAGCTGCACTGACACCGAGCTACATGGCTCCCTAATTAACATATATGTTACAGAAAAATTATGACATGAGTGCAACTGGTGCAATAACTGGCTTACTGAGGCCAACAGCTTCTACATCTGTGCTGCAGGGTTTTAATGACCTCTTAAGCACATGATTTGCAACAAGATGTGCCTAAAAAATGGATCAATATTATCTATCCATAGAGGTTTCTGTGGTCTACTGTGAGCTGTAAAACTGAGTACTGAGGATTTTCTTTAGGGTTGAGGTAATTTGTGTCTAAAACATATCCACCACAAAAAATAGGACAGGAATCAAGTTTGATCTCCCACAAGCCCCTAAAATCAGCCAATGTCAGTGTCAGTTTTATTTATTTAGCACTTTTATAACAACTGAGGTTGACTAAAGTGCTTTACAGTCAAACTGGATAACGATACAACAAAATAAAATCTAAAATTAAATAAAAACAAGAATAAAAGGACAATCTGGACCTGGGGACATCTAGGAGAAACTGGCTGGCAGACGGGAGGGCTCTTTCTTGTTCAGAGATGATGGGGCAAGACCATTTAAGACCTTCATAGTTAATATAAAGATTTTTAAAAATCAATTTGAAAGTAAGCAGGAAGCAAATGAAGAGATGCCAAGACATTCTTTGTACCAGTCTAAAAACGAGCTGCTGTGTTCTGGACAACAATGCAGAGATCGTTTATCTACACCAACAGGCAGGGAACTGCAGTAGTCCAGACGTAAAGCGATACAAGCATGAATAACTTTTCCTCAGATCTTTTAATAGAAGATACAGCTTCAGTTTGGCAATAAGTCTGAGTTGAAAGGGGCTTAATTAAACAACTGTGCTTATCTGTTGATCCAACTTTAAAGAGCTGCCAAATATCCCACCCAGGTTCCTGACAACAGAGCGACTGTACCGAGCAAAACGACCGAGAATATCTGCAGGATTACTGAGCGAAAAGAAATGTTGCAAAAGAAAGTTTTTGGTGCTGTAATTTCTTCAACTCTTTGAAAATCACCCTGTAGGTGCTAAAATATTAGTTTATGCGTCCAACTGTTATCTGTGTTGTTTTTGGTAGATTGGTTTAATTATTATGGAACAAACTGTGTCTTTGTCACAAATTGCTGACAGCAATACGTGTAATGATCCAGTTCGTTGTCTGTTATATATTTTAATGCCTGAATGAGTCAGAGTAAGTAGCTTAACAAAATTACATTCTTCTGAAAACAGTGAGGCACTAGACTGACAACAGCTGGACAGAAAATGAGTGGAAAAGGCAGCAGACAAAAACTTCAAACGACCTTCCGAGAGCTTGTAGAAATGAGTTTAAAAATCACAAAATCTGGCTCCTCTGAAATAAAATATAAAGAAAAGAAGCTGCATAAAAAGATTTTCATTAAAGACTCAGAAAATTGTCATCTTGTGAAAAGGGGGCATGGCATTTCTCCTTTAAATGTCACTGTCTTTTGCTTTTGTTACCATGGTAATGCTTTAGTCCAAATTCGTTAATGTCATTGCCGGTTGATTGTCTTATATATGGGACATGGATTCTATATTTAAGTTTTGCTTTCGCAAAGAAAAAGTTTGTCTTTCGCAAAAACAGGTGACCTCTGTGGAGTCAAATAAAAGAAACTAGTGTGTGTGTGTGTGTTTTTTTTCTTAGTCGTGGAGGTGACAGAGCTGCAAGATGTGTGGTTGTTGCTATAGGGCTGCCAGAAATGTCAGCAACACACACCAGTGGTCACCGGAGGCAGTGGCAGGAGGAAGGAGGACAGAATGCTAATGGGTGAGCTGGAAAGAGCAGAACATCTGAACTGCTGCATAGGCAAAGATTTCACCTATAAATCCCCCGAGAGGCACACATGTAAACATTCAGATAGAGGGAACAGGTAGTCAGAGTCCAGCCTGAACGGTGATGGAACATAGAAGGTACATTTGCATGCACAAATTCATCCTGTAGCCTCAATCTGACCTCTTGGGCTCCGTTAACTGAGGGCCAGCTGTCACTGAGTTGTTGCAGAGAGCAGCAGAAGCACACAGTTTTTCTGTAGGGCCTAACCTTTTTGCTCCATCTCTAACCTTTTGTGACTCACCGGCTTCGGGGAGTGTTCGTTTTCTGAGGCTGCACACATTCCCCTGTTAGCCCGCTCGAAGTTCACACTTTGTTTCAGATGCAATAGATACTCTGTGTGGATCACGAAGGATATAAATCCAATAAAAGAAGGATCCCGGTTTCAAAAAAACTCCCAAGTACCAATCTCAAACTCAAGCCTCCTCACAGAATATTAACAGAGAGCTTTGTTCAAGAGGAAGAAGGTAGAGTGATCCTGGCAAAATAGAAATTCAGCTGTTGGATTATTCTTAGATCAAATTTAAGAAAATAATGCTGAAAACACTCAATAAACAACCCTTTAAAGGCCCCATTTGTAGATAGTGAACTGCCAAAACTAATTTGATTATAAGAAAGTTTACATGCTAGTTTGTGTTTTTTGGGCATCGCAGGAAAAGACCAACAGAAATCAAAACATCTCATTTAAAACCAAGCTACTAAATCCGTTGGTCCTATAGGCTTGGCAGAATAAATAATTAGTGTTTATTTTTTTAATATGGAAAGCCTTATTTCAGGCAAGTTTAAATGATCCTAACCTATTTAAAATTTACATATTACAGAACCATTTAAACTCTTGTTTTTATATATAATGATCAAAAACATTTTCATAGGATGCTATATGTGATACTAATGCAGAAAACAGAACTTTCAAATTTGCAAATCTATTTTTTTATAAAAATACATAAATAAAATAATAGCAGAGTCTCTCATCTTGAAAAGACTAATCTCTGTTTTCATTTTTTTAATAGATTAGGTAAATGGATATCAAATTAATGCACAAATAGCTTGCCATAGTCTTATTTTTAAGCATGCTTTTTATGACATACTTGCTTGCTATACGGCATCTATTGTCTCTTTCTACTTCTGCTACGGATCATGAGCAGGAGACTTTTCCACACTGCTGATTTGAAGCAAACAGGCAGCTCTTTAGGCTTCTGTGTGTTGTTGTAAACCAGCCTTCCATGCTTTGTTTGATGTGAAGTTCTTTAGATAATATCTTCCTCTGCTGCTTTTCTGTCAGGGTTGTTTGCAAAATGCAGTAAAATATAACGCTGGTCCGCTGCTGTATGGGAGCAGTGATCATGTGTGACTAACGTATTCTTTGTGTACTTCAGTGTGATCGTTGAACACTTCTGAACTGTGATGATCTGTTAGGAATGCGTGTACTGCGACACCCCACATGAACAAATGTTTTAGTCACATCAAACTAATTTGCCAAAGAAATCCCTAAACATTTTTGTTTAATCTTTTCTTTACTACCGTTCTTAGAATCTGTCTCTCTTTCTCAAAGATAAGTCTACAAATTCACACCAAGCAAATAAATTATTGCTAAGCATCTTTGAAAAGAGATAAAAAAAATAATCTTATTGAATCTCTCTCTTGGAATCCCCCTTTCTGTTGTTGCTGTTGTGATAAAAACGGTATAGAGCCCGCAAATCAATAAAATCCCCTGATGAGCCTCACCTCTATTCATTTTCTCATAACTAAAACTGTCCTTTGGGCGTGCAAACTAAATGTACAAAATCCTTTTTTTGTTGCAGCTTCAGCACATAACAGCTCATTATGTGGCTCACGTACCTGCTCCCTTCCTCTGATTGTGTCGGCTTCATTGCCTGAGCTATTGTTGAGTTGACTGTGTCCCTCACGCCTGTCTTTCTCCCGCTTCACTCCATCTCCTTTGCTGTAATAGAGACCTATTGATTTCTATCCCAAAGCACTTCTTGCCGCGCATCTGGCTGCCTCTTTAACTTAAATCGTGAGGTTTTTTTTTTTTTTTTTTCTCAGGTCAGTGCAGGGTGATAAATTAGGCTTTTAATTCCAAAAATTTTTATCTACATGATACGGTTGACATTGAGGGTTTTCTGTGGTAGGTGATTCAAGATTTTGTTAGGTCTGATATTGTCACCTGCATTTAAGTACTTCAAGGACGATTGCACCCTAATGGACGGTAAGATAGTCTGGAAATAACAGACCGTTTGTCCCTTAAGCACCTCATATAAAATCTCTGATGTTGTTTTCTCCCCATTAATCTAAAAGCACTTTTAAATCACCGCAAATTGACACCCTTGAGCAAAAAGATCCTTTAGGAAAACAACACCACTCCACCCTTTTTTAAGCTTCTTGTTGCAATCAGAGGAAATTGAGTAAAATGTGTTATAAAAAAAAAAAAATAAAAAAAAAAACAAAAACAATAAAGCAGCCATACTTCCTTCCCAGGCCGCTGTTTGAGATTAACTCGAGATGCAATCAAGAGTGGGCAAGTTAACAAAGCCACACATACAGCAGGAAAAGAGGAGCTTTGCCCAGTTGTTAATCTGGCTGCACAGATTGGAATTAGAAGCAGCGCTGGTTTCTTCACTGTTTCTGACTCTTGGACCATGAGAGGTTAAAAAGGAGGAGAGCATCACCAGAGAAGCCGTCTTGTTGCCTGACGCCTCTGGGCTCTTTGTTTGAGCAGAATGACGTTGCCTTTGTGCTCCAGCTCGGTCATTATTATTCAGACTGAGAACAGATACTGTAGCCCATCATGGAAGTATTGACAAGGGATTCAGCTGCAGTGCAGTTTGGCCTGGGGGTCGGGGGGGCGTGCGATCATAATGACATGCCTCACTCTAAAAGTTTTCTTTTTTTTTTTATTGTTTCTTGGTTGTCAGATTTTTCCAAATTCTGGAAAATATAAAGAATAAATATCAGTAGCTGCAACTAGATACAGATTAAAACCTGTTATTTTTACATGTAGTCCTTTCAATGCTTTTAATAATTTTACAGATATTGAGCTAAAATTTGGTGTGGTAGTAGCTGAGAGTCGATCTCAACGCATTTTGCAACGATAACGTGGGAACATTATTTACAAAATTTGACCAAAACAGCTATAAGTTTGTCCCTTTTCAGCATGGAATGATCTTAATTTAAAACTCTGGTGGCAGATATGCATTCCTTATCCTATAATTTATAAAAACACATTTAATAAACTAGAAGTAATTCAAACACTTGAAAAATCTATATCTACTGCTTTTTGAAGATTTTGAACAAACTTTTTTAAAAGTTAAAGCAGCCGGTTGCTTTTCATTTCATGAAAGCATCTTATCACAAATTTGCAAAACTTCAGTTACTCATTAAATTTTAATTAACTTGTCAGAGCTCATGAAGCAAGACAAAAACTCTCACTGTGAAGATCTTCAAGCTCTTTGCTGTCTTCAGTGACGTGTCAATCATGAGAAACTGTGAAGTTAGGACAGCATTCAAAGAAAAAAATGTTTTTTGGTTATAAAACATGCTTGATTGTGAGAACAAAAAGCTCAAATCTACAAGAGCTACAAGGCATTTATAAAAGTAACATAACATTTTACAAACATTGTAAACAAAACTTATTATATGTATTGTTATGAGTTTCACCAAATGGAATAACTGAAAAAAGTGGAAATTAATAACAATATATAACAAGTAATAAATGAAAAACTCTCTCTTTTCATCTAGTTTGGCCTTTTATTTACATCTTTTTAATTTTCCTCCCATTCTGCCACATTGTTTTCACTTTTTCTATTTGTTTTGGTTATTTCTCAGTAGCTTTTATCCTTTTTTAGGAGGAACTGCTCAACAACTGCTCGTGCATCTCATTTCATGTTCTTGCAACGACTTGAATCGCACATGATGCAAAAAGTGATACTGGAAGCAGTTTTTGGGGAAGATTTGTTTTCTCCATGTGTGCACTCGGGCTTCAGCAGGTTTTCAATATAGACGCAACACAGCTCGATGAAGTCTCCTTCAAGCCGCCTGTTGTACTGTGCATACAGAACACTGTGCAAACATTTTCTCAAGCAACACTTTGCATGTTGTCCATGCTTTCAAATCCCTGCCACAGGAAGAAAGAATTCATGAGCAGAGGGATTAAAGACTCAACTTGAGTCTAAAGCAAATAACTAAGAATGTGGAGGAAAAGCAAAATGCTGTTGAACAAAATCAGTTTTATTTTTAACAGCGCCACATGAAGTGGGGCAGCAGCAAAAGCAATATGGAGATAGAGAACGTGTGGACATTATAAAAGGAAAAGTGAGAGAATGAATGAGGTTAAGACAAAAAAAAAACCTAAGCAACTTTTCAGTTGCAAAAGAAACAATGAAAAATAAAAATTGCCTGAAAAACTATAGATAAAGTTCCAAAAAGATATTAAAAATACAATTCTCTATATAATAAAAAAGTATAAATGTATTGGGGCATCTATCTGTACATTCAGCATTGCAACCCTTTTTGTTTTTACATGTTCATGACACATAAAGTTAGTTTTTGCCAAAAAGTTGTGTTTCTTGGCTTCTTACCGCCTCAAACTCTCTTTAAATGCACATCCAACACTTTAGCAACTGTACATTTATTTCCTTGTTCACATAATAGAAGGAAATGCAATTATTAAACAGTGGCCCACTCATATTTATCATGAATAACAACTATTGTTTTTTAATTTATACTGCAAAGACCTCCATTTGATTTAGCAATCAAGTCCCCAGACTACTTTAAAACTCAAAGCAATATTTCTTGGTACAACTGTGGCTTAAAGCAATTTTTAAAAGTTAATTCTGATGATTTTAAAGTCTTCATAAAGTCTCAGCACTTTCGAAATTCAAGTTCTAAACCTTTTAGGTTTTAAAGTTTTTGAATAATATTTATTCTAAACTATTTTATAAGTACATCCAAAGATGGCTTTCTGAGAATTTCAATAAAAGCCATCTTCTGATTTATGTAATATTTTGCTAACAGACCCACTGACAAACGCACATGCTCTGTCTTTGTATTGCAAAGTGACACACACACGCACACACACACTTTGTAGCCCCCTTGTTATCAGGATATACTACAGCTCCTGGCAGGCTGACTGATTTCTGTGTGTATGTGTGCTTTTTAGCTCAGTGTTTCTGGCACAGACAATTGGCCACAGCAATTTTGCAGGAGTGAACAATGACCTTTGACTCCATTACAGCTGATTGGATTGGTCCCCCCCCCTCAACATACACGCAGAGCTGGCAGACAGCCCAGCACTACACCATGTAGTGACACAGTCAGGGCCACACTCTGCCTACAGTCCCTTCTGCTCCCTGCCCCTCATTCCCTCCTGTGTACTGGACATATGCTGCACTCCAATCACCTCTGAACTCAGATCTGCGAACAATGTCAGACTTGGGCAACCAGCAGAATTTACTAAAAGTTGTGCTCAGTGATCAGGCTAACTGCTATGAGCAATACAAGCTGATAACAATGAATTTCTCTGCATTCTGTGCATTCAAACAAACGGCTGCTAATGCCCTTAAAAGTGATTGGAAAGTGCTGTCTGACTACTGACTAGAGTCAGCCATATTGGATTTTAAGGTCAGGGTTGATCAGGAATCTACTTTCCAAGGATTCGGACTTTAAGAGGCATTCTAGTTGATTTTTCTGACTTGGAACTCAAAAATTCCAATACATCAGTATCTTTAACGAGTTGTGTGTTATCTATCTTTGATATTGTTTGAAAATACTTGACTGTTTGTAACGAGGAAGTCACATAACTTTAAAACCCTAAGGAGAACTGTTCTTTACTTCTGCCAACATATAAGCCGTTTCTCATTTATGCTGTGGGAAAAAATGTGTCATCAAACATTCAGTTCCAAAAATACAACAATAGTTACAACAGGTATATATCTTTCACACTAAAACTGAGGTGAAAAATGTATTACTGGTATGAGATTAAAATGATTACCAACATACGTTTTAGTTTTGTTGTGAACCTCAATCTGATGTCCATATAAATAAACCAGTTTACCAGCAAAGTACATGCTGCCAGATTTAAAATAACAAATGCTAAATCTATTGAAATATCTATATTCAGCTAAAGTTAAAGAAGTTTACATCAAACACAGTAAACCTGATCAGGTTTTCTTTCAGGCCTTAGAGTCCTCTGACTCATAGCTGTTTATCCTCATGCCTCCATGACTTTGATAGTAATCTAAAAACTGTTATTAACTGATTTTATCATTCCCTGTGCTGTTCGAGAAGATGCCCTTTATTTTTTTCCAAAGGGCTACAAGCTTGACCACCTGAAGGTACCTTATGTAATTACTGAGAAAAAAAAATCACATCAGAATCATCTCTATGGTGGTTTTACAGCTCATAAGGTCACCAAATCTTATTTATTACTTGCTTTTTGGCTGTTAGTCTGGATTCTCAGCCCCTTTAGCCTGTTTTGTATCACAGTGTTAATACAAGGGCTGCTTTTAGTTTGTGTGCTTTCATATGCTGAAACAGTCATTATTAATTAAAGTATTTTACAGTTAGGCTGTATGTGATCCATCAAACCATCTACAATGTATTTCAATGCCTGCTTTAATCCCAGCCGGGGTCAGGAGCTGGTTCCTGTCTTCAGTAAAGGAAGGGTACACCATGAACAGGTCACCAGTCCATCACAGAGCCAAAAACCCCAAATGCAAAACCTTTTCCGAGCTTTAAGAAATCCTGGGTTTTTCCTGTTAATACCTCCCTGCCTTATCAGCTTCTCAGTCAGGTCCTCTCCTTATTCTCTTTATCTCTTATCTCTAGATCAGCATTAGCAACTCGCAACAATTTAAGATTACTGTATAGAAAGGTTTGTGCCCTATTATAGCAGCAAACAACCATTTCCTGTTTGCGTTATAGCACTGCAATAATATTCTCAGCAGACAGCAAATTTCTTTTCTCTGTGTGAATCATATTTTACGAGTCCTGAGCCGTGAGAACTGGTCTAACTGCACATGGATGTTAACTATATGTGAGGTTTTTATTGTTCAAAAGCATCAAGCTGTTTTTTAACTGAAGAAACAGCAATTTTCAGTAAACATTTTCTCAAATCAGGATTGCTAAAAGACCAGATTCAACTTTAATATGTTTTGGTTTTGACTCAGATTTAACCACTGTCAGCTCTGTGCTTTTCTGAAGATACATATGTAACATTTGGATGTTTTTGTTGTGGTTTCAGCCTTCTTCTATGACATAATCCTTGCATAATGCATATATTTCCCCCCAGCAGTACTGTACATCACCAGTGTCCAATCATACTTCCCTCACTGTTTCTCGGTTTAGTTTATTTCCTCTTTTTTTATTTATTGTTTTGGCCTTTTTTATTTTTATTTCACTCTGATATTTTTTTTTCTGTGCTTGAGGATTCTACTGATGTTTCTCTGCACTGATTCCGATTGTGCTCCATGGAGCTGACTTCTGGTCTGATTTTATTTCTGAAGGTAAAAGTTTGATAAGGTTCTCGCTCATATCTGGGTGTGTGTGTGTGTGTTTGTACGTGCGTGCCTTAGAAACCCCATTCAACACGCCCGCTACAGCTAAGGGAATTTATCAAGCACAGAAACTGTTAAAACGCTGTTAATTTTACAGATATTGAGCTAAAATTAGATGTGGTAATAGCTGAGAGTCATTCCAAACTCGGACTATGAGCACTATCTGTTTTTAAAACTTTGACACAAACTGTTGGTCTTAACCTGTCTGTCTGTTAGCAAAATATTTCATAAACAATTGGGCAGATTTTAATGAATCATTCAGAAAGTAATCAGTGGAAGTACATCTTCAACTCACTGACCAGTTCAAGATGGCCACCACAGCTAATCAGCTTTATATCAACTAATCAACCTTTTCTTTCAAATAGTGCTAGATCCATTTATTTTTATTCTTTATTTTAAATGAAAATTTTCAATGAAAGCAGTTGTTAACTTTTCCCCTCAAAATGTTTGGTGTACAAACCCATAACTTCATTTTTTTTTATTAACAGCAATTATTTTGTTGAGTAGTTCTTAACTGTGTTTAAGTAGAAGAGTTTTGTGTTTCCAGCTGTCACATTTTGTGAATGAATGTAGTTTCTGGAAGCAGTGATGCTTAAAACTGCTCATTCCTCTCTGTCTTTCTGTTTAAATCAAACCCCTATGGTTTGTTTGAAACCTATAAAATGTCTGTGGTGGAGCAACTATGGTCCCACTCTAATACTATAAGAAATGCATTTTGCTTCAGCTGCTCAATAAAATAACTGTGTTCTAGGCCTTCTAATAAAAACCACTTTGTATTATTTTACATTTTTTTTTTATAAAAAGATAAAGTATGGATCTTGATATCCCCATTTATCTTTTACTTTAGAAGAGATAGGACTTGTACTGAACCATGAAAGAAATAACCATATGTGGCCAAATGTTGCTGAACGCTTGTGGCTGTTGGGTTTATTTCCATTTCATCCAGTTTTATGACTTTTCTATCCCCTCATCCCTTGTTCCCTTATTTGAGTTTTCTTGATCTCTCAATCTCTTTCATTTTCCCCATCTTTCCCTGCAGTCTTTCTTTTCATCTTTTTTCCATTATGACCTCCTGTCCCCCTCCTTCTCCCCGTCTCCGCCAGCGCTCACAGCCCAGAGCAGAACTTCCTGGTTGAGGTCACTGTCGGCTCACATTAGCTGTGGCTCAGGAGATCCATCGCCACAGCTGTGTGTGTGTGCGTGTGTCATTCAGCTCACAAAAACAAACACAAGCATGTATCTCCCGTCAGGTGAGTCGTGTTGAAACACTCCAAATTGGGCCCAATTTGGCATCATTTCATGTTTGGACTGCAGTGGGTTGAAAACATACCACTGGGTTTCAAAAAGAGAAAACAGTCCTGGAGAGTCCTCGAGTGTGACTGAAGAGGGGGTTTTCTGGTTTGGAAAATGTTACTATTCACTTCCTTTGACTTCCTTTTTTGGGGCATTTGTTTCTTTTATGACAAGACAGTTTTTAAATAACTCACCTAATGATACCAAGAAGCTTCCAAAGCTCATTACTTACAGTTTATACTATATTCATTGTTGGGTTTTAGTAGGCAAGAGTCAGTATTTTACAAAACCTTAATGCAGTTCTGTATGTGAAATTATCCTTTCTAATTATTACATATTAATATATTTAAATTTTTGCTAATGAGTTGTTTAAATGCAACAGGATTTTAGTATTAACAATCATTTTTAATTCCTGTATAAATCAAGAACTGCTGCTCCCAATTTGGAAAAAAAAGATAAAGACTAATAATGGTTAAATTAATTTGGTGTAGATAAGAAAACAAAACTTTTAAAGTTTTTGTCAAATGGTTTTTGATAGCTTTTAAATTTATAGTTTACAGTTATTACTGATGTTTTATTCAAAGATGTTGTGCAATATGTTGCACTTAAGCATGTATATGTTGGGACAATGCTCAGCTAGTGACTGTAGAATTAATTGAGTTACAGAATTTGTTGTTTGATTAGATTGTTTCATTGTGGCAGCCATCTTGAGTCAAGTCAACTCGATTATGTTTTGAAAGTTTCATAAAATTGTTTTGTGATTCATGAGATTTTTTTGCTAGCAGAACAGACACGTACACACAGACATGCGCAAAAACATTATCACTCTTTTCCTTTTGGCAGCAGGTGATAATAAAGAATTACTTGTTTTATTATGGTTTGAGATCATGGCTTTTAATTAGCAGGATATATAATTATGCACAACTTTTCTAACCTCTACATTTTTAGAATTTGTCAAATCTTTTGCTCGTGTAATTAAATTTCTGCTGGTTTTGTTGCATGGCAAGAATATCAAAACTCTGGAGTTTAAGGTAGACAGATGTCTAAAATATTGAATTTTATTGCAGGAATCTGCCGTTCTTTGTCACCTTTAAAACCTATAGTTTCATTTGTTTCATCTGTTTGCTTTTTTATTGCAACTGTGAAAACTATAATGGACAAAGTGTCCAAATCATAGTCATAAAATCCATCGTGTTTCACTAAACCACAGCAAGTCATTTCTTGAAACAAGTACGTATAAAACCATACATACACCTTGAGGAAAAAAATCAGCTGTTCATCAACCAGTTAGTGACTTTTCAGTGGGATAGTTGCAAGCTCTGCCAGCTGTGTGAGGATGTGATTAAAAGCTTACCTCTGCCACTGTTTACGAGGCCACATTATGTTTCCACCCCAATCCTCTGCCCTGGGTTTTAATTTGTTTTAGTGTGTGAAGCACAGAGAACAATAAGGGTGTTTTAAACTTAATTTATGTGTGTACTAATGGTGATGAGGTTGCGACATTGCACTGTTCCTCTTCATGTCCCTAAACTATGTTTTATTTAACAGCGAATATAAAAGAAGCTGTGTGGGTGTAAAAACAATGCTTCTGTATTCGTGCTGGGATGTGCGCTGTTGGTTTGACACAGCTTTCTAAACTCTGCCTGCACAGGCATGCCCGAGTGTGTGTGTGTGTGTGTGTGTGTGTGTGTGTGTGTGTGTTAGTGTGGGCATTTTGTAAGCGAATACATGTAAGTGAATACTTTGTTGTAATACGCTTGGCCAGGACACAGCCTTGAGTTTATCAGGTGTGGACAATGTCTGCAAGGGCATTGTTAATGAACCACAAACTTTGCTATTACAGAAATAAAGCACCACATGATTTACATGGTAATGAAAGCATTAGCCTGCCTTTGACAAAGCGCCAAATGGACAGAAAACAAATATTAATTATCTCCTTTAATCCTTTGATATGTTTTATATTCTGAATCATTTCAGATGGAGGAGGGGGACGGGTGCACTTCAGCCTGATAAAGCCTTTGTGGAGAGGATAATGATGAAGCGAAAATGAACAGATGAGTGTGTTTCCTGATGCCTGAGTGAGTGTGTGCGTGTGTGTGTTTGTGTTTGTGTGCGTGTCTTAGCGTGAGTCCTGCAGCTGGCAGAGTTTTCACAGCATGAATGTGTCAGAATTTTACAAATACTAAAATGTCTTACTTTTCAGACAGACTGAAACAGTCTTAACAACATGTTACACATTCTGACTGTGGGATTTGAAATTGATTTTAGATGAATTATGTAAATTTTCGGTGAATTGTAAGGCACGGTGCTCAGATGACAAAATAATCTACCAACACGTTTGCTGCATGCTCCTGCAAACGCTGCAACTTACTGCTAGAAATGTCTGTTTTCTGCTTTTAGTCTTTTGGTACGTTTCTAGTTGCTTTACTATACACACCTCATTAAAATTAATGAAACACCTGCTTTCATTCTTTTTGTATATTGTGCAACATTTGATTTGCACAAATTCTGCCAAAATTACTAAAAACTGCTGGTTTTTGTTACTGACTTGAAACAAACTGGCAACACATGAGGGCTTGTCTGGGATTTAAGTTTTTTTTCTTTAAACATTAGTTGCTATTTTCCTGAGTTTTAGTTGTTTCTTCTTCATTGGTAAAGTTTGAATGTTTTGTGCATCACATGGAGGCACAGATACAGGAAAGAATCCACACGTTGAAATGTGTTCAATTTGGCCATTTGTTTTATGTACCAAAACAAAGTGAGCAGATGTAGGTTGTGGATGTATCCTTTACATTTCCGCATACATTTAGACCATCTGTTCATGGTGTTACATGCTGGAATGAGATACCTCAGCAGATTTACATTTTCTAGTGAGCACTGATGCTCCTGTGTTCAGTCCAAAGCACAGAAGTTTTTTTCTCTTCCTGACTGAAGTTTTGATGAATAATTCTTGGAGAAAAATATATTTCATAAAACATATAAATGGCCCACTTCTTCCTTCAAAATTATTAAGCTGATTAATATTTTTTATAAAGTTAGAGAATGAAAAATATTAGTCCATTCATGTAGAGCTGTGCGATATTCTGAAGGCTAAACTAACTCATTACTGAACGATTTCTGAGTAAATCTGCTGAGATGAATCGAACATCTTTGCAACCTGTCCAGGGTGTCCACCGCCTCTCACACAGTGACTGCTGGAGATGGGCTCCAGCTCCAAGTGACCCAGAAAGGAGAAGCGAGTAAAGAAAATGGATGGATGGTTGGATGAATCTAACAGTGCATTAGATTACATATCAGCTTGGGTGACTTCAGTGTCTTTCATGTGTCGTTTCTACAAGGTAGTCAATAAATTGAACAAACAAACAAATTTGGCACATAAATACTGTAAATTAAATAGCAGACCTTCCTTTCTCCTTTAACACTCAGTCACTGGATGCTGCCATGTGAGTTGTTGATTCATCCTCCTCTGCAGATTGACGCTTTCTGTCTTTAAAATGCAGCGGACAGACGTGCTGCATATGCCTCATAAGTTTTTCATTTAAAGAAAAAAAAAAGTTTGAATCTTGTCTGCAAACTAGCGTTCCCTCAAAGTTGGACCACCTAAAGAGAAGAGGCTGAAATATCCTGTTTTATTCTCTTTGCAATATTTTTACCCAACTTGTGTGTTTTATGTCAGGATGGCTCTTCCTCTTCAAATTCAAAAATCACCTGCTGATGCCACGTCTTACCCTCATCAGCGACTTGGGTTTGGATTACATGAGGGTCTGAAGGCTTGTTCTTTTTTGAAAAATGAACCAATAGTTCAAGGGAATTCAGAACAATAGTAAGCTGTTAACTGAGGACACACGAGCTAATGATTAACTGTCCAGCATGTCTGTTCTTTAATGTTATAAAGCTGCAGTAGTTCCACAAAACAATCTAGTTACGTTTCAAATGTGGTCACATGTTGCAATTACATTTTGCAGTCTGGGGTCCTGAAAGTATGATGGTAAATCAATTTTAGGTCACTTTAATGTAGCCATGAAAATCTGATTTCTGTAGTCCATTACTGGAGTCACATTATTTGTTTTAAATGACATTAAGCAAATTACCGTAACCACAAAACCCATCTTTGTTCAAAATAAATTATAAAACTTAATGTGATTTAATTTGCATTCAGGTCAAAAATTAAAATCTGAAAACAAATCAACTGCAGGAGAATCAAATCTGATTACTCATTATGAATAAATGAATCTTAAAATGTTTTATTTTAAATCCATCTGCAATAAAAATGTCAGTGTGATGTGTGGGAGTGCCAAATGTCCACAGAGACCCCCTAACTGTTCCCAAACATGCAAAACTTCGGAGTGCTACAGTTTAAAAATCTGTTTTCTTCTTGAGTTTGCCCTGAAGCCACACCCAGATTGGGATTTGATAACTTCTCTCTCTCTTCCATTCTTCATTTTAGGCTTTTCTATTTGGCTTCCTCTTGATCTTTTTTTTGTCCTTCAGACACAACCTGCCTTCCTTTTTCTTCATTCTTCTCCCACTTTATCTCCTTTAGCTCCTCCAGAACCTTTTTGCTTTCCCCCCCTCCGTCTGAACTTACTCTCAACGCTGGATGAGAGAAAATGAGACATCTGTCTAGAAATCAAAAGTGCGGGGCATCCTGTCTCCACATGAATTCCTACACACCTTGTAATTGCTGTCAGCGAGCCCCCCGACAACTCATTTAATTGCCTGCCATCCAATTTATGGTGAGATTGGGTACGCTGGAGAAAAAAAAAAGAGAAAGAAGAAGATGCAAAGAGAGACGATAAAAGGAGTAAAAAGGGCAGGGGAGGTAAGGAATCAAGATGTGGTTGCTAGGCACTGAAAAAAAGGATCGATTAAGGAGTGAACAATATTTCATAAAAGTGCAGAGTTTTATGGCATGAATCAAGGTTATTGGCTTTTCTTCACACTCAAGAGAATCTCATGATGGGCCTGCAATTAGTGCAGCCCTCATTAATATCCGTGACTTGAGTGGAATAAGGGCACCGAAGTAACGATTCTAGGTAGGAGGACTGAACAGAAACTGCTATTGTTCCCACAGACTCTCTGCATGGTATAATTGGTATAAGTGCTGTCATTAAGACTCCATTGAGCCTTATAAGATTGTTTTTTAATTGTGTTCAGGGCCTTTTCATCCTACTGGTATTACATCCACTGATAATGCGTTGTAGCAGAATAAGAAGTCTAGCACTGTTGCCATTTGTCTGCATTACAGCTGCAGGGAATTCTGGCAGCAAAGGTACCACGAGTTTGACACTGATATAAAAAGTAAAAGAAAAAAGGAGACTTTTGCACAGGTGCTGAAGTGTGTAAGAGCTCTGGCAGAGCTGAAGAAAAGCAATATAAGCAGTGGTCAGTAGCCAAAGATGAACTCAGAGACCAATCCTCCCCGAGGATGTGGCCCCACAGATAAGACGAGTCATAGAAAAGAAAAGAGGAAAGTACAATCAGGCAGAAGTTCAGTCACGTATTACAAGGGTTTTTTTCTTCCTACTGTCAGCTGCCAGAACTTACGTTATTGCCAGATAACTGCCGAAACAAATCAAAATGCATCTTTTGTTGTGTGGTCCTTTTATTCCCTGCCTGCCAAAGCCAAGCTGACTTTCAGCTACTCCACCTTTACTATGATGTCAACAGAATGGAGGAGCGATTACTTTGCGATGCTAACTGGCACAAAGGCCGGCTGGTGGCAGCAGCAAGCAGCAACAGAAACCTGTGGGACCCTGAGGCTTTGTGGAATCGCTCCTCAGGCGTTGCAGCTGCATGCTTTCAAGCAACACTTTAAATGAACACAAAAGAAGGGACAACAAAAAGAAATACCGCAAGATCTTTTCTTGAACTCAGCTGAGTGGCTTTTATAAAAAAGAATAATTAAAAGAAACATTTTTCTATTACAAATGGTCCTTTCATACGTATTCCAACTGGACACTGTTTAAGCAGAGAAATAAATAACTGAGACTTGAAGAAATGTTCTGTTGTAGAAAATGTCCTTGGTGATTACAAACTCCCACAAAAAATTGTGCAAAGCCATTATTCTCTAGAAAAACAACTCATTTTTTTCAAGGTATTTAACCAAAGCCAGTAGCTTTTCTGAAGGATCAACATACTTCTTTCTCCTTGTTGGTTGGGATTTTCTTTTTGGGGTAGCTGCACCACAATATATGACTCCGGCAATAATGTCCTGGTTTGTCGACTGTCTATTCAAAACAGAAAAAGAAGAAATGAACTTCAGTTGAGATCTCCACAGAAATTTGATGCAAATTTTGTATCCTTGAGGTGCCTGAGTGATAAATTATCCAAATGTGAATAGCAGCGAATCCCCTCATGCAGTATTTTCTCGAGACAAGCGCCCATGTTGTTTTTCCTCCTCTGCTTGTAGTTTGTTTTTGTTGTGTGTTTGGTGCCCCCCGCTTTTTGAATGGCAGTTTTATGTTCACTTATTGTGCCATTGGTGCACACAGGCACATAGTTGATCCCTTGGCGAAACCCTATGAACAAACACGCATGATAAAATTTATGTCACACTCACACACCTCGCTGTCGAGAGGATGAGGAAGCATGAATTTCAGCTGAAATACACATGAGGTGTCCTAAAGGCCAAATTTTGAACTCAGAAAGGAGGCAGGGATAATAATTTTAAAAAAGAAACTAGACTTAATGTTTGTCTTTGATGAATATTAATGAGAACATCTTTGATATGAGGAAGGAGGGGGATGTTTACCTCAGCGAGGAGTCAGAAAGAGGACACATCTGTATCAACTGAAGCTGACCTGATCAAAGGTTATTGGTATGAGTGTCTGTGGGAGCAGTTATCCCTTTGGGTAATGAGATGGGAAGGGAACATGAATTAGCATGATATTTAGAGCCTAAAGGTTTGGAGTCGTAGACTTGAAAACATAAAGATGAATCGTTGTGTTTGGTTTTGGATGTTGTTACTATTTCCTAGTCTTGTGTAAATAATTATTGTGCTGATGTACTGATGAGTTCTGATTCAGAAAGATTTTAAAAGTGCACAAGGTGAGATCTTTTGTAGTCTTGAAGACTTAGTAAGGACAGGAACTGCAGTAAGACGATAAATGTTGCCGAAGCTTTTAATAAAAGGAAGACATTTTTTGTATCGTAAAGCCAAAAATTACAGCAGTATCATGATGTATGTCACACAACTCCTACAAACTGTTTTATATTTAAGTGTTAAATGTTGCATTCAGAATCAACTTATTTTATGTCCTTAAATTTCTATCTTGAATATCGTTAATATGGCTCCAAAATGTCAAACTGCAGCACCCGGTGACGTCAGAATTTGTAGAGTGATGAGAACCTCTGTACAAAAAGAATGTTACTCTGACAGTATATTCATTGAAAAACTAAGCATTTGGATAATAAGCTGCATTTCTTATCTTATCATTGCATTTATGCAGTGTTAAATATGTGTTAATCCAGAACTAATCTGTTAGAAACGATAAAAAAATACCTTAAGTTTATTTTGATGTGCTGTTTTGAAATGAGCTGCTGGTTACAGCAGCTAGTAGAAGTACTCAGAGCATTTCCTGCAGGATGTCACAGTGACTGCTAACTTTTCACGTTGGTCTTTCTACATTTTTTTTCACGTTAGTCTTTCTACATGAAGTCCACATGCAAAAATAACTAGTCAAGAACTTTTCATGTAAAGTGTCATTTTTATTTAGTTACACTTTATGCGCTCTGGAATAGACCTGGCTAAATAAATAATAACACACTTACAAGTACATGGAATACACTTGTCAACACTCTGTATGTCAAATCGTAAAATGACCATGCAAGTGTTCAGAGCCTTAAATGTTCATTTATTGTTACAAAACCTTTTAAGTTTCTACAAGCAACTTGTTAAGCTTACATGCTGCTAAAGAATGCCATCAAACTGCACGAGTTTTTCAATGTTGAGCCTTGATTTGTTTTTTTTCCAATTATCAGCAGACAAACTATGTGAGCAGTTTATCAGCTTTTCAAGTAAAAAGATTATTTAAAAAAAAAAAGGTAAAAACTGCTATAATAAAGCATAAATATTTTTTCAATGACATGTCTTCAAAATAGTCTGATTTTTATAAAATCAACTGTAGCTACATAGAGCCTCATTGTGGTGGTCCTCCATAGATTAAAACTGTAGCATACTAGACCTTGTGTCATCACTCCATATATGGTAGAGCAAATTCTGTATAATGTGGGTCTGTATTTCAAAAAAGTGCATTTTAAAACTACTTAACAGTGAAAAGCTGAACTGTGATTCATTTATGTTGCTACTATCAAGATTTGTAGACCTTTCGGCACCAAGACATCATGTGACATGCCCTTTAATTTGACCAAATTGATAAAAAAAATTGATTTAATACACATGTATACAGTTCTTAAAAAGTTAAAAATTCTTCTTTAAGATAGTTCTTTTAGAACAGTGTCTTACCATTTTATTAGTTTGGGTAGCATCAACAATGTGCAATTAAAACATTTCATAAAACATAAAATGATAGAACAATTCTTAAAGATGTCACAGTGTCTATCAGTAATAGAGGCAGAAATATTTAAAAAAAAAAAAAGATCTGAAAATAGTCTGTAAAATACCAGTAATCACATTAGCACACACAAAAAGATAAACTCCCTTAACCAACATAGTGAAGCATTTTTAAATGTATTGTTTATACAGTAAATAATTCAAAACAAAATTCTTGAATCAATCCTCACTCCAAGGGATATTGTAGAATAAAGATATTTCCAAATATTGATTATGAAACTTTAAGCATGTAAAAACTTAGTTTCGACTTTGTATAATGTATTAGATCTGCAGGCTCCAGTAAATTGTTGTACTTCTTTTATGTTTTTGTAAATAAATGATTGGTTTGAGATGTTTTGACATCACTGTGATTGTAAACCATTTAATAAATTCTGCTTCTCAGGTATAGTTTTTGCATTTGGGTAAAAGTTTAGTTCATTCCAGACTAAACTTTTATTCAAATAACTAAAAAAAAAAAGCCACAGGAGAATGAGGCAGGAGATAAAGACAGAGGAAGCTGGAGGGTTGGAAAGAAAGTAAGGTAGTCACTGAAGAGACGACATGAGGGAGTGATCATCTGAGGCTGAACAGCAAAACAAAAGTTAGTATCCTGCATGAAAATTTATATATTGGTCTATGCAATGTAAAGAAAAGAACCAGTGGGACAAAGGTGGGTACTGAGAAAGACTTTAACTACTACTACACACACACTCACACACACACACACACATACAATGAAGGACTTATTCAGCAGAACAACTATTCATGTCATGAAAGAATGAGAGCATTATAAAAATACACTTTCGTGCTTATAGACGAACAGTGTACGTGTGTTTTGGCAGGAGAGTCGGTGGGATGTAACTACAGAGACTTGAATGCAGATGCTACCAGCTGCAGCACGGGGACTGAAGCCCTCATCCCCAGACCCCTCCGCAGAGAGAGAGAGAGAGAGCCGGAGCTTTAACGGATGAAGGGTAAAAATAGCGGTGGCACTGAAATAGAGAGTGATCCACGCTGCCAATATGGGCTCATAGTCCTGAGGAGGGAAACACAAAACCAAACCGCCATTGCTGCCAACACCGCCTCATGTCCCCAGAGTCGACACCACACTGGCTTTGGATTTGTTTAGTCAATCCTTTGCACAATTTAACTGACTTATTCTAAAGTGCGAGAAACCTCACAATGTGGTCCATTTAAACTTGGACACTGGATTTTTTTTTTTTTTTTTTTTTGATTTTCCATCAGCAAAAACAGTCAGTGGAATGGCAGAATGCCTACAGATAAAACATTTAACATCTTGATAACAGCCCTGAGGGGGTTTTCTTGGTGGAAATTTGCCATCAGATAACAGCTAGAACCTGTGCCTATCTAGACGCTCACCAGCTAATCAAAAGTAATCTAATCATCTCTCTCTGTATGCATTTCTCAAGAACAGGTCGATTGTGCTCTGCTTCCTGCTGGTAAAGCCAATCTTACACCAGTCATTACTCACTCTTGGTCACTTCTCATAACTGTGCCACATTATTACCCAGAAAGCCTCTTCTTGAAGGAAAAAAGGCTCAACTGGTGGCAATATTTTTTAATTAACCATACTTTTATTTAAACCTTTTTTATTGTGTTAAATTAATTTAAAATTATCTACAAGATATTAAGTAATGTCTAATAATATTTTAACAAGGTATTAGATGATGATTAGATTTCTTAGAGACAAGCAGCCTCTGGATCAGATACAGTGGTTTAAAAAAATGGCCCCAACAAAGCTGTTAAAAACAAACTGATTTGTATGAATATGGTGCTAAGAATAAGCAATAACATATCAGAGCCACCTTCACGCATTGAGCCTAATCTTAAGCTAGTCAAAGTCTGCATCTGTCAAATAGACAATCTTTGATAAACCATGGCAATGGAGAGAGGTGGGTGGGTAAATCTACACACCTGACAGCAGTTGGCTGATGGATCCATCCATTTCACCTGTGATAAAGGCTGCGCTACAGATGGAACATAGCAGCAAAGGTCGATGTAAAGTCATTCAAAAAGTCTCTTTTGAAGCCAAACAGATGGAAAGTAAGTAAAGTAGGGTTTACTGTGCATCAAAAGCATTGCTGTAATTAAAGATCATAACGTGAAAAGACACTACGAGTCAAATCGTGCCTCTTGTTCTGCAGGTTTTCCAGAAGAACCAGAAGAATTGCGTGGTAGGGGCTGCTCGCATCTTTTCACCAGAGTCAAGTGCCCATCAGCTGCTTTCGCACCAAAGCACTATCATTACGTCCCAGTGAGTAGTTTGGACATTAACCAAAAAAAGCTACTTTTTTCTAAGACTGAAACTGTGAGAGACTGCATGATTGCTGTTTTTACCAAGATTGTGGTAAGCAGAAATATTTGACAAATTACTGCATGTGGCCCTCAAACCCCCAGTATTATTTTTATATGGCCCACTTGGAATTGAAGTTGAAATGGGTAGGTTCGTTACAAATTAATAATAACACTTCAGCTAATAATTTCAAGAAAAACACAAATATTTCAAATATCGGCTTACAAAATAGTCTTTGTTCTTTTGATGTGGGTTTCTGGAGTAGTTAAAAAAAACAGCTGTAAATAGCACTCAGAACAAGCTCAGCTGAGAGAATCGGGAAAAGGTTTTCACAGTGGAGTCACACTAACAGCTAATCAGATCTTGTCTCATTCAAAAGTGCACTTAGGTCATGTAAAACAATTCAAACTAAAAAAAATATCAAGCAGTTTTACACCTTTTACTAATTGTTTACTATCATTATTGTTCATATTATAGACTTTAAAAAGGGTTTAGATCTAAAGAAGAAGGAATAGTCAAATGAGGCATTCTGATAATTGTTTATACATATCTATAACATCTAAATTCTTTCAAGATTATTTAAAAAATAAGTGATTAAATAGTGAGGTATTTTAAATACCTGGATATGTAAAACAGAACACAATATATAAAATCATAGGCACTATAGAATTTCACTATAGAAGTCTGTTTTTAAGTAAACATATTGTGATTTCAAAGCAAACTATGATTAGAAAGGTAATATCTGACCAACAGAAAACCCTCTTTAACAAACGTTGCAGAACTTATCAGGAAACAATTCCCATATCAAACTCTCTTCTGTTCTTGTATCAGTGGACGGGACACTCACTGAAGTGTCTTTTAAAAAAACAAAACAAAACAAAAAGGGAGTCAGAGTAACGAGTATAAACAGAGATGCAAAAACGGGCATTTGATCGGACACCCGGTACAGGTCTGCTGTCAGGGTGACATTGTCATAAGACTGATGATGTTTTACTTTCTGTTGGCCTGACTGACTGAAGAGAATATTGACTGAGAAAATGAACAAGCCGTGTTATATATTTTATGACTTTTCCTCGCTCGTGTTTTCCCGAGGTTGTCGGGAAGGCCAGGGTCTAACTGATATGTTATCAGACTTGTCTGGCCTTATTATGAGCAGAAATATTTTTATATTTTTATTCTAGCTTCTGCATTTATAGAAAACAGCCATACTGTATGTGTGGGAGTGTACTGCCTGGATGTCAGGGGTTACGTTCATTTTGTTTGTGTGTGCGAGTGTGTTTTTCCTCGCAATCTCCTGCACAAAGTGTTTAAGTACACTTAAAGTCCTTTCACAATATGGTAGTTTGAAATAAAACTTCACAAAAGGATTGTCCCTTCACTATTCAGTAGTCGCACATCCCAGATTTAGCCTCAGCGTTAGTGATTAATTTGTCTGTAGGAAATCAAGACCTCAATTTATTCCGAATCTTTCCCATGTTTTACTTTTCTGCTCACAGAAATCATCAACCATCATCAAGGAGTCAAATGTGTGATGAAATGGAGCTGAAAAAATTAAATTAGTTCATCAGAATAAAATGAAAATGTATCTGAATCTAATAAAATGCCACTGATTTGGATGAATTATTGTTGCAGCATCGCAGCTTTTCAAATTTGAGAATTTGCTGTCTCTTTATGTTCTATGTCAGTGGATATTTATGTTTGAGAGGACTGGACAGAGTATGTCTTAAACCAACAGTTTTGAGAAGGAAAAAAAAAAAAGTAGAATAGCTGCAGCTATACATCCAAGTTTTTGTAAGATATGACCAAGCGTTGTTGCTGAAAATCAATTTATAGAAGGTTAATACTTAATGCTATGAATGAAGACCTGTACAGCAAACTGCTGAGGTGGGAGCCAGCTGAGCGGGCGAGGACACACAAAGGGACGGGAGACAAAAATGAAGCAAGAGAGATAGTAGTCAATCATGGCTAAAGGCTAATCCACAGACTGGATGTACCATCACTTTTTCTCACGATTGTTTAGATCTTGTGAAAATTAAAAACTTGTCATTTGTTGAGGGAATGCACGTCACCCACCGGAGCTCTAAACTTATATTTAGAATTCAACAGAGTAAGAGCAGCTTTTAATTATACACAATTCAGTTAGTGCTCAGAGATTGTGAATGACTCTCAGCTAATACTTATGACTGAGTTATAGCCATTTTTATTCCAGCTAAGATAGACTAGCGATGACGACCATCTTAATCCGTTGTAGATGTATATCCAGGGATGAATTCCATTAAAATCCCTCCACTGGTTTCGTGGTACATGTTGGTAGCATGACAGATGAACTAACACACACGCAGACAAGAGCCATAGGCAAAAACATTATCACCCGTCTTCGGATGGATTGTTCAGATGAGTTCTTAATGGCGACACTAACGCAGGTATTGTTTTGCTTTCAGGATGTTTTTGCCAGTGGAACAAGTAAATGATTTTAGATGCTTTTAGAAGAGTGTTTTGTAGAAGTCATGGTGAAGTAAAAAGTTTTAATGGGGAAACATTCTGGTGTAAATGTGTGCTGTATTCCCTTTTACCAGCTGCTGCCACCCATAACTCATTGTCACGTTGCAAATAGTTTCAGAAACTCAGGAAGGAAATGCACTCCCCTGTTATTTTGTCAGTTGTTTGCTACAATGACAGAGATAAGTTGGGTGGCTTGGGGAAGAGAGGAGGGGGAGGTCGATGGTCCTTAGATTCAAGCAAGCAGGAGACTCGATTGAGCCGAGCAACGGGCCGGCTGCCTGTGGGAAAATAAACAGCAGGCCTGAAGAATCAATTCAGTGTGCCTGTCAGAGGACTGTCAAACTCCACTCCATGATGGACAGTCTGGATGTTCACAGTCTATTTGCCGCTAGGCTGTGGAGCGGTGAGTAAGTGAACCATGCCGGACCGAGCACAGACAATATGAAGAGGGAGTGCAGAGCAATATTTGCTGTTAGCGTGCTAGATCAGCATAAACGTCAAGGCCGCTCTGCCGCGGCCAGAGGAGTCTCCTGGAGGTTCTCCAAGGCCTGGATGTGGGTGGATTTCTGTGTGAGGGGGAGCTACAGTATCAGTAAGTGTTTTTTTCAGTGGGAAACACATTTGTCAGTGTAGTTAACTGTTAATGATGAATCATACTTGAAATTTTAATTGACTCAACCTGTTTGCTTACGATTTGATTTGTTTTTCTTAGTGCTTGGACTTAAACTAATCTGATGAGCTGAAAGGAATTCATCAAAAATCTAAGATGGTAATAGTGGTGGAGTAACTATCTGTTTGGTTTATAAGAAAGGAGAAAGGAAGGGGGAAACTGTGCAGAACAACAAAAACCAGCAAGTATTTGCAAATATATATCACATATATTAGTCAAACTTTTAGTCAAATTTTTAGATTTTTACTATTCAGTTCAGATTATTTAAATTGCTTCATCACTAAAAAGAGTCCAGTTAACAAAACTTGTAGTAAAACACCAGCCTAGATAACTATCAGTCTGACACTTTTTGCAAAACAGTAAACACATGTATCTGCTTTAGGCACATAGTAGTGAACATGACAAATTGCACAGCATCTTTACTTCTTTGACATTAACTGTTGGAGTAAATGTTGTCTGTTAGAATGGCTCATAAACCACTGGATAGTTTTTGATGAAACTTTCAGAAAGTATTCACAGGATGTATGTCTTCAACTGATTAATTTTGCTTTGCTTCTCCTCCTGGGCTCCTTTCATATAGGGACAAGGACAGAAATCTATCTACGGTAGTTGTGCTATGACCATAGCTCAACTTAAGTGTGCATAAACACATCATTTTCATCTAAAATGGTTCTGCAACACAGGACTCTGAAGGCATCCCCCATATGAATACTTTTTTATCCTAAAAACCCAACCCTTGATTGTCTTTATGTTTTTTTTTTAATGTTTGTGTCATCCTTGCTGCTCATAATGTGTCTCATTAATTCTCAGTGGAAACTGAACTGCTGTGGTCAAACATTTTACCAAGAAAATGACAAACACCTGTGCAATCCAATACAACAGCTGTGTGATGTTTTTATGCAGCTCATAGATTTTCCAGCAGAGATTATAACCATTTCCCTGTTTATTATTGAGCTCGTAGTGGTTTGCTGTGGTGACGTACACAGTTGTTGTATTGAACAGTGCTCTCTAACTCTAAAGTAACATGATTGGAAAGATTACCTAATGGTTCTCAGAGACAATATTAGAGATAGTGGAGCTGTAAAAGATTATCTTGAATAAAATGCATTTGTATGAGGATTTCTGTCTGTACCTCTGTATATACTGTATTGTTTTTGTTTGTTTATTTCACCCAAATTTGGTTATCTAAACATAGAAAGTTAAATTTGGCCCACATCTCAGTGGATCCTTCTGCGTGCATTTGATCAGCAAAAATCACGCTGCTCTGTTTAAGCTGCGGCCTGCTTTTACTGCCTCCCCAGCAAGCAGATTTACATCCAACCTCCACTGCAGCTCCTTCTCTTTATACCTTGTCTGACTTTATCAGCTGCATCCGATGTCATTGATAACTGCTGGTTTTTGTGCTCTTAGGTTTTTTTTTAAAGCTCCTGCCTACCTCAAGAAGTCCATGTAGAAGGGCAGAAACATTCTCTGCTCTATATAAATGCCTGGTGTCACCTTCTAGTGCTTAAATTCAACAGAATAAAACTTTTGTTAAGAAATTGTGACTCTTCTCTGTGGTCTGTGCAGTCACTGATGCATCTACTTAAGTCTTTGCCTCTAGGCAAACTACTTTCTCTTACAATCTGTCTGAGATTACCGATCTGATCACACATGATCATAGCCTACGGCTCCCTGCCACGGTGCAACACTATCCTTCTGTCATTAACTTTGCCTTGTACATGTCTTGGATCATAAATGTCAAGTTCAGAGCAGTGAAAATATAACAAATCTAAAATTCATGGCTGTTCCATGTGATGGAAATAAGACCTTCCTTTTTCAGGATTGCAGGGAATCATCAGTAGTTCAGAAACTCTGTGTGATTTGCTAAAAAAAGACCCATCCTTGATGAAATGAAGCACCTCTTTGGACAACAAAGTACAACCAACGTACCTAAAAAACAGCTATCTAGGCTCAGTCTGCTTAAAGAGATAGTTCAGATGTTTTGGACTGTGGTTCTGTGAAAAGGTTATGAACAAATATCTTACCTGTTGTAGATGGGTTCTTGAACAACGTCAGATTGAAGAAAGTTTATTTCTGATCAGATCCAAAACCACAGTGAGTGGCTGCCATCATTAAATTACTTAAATTTCATAGGCATTAGTGCAAACACTATTTTTATAAACTCTGCCAATTTAACCTTATATACTTATTTACTTAAATCTCTATGGTATTTTCAAGTGCATGTAGCAGCAGCATCAGCTAGCTGTGACACTTTTTGGTACCACTTGAAGCTGTATCGACAGTAATACATTTCTTCTGACATAACATGTGATATTAAACTGACACTAGTGTAAAGATTTGTTTTTTAAAAAGTGACCACCTGCACCATTATACAAATTGAGTTTGAAGGAAGGCAGCAATTTACTTTATTCTTGCTCTGCTCAGAATAGCTATTAACTTGTCTATCCTGTCAAAATTAATCTCTATTTTGCCAGACTGAGATCATCCAGCCTTCAACCTTTTCACAGAACCCCGCTTCAGATCTGAACCAAACTCGTCTTAGTTTAAGAAACGTAAAGACATGTCATGTTTGAGGGCAGCAAATTAGGAGACTGACATGTTCACTATCTACAAAACATTGTTTTTACGTGATGAAGGTGGAGGTCTTGAAGCACTAACTTTGAGAAGATTCTTATTAACTAATCCCTGGAGAGGTATGAAGAATGATTCTTGCACTTGTTCCCTTCATTTCCAGGTTTGAGGAAGGGTGTTGAGGATCCATCAGTCCAAGGAGGAAGAAACAGGCAGTGGAGTGGATAGGCTGACGGCTCTCAGGTGAGTATGTGGTCCTTTTTTCAGGTTTCATCAGAGAGAAGTTATCCACAGAAGAGACTCAGAGCTTGAAGTAATACACAAACACTGAGTGTTGTGTGTCAGTTCAGTCATCATATACACCAGAGGGTAAACTGCACAAGGGAAAACCCAGGATTTCAAGTAAGACACAACACTAGAGTAATCAAAAGTTTGAATAAGGAATGTTCTAGAGTAACCACTATGTTCACCAGAGGATTGTCTGGGCTGATTCCAAACGCTGTGAAGATGATGAAGTTGTGAGCCTCAGGTGTGACAAGTCAACCAGGAAGTGAGTTTCTGTCCAGCACAAATTCATCCATCCAGGGAAAAAGAGGGTGAAAAGGGGGAAGAAAGGAAGAAGAGCCTGGAGCAGGCTGGAATCTTATCAAGAAGCAGCAGGAATGAAATGCTGCTTCATGACAAATTCATTAATAAAATGTTGAATTTAATAAGAAGCTAAATACAAACAACAACTCAGCAAGGGTCATTGTTCCTGGCATTTCTGCTTTAGACCAACAATAATTGCCTTTTTCACTTGCACTGCGTTGACATTCTCAGAGTTGACATGATAGTCATAGGTTTAAATTTTTTTTATTTTTTGTTTTTGATGATTCTGCACAGCAGTGGAAATAAAAACACTAAAAAAAGGCAAAGGTGTAATTTACCATCATCTTCAAATGATATGTGACAAGATAATCATCTGTTCATTGGTCAAATACAAGTCTCTGGTGAATTTCTTTCAAATAATATGATTTTGGTTTGAGGTATCCAGGCAGTTCCTTTCTATAAATAATACAAAGCTGTTTATTCGACATGAGACATCATGGACACAGAGTCTCACTCCTAAAAGCTACGTATTTGCACATAATAGTGCTCAGGAAGGATCACGAAGGCTTTTGGTTCACTGGCTGGGTCACAGTCCAAAGATGCACATGCAACATGCCAAAACGTATGGCACTCAGGGGGCAGAATCCCAGAAAACAAGGTCAGCGTCTCTGCAGACCCTCTTCTATGTTTGCATCCAGCGGCTTGTTCTGCCGGGGCGTTCATGCTCCACTGCTCTGGTCTGGAATGCTCAGCTCGCCTTGGGGTGTCTGGGTCCTGCAACGTCAGACGGTAAATCCTCTCGTGTCTGATGGCTATTGATTAGATATTCACATCGTGCCTCCTACCCAGGAGAAAACATCTCTGGCCTTGGCTGTCTCGCACTCATCATCCTCTTCTCCCTATTCACAACCGCTCCTCACAAATATGACAATACAATATTTTATGCAGAATTCAGGCACAGCTTCTCATTTTATTCCCAGCTAAACAAACATTCGGCTTCACATTTGTTTTTCTGGCAGCATGACTTCCCACATTTTTTCTTTCTCTGGTGGCTGCATGACAAAACTAACTATTGACCATATATTTTAAACAGGATATACTAATATTAATACACACTTAAATAATTTGCATGTTGAATAATCCATTTATATACTTTACATATCGAGTGTGTGATGAGTCATGCTCACATTATGTCCCCCTATTCCACTATATTACTTATGTTCATCCAATAACATAATTTCTCTACTTGTTATAAACTCAGTTTGCTGCTAGATTCAAATCTTGAAGTAAAATCAAGCTTTTCTGTGTTAAGCCAGGCCCAAAACAAGCAACTGGGTACTTAAAAGAAAAGCTCAAAATCTCTTACAATAAGCTGACCTGGCACCTAAGAAGCCAAAGACGTGTTGTAATTGACAAGTTTGAGGTGTTGTAATTGACAAAAAAAACAAGTTAAGTTTTTTAAGCCTTAAATAACTAATTGAAACTACACATATTTAAAACATTTATATTTGAACATACAAACATGCAAGGTTAAAAAAAATCAACACCTGAAAAAATATTCAGAGGTGTATTTTTATTTTATG
Source organism: Kryptolebias marmoratus (assembly GCF_001649575.2). Lineage (NCBI taxonomy): Eukaryota > Metazoa > Chordata > Actinopteri > Cyprinodontiformes > Rivulidae > Kryptolebias > Kryptolebias marmoratus. The sequence goes on from NC_051448.1 coordinate 6,564,783, forward strand.
TTTTTTTTAAGCCAGGCAAATGATCCATTCATTTACAGGGACGGGTGGACTTGGAACCTATTCTGCAGCCAGCCACTAGGTGGCACTCATCCTTCTGTAGCCTCAACGTCCAACTTCTGATCCTATTAAAAATCTAATATTTTGAGCAATTATCTGATCTTTTCATGTGGGGGTTTGGCCAAACATTATAAACAATAAATATCTTACCTGTTGTACATAGCTCTTTGAATGAACTCAGTTTTGACCATATTTACAAGCTAACAGCTAGTCCAAGTGGACCTGGGACCAAAGTGGATTGCTGAGTTTTAAAACTTTTAGTTTAAAAGATTTTACTGCAGCTCATCCAAATGCTGTTTTATAAACCAGCACACTGTTGTCAATGTTGCAATACACAAATATTTACATAAGATTCTTTGGTTATTTCTAAGCACAAATAGTGGAAGCAACAGCAGCTGAACGGACAGTGGTGCAAAGGTTTATAAACTCTTATTTCTCCCAATCGAGGTAGTTTATAGAGCTACTGTATCTACAGCAGGTAAGATGTTAATCACTATTAATTTTTCCCCAAAACTCAATTTCCATACATCTGAACTATCCTTTTAGTTTAGTGCTGTAATGCGGCTAAAATCAGCATATTTATTGTAGCTTAATTTAATTATTGCCTAAGGATTTTTTTAACCAAAAAATGTAGTTTGCATGGTTCATAGCTAATTCAAATTAAGGCTTTATTCAGGTTAATGTCAAAACATTGCTTCGCATGTAAACACAGCCACTGTGTTATTTCACTTTCCACTTGTCTTGTCATTTTCACTTTGTCGATGCCTCATTTAATCCCTCTCTCCTACTTTAACCTGTCACTTTGGTACCTTCTCTCTGGGACACAGCAAGCACTGTGGATGAAATTGATGCCCACCAGGAAGTCATGAAGCATGCTGTGTGTCGCTGCAGATCATGGTAATATATGCAGATGAGTCTTTGCATATGAATTAAGTTTTCTCCCTTGGGCGAAGGTCTAAACTTAGCTGACCAGGCATCCAGCAGAAGCACTTTTTGATGCTGGTTGCAAAATGCTGATTGAAGTGCGCTGTTAAACTAAATGAATAAAACAAACAGGTAAACCTCACAGTTGGACACGTGGTACATTAAAGACCTCGCATTCCTGGAAGAAAGGCACATTGTGAGATCTCATGAGATGTGACAGCAGTCAGTGTGTGTTGAAAATGAGGTTCAGATATTACCACACAATATTAGCTCTACCTGTAAATCCGATTACTCTGTAAGGATTTTCTTTTCTCGGTTAAGGTTGATTAGTTGGGGTCATCTTGAACTGGGTTTAGATGTACAGTTGATTATTACTTTGAGTTTTGTTAAAGTCTGCCCAGTGGTTTGTGAGATATTTTGCTAACACTACAGACAAGGAAAAAAAGATTGCTTTTGGTAATGTGTGATAATAGTAAGAGACTTCAAAAAGGCACAGCAAACCTGATGTGTACATTTTTTTTAAGGAGGATGGAAAAAAAACTCATTGATTTTTGCTTTTCCTGCCCAGAAACTCTTTAAACACCAAAGTGGCATCATCATACGGCAGTAAATGTAATTTAGGAGACAAAAACTGCAGCTTAACTATTTATAGCTGAAATGTGAGTGAAAAGTAAACAAGCTTAAGTAACAATCAAAGGTAAAATACATCATTTTTATTTGCTCAGTGCATCTCCCTGCGAAATTCTGCTGCACATTTACGGCACACCTCCTCCGCTGTGTCATATTTTAGCTTTTAGCTAAAAATATGGCCGTAATCTAATTTCCAGGTGAAACCGAACATACATAATGTATTTTTATTTATTTTATTTATTTATTTTGCATTATCTCAGTTGGGTTTTAGCATGGAGTGCTTCTTATGAGTGTAAACCTAGATGCAAGCAAAGCCAACCTTCAACCATTTCTGTCTGTGTGTGTGTGTGTGTGTGTGTGTGTGTGTGTGTGTGTGTGTAACAGAAAGGAAAAACAGACTGACAGAGAGGGTTGCTTGTTTCTGATTTTCTGTGTGAATGCAGAGTTGAGTGTGTGGGGTTGAGGAAGTGTGCTTCGGTTTGTGCCACTGATATGGAGATGGGATTTTCAGGATTTTGCTCAAGGATTGTCACAGTGAATACATGAGTGTATGTAAATCTGTGGAAAAAATGGAAATCACTGTTTGTCTGTGGAAGAGAGTTTTACTGACTGCATGTGTGATTGTTCCAAACAAAAATAAAAAAAGCATTCTTGTTCATCATGTCTTTGAAGAGACCTGGGGATATTTTAAGAATTTGCAGGTTGAATATGTCAGTGTGTGTGTGTGTGTGTGTGTGAGTGAGATTTGCCTGTCCCCGAGCTGCAGGGCAACCTGCGAGCCTCTGCTAACCCTCTCTCAGGTGATTTAGGAAGCTATCGATTTTCATAGTTCTTTCTTTGTTTCTTTGCTTTCTTGTAAATAGCAGATCAAACTTGCTATTGTTCTGTTTGTTTTGTTCTTTCTCCTGCGGGCTATTTACTCTGACATTTCCACCATCATCCTTGTTATGTGGTGCAGAAAAATCATTTCATTTCTCAGCATCTCTGCAGAGTATTACAGACAAAACCAACGGCGATGATGATGATAAAGAGCCTGTTGCAAATGAAATATCATGGTTGAGAAGCTTTTGATGATCTCATTATGACTCTTTTTGTCAAGTTCGTAAAAAAAAATAGACAAAACACAGCTTATACTGGTAATGTAGGGGAAATCTACAGTTTACTTTTAAATCTTAAACAGTCAGTTCATCTAAATCGATCCTGTTGCTTTTGGATTTAAGACATGTAGCCTTTTGGCTTCTTTACCCAGATGTTCACATTAGTTTTAAATGTTTTTACTTCAAAGTGTATGCATGAGGATTACATTTTTGTTACTCACACAAAATAGAAGAAAATCCTTCAAATTAAAAGCCTAACAGTACTTGATTGGATGCATATCACCCATCATTTTATAACACAGTTTTCAACAAACAGAGAAATGCTGAGAAGAGTTGAAGTCATAACTGTTTCAGTCAAACCTTGAAAATAACGTTATGGACAATCTCATGTCATATTGTAAGATTCTTTTTCTAAGGTCAGTTAGCGGCAGCAGCCATCTTGATTTGTGTTGGTTCTGAAGGTTAATCAGTTATAGATGTGCATCCAGTGATTTAGTTATTTTTTCCTGAAAGTTTTATTAAAATGTGTCCAGTGGTTAATAACAAAATTTTAAACAATGTGCAATTACACATCCTGTTCAGAAGCAGGCTAGAACAATTATATTAGTGTGTATGTGTAAAAATAATTCAACATTTGTCTTTATAGAATTCAGAATGAGGTAAGAAATAAGTTTTGTTTTTTTTTACCACAAGGATTACAAATGTACAACGCCCACATGGGTACTGTACATTTTACAAGGAGCTGTTAAGGAAGGTTGTTGTCATTAAATGGTTTTTATGTGGTCTGCCAAAATGTTTGGGCAGGTTTTAAATATCAGCCTAATGGGAATGTCAGTATCCAATATTTCCCAAGAGAAATGACTAGGCTCTGCCTGTAAGCCATCTGCCCACAGTTTATTCTTCTGCTACCGGTCCCACAAGTAAACTGTGCTTATGATCCTAGTTGTTCATATGATGCACGGCACTATCTAAATAATCCAACCAGAGACCTTGTATGACAAAGCAGGATTAGTGGCTTAACAACATAACTTGAGGTTCAATTCAGGATTTGCAGTATCATAAAGCTGCTTCACTTCTCACCTGGCTGTGTCACCATTAATCTCAAAACGGCTTCAAGATTAGAGAGCAACATCAATCACTGCACTTAAAAAATGGGCCAAAAACGGGTGTACGAGAGCAGAAGTCTTGTCTCTTTAGTCTCTCCTCGAGTTGCACTGTGAAATGGGAATATGCAGGTGTGTGAGGCTCTGTGAGCAGTTTTAAACTGAACAGGCATCCAGGCTAATACTGGGCTAAATAAAACCTAAAGGTGAAAGTTTTGTAAATACTACTTCTGGTTTCTTAACAGCCTTCAGTCACGATTTGTTTGAAAAGAAAATAAAGTGGAAAATCTCCCCAGGATTCAAACCTAGGTCTTCTACATCAAAGTTTATTGCAGTTTTCATTCCACCAGTCAGTCATACATCACCAGGCAGACGTCTTTGATGCGAAGCCAGCGGTACTCAGATCCTTCTATTACCTTTAATGCTCCCCCATTTCATAACCTAATCAGGCATCCATGACCTGGCTGTGTAACATGATCCCTGTACAATGCCGTGTTGCACCATGCAACACAAATCTAATCTAATCTGATCAAACTGTTGTCTCCGAAATTTGAACAAACATCCACAATATAGCAATCTCTTGAATCCCTGGGAAACATTAGAGATTTGACTTATTGGCCTTGTTGTTTTCAGCTGTTATTTTGGTTTGTTTATATTCTTTTCCCAAACTTACAGTTCTCTGTTTGCTAACTATAGCAGATGAGACACTGATTTTCATGTAACCCCACTAGAAAACCTGAACTACTCCTTTAGTTTGTCACTACTTTGGCAGGAGCCGTTGTGATGAGACAAACTGTGTGATTATATTTCAGCTGCATGGCTGATCTCTGTATTTTTCATTTGTCATTTTAAGTAAAAAATGATGTCCACCAAACTCTTTCAGGTAAATACTATGATAAACATCTGTCACTACCAATCTGTGTTTTGTTGTAATCTGGGACTCAGGAGGATCCAGATTCCACATCCAGTGATGATGATGAACCAGTGAAGATAACAAAAAGCAAAAATGAAGTGATAAAACGGAGTGAAGTCATTTCAGGCAGAGAGCTGAGATTAAATTAGCATATCTGAATTTTTAAACTGCTGCTTCAGAAACACTGAAGCACACTGATTATTGTTTTGGTTATCAGTTGATTTATTATGTCACACATGGGTTTGGAAAACAGACGTTTTAATCAAGCAATTCTCTGGTAAGATCACGGCAAACTGTTTCTGTTGCAAGTCATTTCACCATCACCGTTACATTATTCAATTTCTTTATTATTTATATGTTTATTGGCCACCTCTGGAGGTGTGTGCTTATTTGTCTGTTAGCAAAATATCTCATAAACCCCAGAATAGATTTTAAGAAAACTCCAAGTGAACTACAACTTCACATCTACAACCTTTGAAGTCAGCGTAATTAAAGATGGCCACCACATCTAATCAGCTTTAGCTAACACAAAAATGGCTATAACAAATATTTGATGTGGTAGTAGCTGAGAATTATCTTTAACACATTCTCTGGGCTCCAACAGATATCACGTCTTCACGCACAATCATTTATGAAGAATTAACCATCACGCAGTCATTTCTTTAGCTGAACAATGTTGCTGATGAATTCAGTAATGTTGATAAAATTGTTGGATGATTGGATGATAATGGGGAAAAAGCTCATGATGGCGTAATAATGCTGATGTTATTGCAGAAGGAACGGCATTATTATGATGCTGATGAGAATGATGACGATGGTTATCACTGCGAGGCTGATGAAGGCGATGATACGCTGTCTGAATGTAATAATGATGACAAAGGAGCTGTAGATGAAAGTAATACGATTTGTGATCATAACATTTAGATAAAAGGTATTTTCAGCAGTCAGATATTTGTCTGGCTCATTCAAGTTTGTTTTTTCTTTTTTCTCACCTTGGTATTTTAGAGATTTGACTCATGCATGACCACAGGAAAGTGAGAAGAAGCAGGGTACATCTGTGATATTTCTGGTGATTTTAGTCAAGATATTATCAGATTGTCATATTAGACCAAAAAGGATCCTGCTAAAATTGATAGGTGTTAGTTTAGTTACTCAACACATAATGAAACATACTTTTTTATTTTATCTCATGAAAAAAAAAAATTCTAAGCTACGATAACAAATAGCTGTGTCTGTCAGGAGGTAGACACATATTTGAGCTGATTTATTCTGTTCGATTTACTCTGGCTAATGCCTTCACACACGAAACCAACTGCAACAGTGGCAGAGCCGAATTAAACTTGCAATCAGGAGGTTCTTGCAATGTAATTAAATGAAACCTATTTATGAAGACTTCATTTTTTTAAAAGATCCACCAAAATTGAGCTGCATAATTATGTTCCTTTCTGCAAACAGTCAAGCAAAGTGTCTTATGGAGATTATTTAAAATGTAAATGACTGATTTGCATTAAAAAAAAAACTTGTCAAAAGAACATAAGAAATGTGGGGAAATAATTTCCACACAATTTAATTCCTTGGTTTTTTTACGCAGTAATTTTAGAATTTAATACATCTTGGTAGTGTTAGTATAATCCTTTAGAAATTATTCAGATTTTTTTTTACTGGTGATGAGGTTGATTGATTATAATTGGGTCGGTAAACTTTTGGGGTTTTTTTGTGATTAAATGTTTCTCTTTTTACAGTTTCTGTCATATTTTAGGTAAACATTTCAGTAAAAACATGATTACTGTTGTATGAACAAGTAATTTCTGTTGTGTCCATTTTGTGGAATGACTGAAAACATGTCTGAGACAGCAAAACCTTATCAAACCTGGTTCAAGAGCTTTAACCTTTTTTTTTTTTTTAATTAGTTCAACCATCTTGTTTAGGTTGGGAATCAACATTGACAAATAAGCTGAATCGTTTTTAAGACTATGTTGACCTAAAATATATATAGTATGTATCTTAGAAACAACAAGTGCTTAACTCTAAAATAAATTGGTTCAAATATGTGTGCAAAACTATTTTCATCGAAGAATTTACTTTTTATTCTTGTTGGTTGAATGCACATCAAACAAATGAACATATCTAAACTCTGTTTATTATCCAGAAATGTTTTGAAAGGGACATCCAACAGATGTTTTGGATTTGCCGTGTCCTGGATGTCTGAGAATCTCCCCCAGCACCTAAAAGGGACCCTTAGGAACCGTGAACAGAAACAAGCAGGTAAAGAAAATGGATGGATAGGACGGGATACTTTAGAGGTTTTGAAGTGGGATTCTATGCAAAGGTTATAAACAATCTCTTACCTGTTGTAGATAGTTCTTTGGACAACCTAAATTTGGAAAAATAAAGAATAATGATTAATTCTGGCGAGCTAACAGCTAGTCTGAGCAAAGCCAAGACCAAAGTGGATTCATGTCATCCTAAATCAATTCAAATGTAAAAACTTTCATAGTAATTCAGGCAAAAGCTGTTTTATAATCCTTTATACCACAATTTGTTTTGTATTATACTATTAGTTCGGCAGAAATATTAAGATATTCCAGTCAGAAGTGCGCTGGAAGTGCAACAGCCAGCTGTTACTGCCATTATACGTGCTTGCAAATTCCCATATAATTTTTTAAAACTGTTTTATGCAAAATTGACAGCAATAGGTTTATAAAATAGCATTTACATGAACTTTGATTGTTTTTGTTTGTTTAACTGAAGTTGTTGTAAGACAACAGCAGATTACTTTGGCCTTAGCCCAACTTAGACTAACTGTTAGTTCAACAATCGGATCAGAACTAATCTGTATTTTTCCAGAATGAGGTCACTAACTAGCAAAATATAAACTGTTTACAATCTTTCCACAAAAGCCCACTTCAAAAGATCTGAACTTTTGCTTTAAATCAAAAGTGCCTAGTTATAATCAGAGGTGTTGGCATTGCTACCTGTTCTTGGTCTGCTTTGAATTTTGCCATGCCATTTTGGATGTTTTCCAAAATCATTTACAAAGTATTCTTTAAAAAAAACATTGGAACTGAGACATTTGACCTAAAAATAGTCTTAACTTCTGTTAATTTCACTCATCTGTGCTTGCTGTATGATAATGACATCAAGCTGGTTGTTGCTGATGAAGAGGATGTCTATGAGCACATGTAAATGATGTAAGGGGAATATGATAATGATCCTACTAATGACTGCAATGACATGAAAATGAAATGCTGGAGAGCAAAGACAGCAGTGCTAATGAAGCCAAGTGGGGGAAAGAATCAGTGGCAGTTTTACTCTAATGGAGGGCATTTTGTGTGTAAGCATTACTGCACGGGGGAAGTAACTTGTCTCACTGTCAGGGAGACAACCCTAAAAGATTTTTGGCCCATCATGAAACAAATGTTATGCAGAGCAGAAAAGCAACCATAGCAACCATTTATCTCAATATAATATCACTCATGGGTCCAAGTTGGTCACAAAGCTTGACTTCAGACTTGTATTGAGCTCATTTCCACTGAATTATCATGCCAGTTTATCTTGCAAAATGGCATCCAAATTTGTCTCTCATTTTAAAAGATTCATTGGGGGTTTGAAGCAGGCCTTATTCCTAGCGGATATGTATCTCCAAGAACACAGATGCTCTGTTACTTGCCTCACAGAGAGGCTGAAAATCCCCCGCAGATGTGCTCATTTCCCTAAGCGAGGGGAAATGGCACGCCTGTTTGCAGAATTTGGACACGTTTTCTGCTAATGATTCAAAAATAAACGGTTAAGTAATTCTGCCGTGGACAGATCTTGTCTCATTTGGCAAGATTTTGTTTATACATATACGTTCCTAAGTGTCAAGTTTGGTGCCCTGACAACACTTGTGAGCAACAGTGGTAATTAGGCTGTAATCAAAGAAAAGCAGTTCCTAAAATGAAGTCTCAGGGGTGTTAAGTGACCAAAATGTGAGCGCAAGAAAAACCAAGAAACCTGATCAGACTGAGGGAACTTCTTTATCTAATGCACCTCACACCACTGACTGTGAATTCTCATATGTTCTTTCATTGTAATTATTTTAGCAAAGCTGCACAAAGAGCTGCTGACCACAACCTCACCCTGGGACCCACAGCCAACAGAATAATAATGATGAAAATTTAGGCCAATCTCTCCGGTTTTAGGTCTCATTCAACATGAGTCAGGCAGCAGAATGTGTTTGTATCAGTCTGTGAAACCTAAATTAAATCTATGTAGATGAGAACTGGCCCCCATTTCTCTGAGAACTCTGTGGGAACGCAAAAAAACGGAGGAAGATTTTAATGGGGCTGAAACTAGCATTGGTGTTTGCTGTGTTGGTTTTCTGTGTAGCGGGGGTTTAAAAGAAGCCAGACCAAATTGAACCACTGGAATGAGCTCTGGGGAATAAGCTGAAGGATTAAGCAGAAGTGGCAGAAAAGAAGCAATGGGAAAGAAGTTTCAAAAAGAGATGAAAAACGTCTATAGCACAAGGTGAGGGAGATGAGTGAGAAATGAAGATGAAGTGAGGCAGAGAGGACAGAGGATGAATGTTTGAGGCCATGAGATTAAAAAAAAAAACTTCAATAAAACCAGTTGGCTTTGGGCTGCATTGGAAAATAGAAAAGGTAGTCTTTGAGTGGTGAGCCCAGAGGCCAAAGGAGCAAAGAAGGGTCCCAGTGAGACCAAGCAGTAGACCGGCCTTTCTTTGTGATCAAAACCTCATTTAAAGTAGTTAAAGGAATAGTCTAGACATGTTTGAAGTGATGTTCTTTCAAATATCAGTACTTGGTGCCTTATCAGCGGTGACATCAGCCATCGAGCACAAATTTTGGAAAAAGAGGTAGAAATCTTCTCTAGGCTAAGCGAATGGACAGCCAAGCAAAGGCCTGTTCATCATTTTTTAAACTTATAAGCTTGAAAGTTTTAATAGGCGTGAAAAACAAACAAGCCCTTGTTTGCCTAGCCTGGACAAAGACCTCTTTCTCCACTCTGTGCTCTGACTGATCTCACAGCTGATAAAGAACGAACTACTGATAACTATTTAATAGAGCATCACTTCAAAAATGACCAAAATATGCCTTTGAGGCAAGAAGAGCTTTGCTATTCTTAGCTCCCCCAAAAAAGGAAACAGAATTCTCATTTGCTGTCTTTTATAACACCTCAACACAATACCATTTTTCATCATGTTCCAGAGACATAAAAGTGGGCACACTTTGTGTTGCGACTGTCCTTTTCATGGCATGACTAATACGTACAGCACAAAACTTTGTCTTAAAACACCATGGGATGAAGTTGTGGAGGAAATGATCCTGCTGGGGAATGATATAACTGAGACGCTGCTCCGCTCACAGAAAACGTAAATCCTTTTCTGGCCGGGGTTCAGTAATGACTGAAGAACCCTGCTGTGTCCTCTCTGCTTGTTCCTCTCCTCCTCCAGTTTTAACCTGTTTTTTTTTTCTTCTTCTTCTTCTCCTAGTTCTCTTTTCTAATTTAGGTAAGAACAGAAAATGTATCTGGTTGTGCATTTCTGTTGTGAAGTGAAGCTGTACCTTCTAAGTAACTGACATTCATCCATCTATCCATCCATCCGTCTTTTTATAGGTTAACCTTTCTAGATAAGTAAAATAAACATAAATGTATAAAAATAAATTAAATTATACAAGGTATTTTTTTTAAATGCTGTCCTGTTAATCACCTGTCAGATCTGTCAGATCTACTGTGCAGGTGGAAGCTCCCAGCCATCTTTTGGGATTTGGAAAACTCAGAAATGTGTCAGGCATCTGCATTTAAGTTGCTTCTCTAAGATTAGAAACAATTCCCTCAGGAGACAAGAAATCTATTTCAATGATAGGAACAAACATAAGGAAAAAATAAAATATATTTCGCAACCTGGAACATGTGTTTTCTGCTGTACTTACTGCACTTTTCCTGTGACTTATACAGGAGAAGTTAGTAAGTGGAAACAGAGGAGGGATATTTCTCTGGCTGTCCAAATATTTCTTCCATGGTCTTGTCTTCTTGGCACCAGGACCGAGTCACTATGATCTGAAAATACTGAGCTGAGCAGAGTTCATCAAAAAAACTGCCATCGCTGCCAGTTCGGTGACAAGAGTGAGAAGGTGCAACAACCGCAGAGGAGGCTTTGTGAGTCAGTGGATTTGGCTGGAATGAAGAGCCTGGTGTCCCCTGAGAGCCTGGGCTCACCTCGCCATTACCCGTAAATCCCGGCTTCTCTCATTATTAAGTAAATTCATCTTGTCAGACGTCAGGGTGTGGCTGGATTTAGGCTCCTGATTGCCATCTAGCTTCAGCGTGCGGCCTTTGTCCTCAGTCAGAGAGAGGAGATGCCCTTGCCAAACAGAGGTGTGACGTTGTTCTACACTGACATCTTTACAACTTCACCCTCCTCTGACACTGTGCTGAGTCACCATCGGTTGTTGACGATGGATTTGTTTTGATTTGGGGTTTGGAAGGATGTGTGCTAAATCATTTGCTTTTGGCTGTGAAATCATTTTTAATTAAAGCTTGGCCAGACTGCTTAAACAGTTTGGACAAAATTGTGCTTTCCCTGAATATTCTCAGGAACACACTCTGCCTTTTTGTAGGTGGCTGGCCTGTCATTCTTCTGCTTGTGCATCCTCTTTAACACGGCTACCTGTGGGAGATGAGCCCTGAGTCTCGTCCTGCTGGTTAGCAGACTGAAGCCAGCGTGGCCACCGTTGCATCCATGCTTGTCACTCTTGCTGCGTTATCATTAAATGAAGGCAGATAGCAGAGAGAAATGAAGCACGTGACCCCTCCTTCTCCCTGTCTGAAACTGATAGGTTTGTTTTTCTCCACTGTTGTCGAGTTGGATGCATATTTTTGAGATGCCTGAATGGGCTGCATGATAAGCTGTGGGGAGGATTTCTTGGTGAGTGGGTTAATCTTTGTTCTGTGTACTCTACAGGAGGAAAATCAATTGCTGTTTTACTTAATATTCTGTTGGTTCAGCCTCAGTTGGTTGCTTGTTTGGAAATAAGGCAAGGAGGTTTATTTGTCACAGTAAATGTTGTGCCCACATGGTTAAAGAAAGGGTTTTTTTGTTTTGCTTTTTTCTCTTCTACTTTTTAGAGCGCCGAATGATGTAACACATGGGGTTTAAATGAGTTGTTTCCATACTGTGGAAGCAGATGGCAACTTTAAACGAGCTCAGAACGGTTTTCTTACAAGCAAACGTTTTTTTTTTTAATTGTGACTCATCTGAGTGCGTCATGCTGTCTGTAATTCTTTAAAGTTAGCTAATTGCTGTGTTTCTTGGCACATTATCACCAGCAATTATGAGCCAGTGATATTGACCCTAATAATAATAATAATAATATCTCAATGATCAAACTGGCAGCAAAATAAAGCTTCTCAACAATGTGCCAAAACAGTCTTCTTTCTAGAATAACTATTCATGGAAGTGGTTATTTTTGTTTTTTTATTTAACGAAAACGACTACCACAGCTAAAGTATGGCTTAGTTTTAAGTGTTGAGTATGGATTGTATTTAAAAAATGTATATAGCCGTGGGAAGGTGTTTCAGCTGGGGGATGTTGTGGGCATGTGTGAATTTGTATGACCCTAAACACCCATAATACCAAATATATGCAGTGAAATACACACTAGTTGTGAGGTTTGGGGTTTTTCGTTGGGTTTTTCTTGAGTTTTTGTCATAATCTGGTATTTTCAGTTTGTTGTTTTTGATTATTGTCTAGTTTCGGTTTGTGTTTTGTTTCAGTTTAGTTTTTCCTGTTTATGTTTGCTGTCACTCTCCACCTCCCCAGTACTTTTCCTGTTAGGTCTGCCACGCCCATCTCCACCTGCTGGTAATTGTTTCTCACTCACCTGTGTCCATTTTTCTCATTATCCTCTGTCTTTAAGTACCGGTCTTTCTCATTCACTAGTCACTGGATCATTCCGTTTTGGTCTCCTTGTGTCTTGCTCCTTGCCATGCCCTGTTCTCTCGTTTTTTTGGATTTAGTCTTTGTTAGTTTTGCTGCCACGTCAGCCCTTTTTGTTTTGATGGTTTTCTTTAGTTAATAAATTAGTTTCTTCAGCTCTGAGTCTGCGTTCTGGGTTCACCTCTGTCTCCACGCTTCATGACAGTTTTGTTATCTTGTTTTCCTTTTTGTACTTCCTGTCTCCAGTGTTTTTCCACTCTTCCTCAGTCTTCACCCGGTTTTGCTGCCACGCCCACTTCCACCTGACAGTAAGGAGTCTCACGCACTTGTGTCCACTTACCTATTATCCTCTGTGTTTTATAAGTCCGGTCTTCTCCTCCACACTCTGTCGGTTCATTGTTTGCTGTTTTACGTTTCCTTGTTGTCTTGCCCTGCAATGTTTTGGATTTTTGTTATGTTTTAGTTGCTGCCACGTCAGCTTTTGTTTTTGCTCATTTTCTTAAGTTTAATAAATTAGTTTTGTTTTAAGAATGAGTCTGCACTTTGGGTTCGTCTCCGTCCCCACCCTGCATGACACTAGTAGCGTATGTTGTCTTATTTGAATATGGAGCAGCGGTTTTACTCATAGCTTCCTCTGAGCCCAGATACTCTCAACGAAAACTTGTTTCAGCTGCTTGTTTCAGGTTGTTTGCAGTTTCAGGTCTTCAGTCTTGACCAAAATGTCATGTCCACAGCTAAAGGTTTGGACTGTTTGTGGGCCAGCAATTCAAAAACTTTGCCTTCTCACCACTGCAGGTTCGGTCCAGCACCCTCAATCCATAAAATAAGATTCCCTCCATTTATCTGTCTTTTCTTCCCTCCTATAGAATTAGTTACCAAGACACTTGAACTCCTTTGCTTGATGCAGTGACTTACCTGTGTTTCCACAGATCTTCTGACAAAACAGCCTCTGTCAGAGTGAGTGCATGCTGAAATAGCTGCCATTAAACTTGTACCCTTGGCTGTAACTTCAGTATAGGACTCTGATTGGTCTGGCTTGGCTTAGGTGTCTGGTAAGATTGATTCCTTACCCACTGTGATCTTACAGCTCCCAGTGTCTCATAAGGTGTGATAGATCTTACTGACAACCTATGGGAGCTGTACTTGCCTGTATTTTTAGCTTACCCTGTTCTGAGACTGTGGTGTTTGAATTTAATATTAAATGTAATGATAAAGATTTAAAGCTCGTGAATGAAGCAGTAAAGTGTCAAAATAAAAAAAAAAGGTTGAGCAATAAATTAGAAGAGATGTGGGATCATTAAGAAGTAAGGTCATGTAGGTCTGCCTTTGATTCTGTGTCCTATAATTCTGAGTTTAGTACCTTCAGGCACATTTCAACCAGGCGCACCAGACTCTTAAACACCCTCGGGCTTTTTTCAAGGATCTAAAAGATTACGTGAGTGGGTTTTCGCTGTTTTGTTTTTTTTTTTCTTCTTGCTATTGTGTTTGAGCCGCAGCACTTACCTGCAATGCAAAGACGCAGAGCAGAGAAATAAGGAAGTTCACTTCAACGTCATCGCCTGAAAATGAATTTTGTACTTATTTAAATGTTGCTAAATGCTAAAGACTTAGATGAACAGCCGATGAATGCTTTCTTAGAGTTTCACCAATATCTGTCTAGTGGTTCATGAAATATTTTGCTGACAGACAGACTATGTTGATTTTAACAGTTGATGCTAAAGTTCTAAGCAATGATGTTGTGTAATGTGTAGTGTTTGGAGTTTGTGTTGAGGATAACTTCCAGCTTCCATCGGACCAAATTGTAGCTTAATATCTGTAAAACTGGCAGAAATATAGCCGTTTTTGTGTTGGCCTTTTATTGATTAAATGTGGTGGTTATCTTGAATTGGGTTGGCTCCAAAAGTTATTGAGCTGTTGATGAACATTCATTGATTTCATTTTGCTAACAGAAAAACCAACAAACATGCACATACACAGAGATACGCACAAAAACATTTTTGTTGCTTTACCCTCAGTGGCAAGCGATAATAATTTTCCCTTTTACTAACAGCCTAGTTATAGAAACCTAAAAACAATCAGATACTCACTACTTTTTGTGTGCTTTGGATTTTGTGAGGACATCTAGTGAATGCTGACAGATGCCACACACACACACACACGGTGCTCACAATGGAGGGGTAAGAAAAGATGTCTCTCCAAATCATTTACTGCTGCTGCATCTCCCATTTACAGCAAGAGATCTCACAGATAACCCACTATCTCACAAATTAAAATAGTCACTCAGCCCGGCCCTCCTCAGCACATTCTTTAACGGCAGCAGATTTGTGACAGTCTCAACTACCACGACTCAATTTAAATCTCCACTTGACATGCCGACGATGAGTTGGGGGCTTTAGAACAGCCTTCCGGTGGAGGTGACAAGGATTTTCCACAAAGGCAACCCTTCCTGCTGACGACAGCATTGAGTGGGACAAAAAATAACAAAAAAAACTTATATATATATATATATATATATATATATATATATATATATATATATATATATAGATCTTGACCTTGAGCATTTGTTTAACCGTGCAATCAAACGTGTGGCATTTTCAAACCGAGTGTAGCGACTGATGGGCTTTATGGTTACACAGATTTAGTCGCTCATTAAGTCTAAATGCCATGCACTGTTACAAACGGAAGCGCAGGAGTCATTTAACCTGGCTTTTGACAGTAAACACAGGTTCTGCTATCAACCACGAGGCGACGCGGGTACAACAATTAGGGAGCAGATGTCAGCTTCACAACACAGGGTTCATAAAATACCATGTCATAAAGCTTGAAGTCTGCTGGGAGGTCTTTACACTGCAGCGCAAGAACTTCTGCGTGACTCAGCTGCCGAGAAATAAAGGTATGAATCACAGAAAAGCAATGGAAATGTTGGGAAGGGCATGCATTCAGAGCAAATGCTGGGAACCTGCCACCACTGAGCAGAAATATTATCCCTTTACAATCAGTTGATGAAATGGCTAACACTAAACACAGAAAATATATAGAACAGAGAACATAAAGGCTGCTTCCTAAGGATAGAGCTCACAGTAAAAAAGTGGGTCTTTTGCCTGTATTTTTCTTCCTGTCATCATCCCTCCAAGTCTAACATGTTAACTGTTGCTTTTTTGTACAAGAAGGCAGTGAAAATAAAACAGAAAAGGCTGCAAGTTTTCGCATTTTAGAATCTGAAGAAAAAGTCTTCTGATTGTTTGCAGAAATGTGATGAATCATCAACATTGTTGTCTTCCTTCCAATCAGTCAGCTTTGTTGTTCACTAATTCTATCTCAACTTTGATTTTTCCTTTTTAACTCATTTAGCTTGTGACCCAAAAAATTAAAATCAATGCCTGAAATATTCATTCAAGACACAGTGTACAATACCGGGCAAAAGCCTTGAGTAATCTTCCTTTGTTTTGTCTCCAGAGAGCCAGAATTTTGTGTAATTTTAAAAAAAAAAACATATACAAAAAGTTTCTAAATTTAAAGGATGAACCAGCATTGTGGCAACACAAGCAAATAAAAAAAGAACCAACTTTAAATTGGATCTTTATGATTTTCTGATACTGTTTATCTGCTGTAGACAGCAATTTCAGCTAAATGTTGTTTGTTCCTTATTTGTCTACTTATTGTCCTAATGCCAAAGTTTTTAGCAAAGATGCAACGTGAAGATTTCAAAGTATGTGTTATGAATGACTGTCAGCTACTACCACACCTAATTTTAGCTCAGTACTTGTAAAATGGACTTAGTAATAGACATTTTATCTTTGAGCAGTGTTGATTTGCTGTTGTGCTCATCCTAAATTGGGGTGACTCCAAAGGTTAATCAGTTGTAGATGTACAGTACACCCAGTGACTACTGTCTGAAAGTTTCATTAAAATCTGTCCAGGGTTTGGGTAAGGTGGGGTGACGAACACATGCACACACACAGAAGCTCTGACAAAAACATTTTTTGCCTTTTTTGTCTTCGGTGGCAAGCAATAAAAGTAGTAAATGACTGAAATTGTAAAAAAACAAACAAAAAAACAGCAGTATTTGAAGCTTTAGGCAGCTGAAAGCAGCACGATATGAAGAAGAGCTAACCAGTTTGGGTTTGTTTGCAGCCTCAACACAGATCACTGCTTTTTTTTTCCTGAGCTCAAATCTTGCAGCTTATGCAGCAGACTAATATGATGGTTGGTTGCTTAACAAATCTATTGTAGCTGCGTCTGATTTTTCTACACTAATTGAAGAACACTTTGACTCCTGACACTAATGGAGTCACATACAGTCCAAGTGCTGGGCTGTACTGCGTATGAGGTTGGTTGTTTTAGTGCGAGGCTGCTCTTCAGGGATGATGTCAGTACCTCAGAAATCCTTTTATCTTTCTTCTATATGCAGGTGCTGCCATCACTATGTCATCATGACACTTTTCCATGGTTTTGAAATGGTGACGACGGTGATGATGATGATGAGATTGTGGTCAGAATAGCATGCTGGACTCAAGAGCTGTTATGGTGAAGCTTCAGAGACACCTGTGTTTGCACTGACAACCTTGAGAGGACCTCCTGTAATCACAATTTTTTATCTAAATTTACCCAATGGGAAGATGTCACATTCGTTTCTCGGTGAGTTCAATCATCTGCCATATTTACATATCCCACTGGTTAGCCTAGGGGATGTGTGAGGCATTAAGCAGAGACATTAACAAGAAATGCAGAGTTCACAATGCTGACTTCACACTGGCTAACCCAGAATAAAGTATAAAAAAACTATTTGAATTGAAAAAAACAAACAAAAAAACTTGTGGATGATGTGGAATCACGAGTGAAGTTCCACTGATCAGACGTGATCTCACACTGCCCTCTAGTGTTTACAGTAATAATGACATCATGAAATTGTTTTCTACGTTCAGAATCAGTTGTGTGCAGTTTCTGCTAAATCTGTGAGCCGTGTGAGGGCCAGAACAGCAAAGGAACATTCAGCAATTTCTACATAAATAGAGAAAAATGTTTCAATTAAAGGGAGAAGAAATGGGATGAACAACAATCCCAGAGCAGTGGGACAAGTCACGCGTTAAAACCTGATAAAACATGAACATTTTGATTTAAAAAAACTGAATGTTACAGTAGAATAATAGTTGGATAGTTGTTGGTTCTGTTCAAGATTGTAAGAAAGTTGTAATAAAATCTTTAAAGTAATAATGTTCCTAAGAAAAGACCTAGTATTCCTTGAATGAACACATCGCCTGCCGCCTTTCATGACAGAGATGTTTTAAAAATGGTGACATTATAGTCATTTTGGTCAAACCTCTTATGCAAACCTGCAAAATGTATGACTCAGTGTGTCTTTTGAGGATGACTCTCAGCTACTAACACACCAAATATTAGCACAGTATCTGAAAAATTGTCTAAATTGTAGCCATTTTTGTGTTTTCTCGGGTCAGTTGGCGGTGATGGCCTTCTTCAATTGGGCTGGCTCCAAATAGATGTACATCCAATGATTGCTTTCTATAAATTTTATTCAAAATCATCCCGTGGTTTATGAGATATATTAGCAACAGACAGACAAACAAAGACACAAAATCATGACAAAGTAGGTGAAGAAAACTAATCAAATTTAAACAAGGGAAATCCTTAGTGCCTTGCGGCTAAAGTAAATAAATAGATTTGTTTATTTATTTAGTGAACTAGTTTCTCCAAAGTCAATAGCAGTCCAAAGATCTAGGGTGTAATGGATATGCCAACTCTCTAGTCTTCCTCCAGATATTCTGAGGAACTCTCTGTTAACCGGTAGTATTGTAAATGATGACCATGTTCTAGATATTTAAAGAGGGAAATTAATTTTACTTCTTTTTTTGGCCATTGGGAGCTTTAAATGTAAGGAGAACTTTAAAAGTGACAGGGAGCCAGTGCTAAGCAGCTAAAATTGGACTCATGTGCTTTTTCTTCTTGGTTCTATGCAAAGAAGCAACAAGACCAAGTCATAAATCCAGTTCCGTTCAGTGGTTCATTGTAAAGCTCTTTGCAGAAAATAAACAATGGCGCTTTTTAAAGTGCAGACAATTTATTATTTAATTACTCATGTCACATGCAGAAGGCAGCGTGTCCTTATTTATTCTGAGGAAACCGTATAAATGAAAGGCAGAAGAAGAAGTGGCAGGCCTATTAAAAAGAGTGAATAATAATGACATGAATGCACTTTTATCATATCTTATCTCAAACGGCTGTCCTTAAGAATTAGTGGGAAAATCCTGCAAGGACATGAGAGATCCATCATACTTTAAATTAAATGATGAGTTGATTGTTTGCCAATTTTTTATTTATTTATTTATTGCAAATAGCTCTTTGCAGTCACCTTGTTGTGGTAATAGTCTATTATATGCTGTCAAGTGGTGTTACCTTTTTTTTTTAAATAAAATTTCATAAAGTGATGGTCATTAACACTTTCAAGACAAAGCTTTCATT
Organism: Kryptolebias marmoratus; assembly: GCF_001649575.2. Taxonomy (NCBI): domain Eukaryota; kingdom Metazoa; phylum Chordata; class Actinopteri; order Cyprinodontiformes; family Rivulidae; genus Kryptolebias; species Kryptolebias marmoratus. The sequence goes on from NC_051448.1 coordinate 6,583,929, forward strand.
TCAGGGTGTTTTAAACTAAAATATTATTGATATTCTAATGATCTTTTAATAAGTTGGTTTCGTTTTGATTCTGTTTGGTTCCACAGCTTTGTTTTTTGTTTTTTTTTGCTATGTTTTATCAACCTGTTGCTGCTCCCACAGAAATCAACACTGGTGATACGATCAGTTGGCTTCAGCTGAATGTGGCTGGGATAGAAGGTGTGAGTATATCTGCTCCATTATTGTGTGAAAGCTGTTGTTGTTGTTTGTTTGTTTTTGTTTTTCCAAACCTGTTTTGCAATTTAACTACTTCTGCATGTTCTGTTTTAGCCAAGCATATATCAAAATATTGAGCTCATTCAGGAGATGGGTGCCATGACTTTTGGTTTTGATCATTTTCATACTTATACGTAATATTTAACTTTATTTACAAATAATTTCCACATAGAAATACATTTAGATCTCTTCAGTTATAAAAAAAATAATGTTCTCTTTGAAATCTGTTTCAGCAAAGTTGTTTTATTTTTATCTTCTTGTGTTACTTTTAGGGTTTAGCTTTTGTTTTCACAGAAAATGTAATTTCTGTGGTTAGTCTTGTTGTTGGTGCTCAGGTTTGTTTACATGGTCGTAATTTGGTTAAATTTGTTCCTTTCTGGGCACAAAATACAGATGGATGTGTTGGAAACTGAAACTGAAACTGAAAAGATTAGGATTAAGTTAGATTAAGGACAGGTTTAGTGACCACGCTTAGGAAACACATTTGTCCTCTCCGGAGATGAAAGCACAGCATGCAGTATGTTGGTGACTTTGAGTCTAATTGTCACCCACTGCCCAAAGCAAAAGGCAATCATGTGTTGTCCGTTTCTTTGCATCTGTAGCGTTAGCAAAATATCTCTTTAACCACTGGAAAGATTTTAACAAAACTCCTAAAATGTAATCATTGGATGGACATTTAGAGCCGATTACCTTTTGGAGTCAACCCCGTTAAAGATGGCTGCATGTTGGCTGTCTGTATGTTAGCAAAATATCTTGTGAACCACTGGACAGATTTTAATGAAACTAATCATTGGCTGTACTCTGTCTGGAGTCAAATCAATTCTGGATGGCCGACACATGTAATCAACCTTAGCCAACTCAAAAATGACTGTAACTCAGTCAGTTTTACAGATATTGAGCTAAAGTTTGTTGTGGTTGTAGCTGAGAGTCATCCTCAACACTTTCTCTGAGCACTAACACGTCTCGCAAGATTTCACGATATTTCATTAGAATGCACATGACGTCATTGACGAGGTTTGACCAAAACATTTCTAACTCCATCCCTTTTCGTCACAGGAGGGTTTTAGTTGAAAACTCTGGGATGAAAGACAGCGGGTGATTTGCATTTCTTAAAGGAAATCTTGTCTTTTAATTGATGAACTGAAAGACAAACTCTTCTGAGACACGGGACTTGTTTATCCGCTTGCCTTTCGAGACGTTGCACAATTCCTTTGGCACCACATGATGGCACTGCTACTTCAGTCAGAACGGCGAAGGAAGATGGAAAATACGTGTGCAACAGATGTAGGTGGGTGGGGGGTGGGGGTTTGTTATTGCGATTCAGCTCCTTGCCACAGGAGAGAGACCTCTCAGAGACACGCTGCATATTTTTCAAAAATGGATGAAAAAGCAGCAACAAATAAAAAAGCCTGTGGGTATTATGAATTTGATTTAGTGCCTTAATTCTCAAGTGAGACAGAAAATGGGGGTAGGAAAACATCCAGTGGTTCATAGAGTGTTGCAGTAAATTACATGTTTAAGGGCAACAAATTGCTACCTGAAAGCCTGTTTACTGTTTCACAGCAGCCATCCTCACAAATCCATGCACAAGGCCCGTCTCTCCTTCGCCTTCGCTCGCAAACACGCTCGACCCCAACTGGGGTGAATTCATGAAGATAAAGTGGATGTTTATTTATTTAAAATAGTATCTACTGTGCTCCGATTCCTCCATGCCTCCGCGAGGCTTTGTTTAGCCATGTGTGTGCGACAGTCAGCGCCTCTTTGTTGAGTCCGTTTCAAGTTAATGAAGTTCTGCTGAACAAAGCTGAGTCCCGGCAATAAAAAATGAACATCATTTAATCTGAATGATTACTGCGAATCACTGAATAAGCAGGTCTTCACAGACTGCTGAATGTGATTAAGTGTAACCTTTACGGCGGTCCTTTATAGCCGGGTGACTGATGACTGATCCAGGAGCCTCGTCCGCCCAGGTTTGCTTTTAACAAATGTAAATGGATGAGCTTTGCATCAGCACAGGAGCTGAGTGTGCAGGGGTGGACGGGAAAATACAAGAAAACAGATTTTCTGCAGGCCTCCTCAGCCTTTGAGTTGTACTTTGGACCCTGTGCAAAGAATGGTAAAAAGCCCTGAGAAGATGACTTCAAAGGAAGCTGATGTGTTTTGAATTTCCATGCGTTTTTCGGTTCTCAAGTGTCTCTTTTTGCAATAATTTTGCATCATGCCAATCAGCAGCGTATTTACTTCCATCTTTCTAATTCAGTTTAACACCCTTATAGTCATTTTGCATCATCATTTTTTATTTTCTTTCTGGTAATCATCTCCTTTTTGGATCCCAGTTCTCTCTTGGCATCACCCCCCCCATACCTTTTTGTTTTTTTCTTCTTCAATTTAGCATCGTTTTTGGATCAATTTAAATTGCTTTCCAGTGCTGTTGCTTTGTCAACTTTCATCTTTTTGGGTCTAATTTAATCTTTAAGCTGTCTTTCTCCCCCATGTTTGTAAAGTCATGTTGCATTTTTTTCTCTCTTTTTGAGGGTTTCACTGCCACCCACACCTCCCCTCCTATTTAAAAATCAGTGTAGTCATTTATTCTGTTTTTGCATTTTTGCACATTATAGTGTTTCTTCCTGTAGTTCCTTTGTGTCATACGGTTAATTCCATCTGTGGGTACATAGGGTTTATATGTTTGTATTGCAGTCTTTTAGTCTTTTTTATGTCATTTGTTTTCATTTTTTAACCAGTTTTGCACAATTTTCTTCTATTTTCGTCACTCGGTTGCCCTTTTGTGGCTCTGTTCGGTTATTTTTGATCAATTTTGCGTCTCATAAAAGTTGTTCTGGCTCTTCTTGTGGACATTTGATCAACTTTTCAACAAGAAGTGTCAGTATTTTTTTTTTCAAACATTAGCTTTGAATCAGTGCACATTACATTTTCTTTACAATTTCAACCACTTTTTTTTTTTACTCTGTTATTTTGTAGCTTTCAGTAATTGATTTAATACATCAGTTCTTTACAAATGTCACATTAAACTGTAAACTGTTAACGTGATAAATCATAACTCTCTGAGAAATGAGAGGCCTTAAAGTATGCTGATTAGTTTGCAAACAGTATTCTAAACAGATGAAGCTCTTGGAGAGTGGAAGGTAACTATATAAATGAGATATTATGGGTGCAAAAGCCTCCACCCTGCACCAACGCGTCATAAGGTGGAGGAAAGTGGCTCCAGTTGACCCCAGCGGTCAGTTTCTGAGCCGGACTGCAGTTCAGCAACCTGACACTGGTGTGCGCACTGCAGCTTCCACTTCCAGCCCACTCACACCAGGGTCTGCAGCGGATATGATCAAGCCCACAAGCGAGACCTTCACACAATCCGGAAACAAGACCGGTCTCCCTTCAAAATAAAACATCCAACATTAACCTCAACGCGAGCAGGTAGAATATGCAGTGTGGATGCATCAAAAACTGTCTGAGAGATGGGGTTTTTTTTGGTTTTGGTAAAGAAAAATAAAATAGGAAGGAAATCGGCATGTGACATATACATAATATAATCCTGATTGGAGAGTCATAACTAAAATGGTCCGAAACTAATATTGTCTGAATTGTTTAAAAAGTGCAACAAAGTAAATCTTGTACTTTGTGTGCAAAACCAATAGAAAGGTATGTCATTTTATTAATCACTAGTGAAAAAGTGTTGTTTTTTATGGTAAATACATGTAAAATGAGATGCGGAGGTGTACGAAAATGTGTTTGCACAATTTTGCTGTTCTTTTATAAGCATGGCTATCATATATTTATTACATAGAACAGACTCGGAGTAAGGTCCTTTGTCATTTTGTAAAATTTAATTCCAAAATTATTTTAAACAACCGTTCACCAGTTCCAGGTGAAAGGTTAGGAGGTGTATTATTTTGAAAGTTCGCTCCCGGAAGTTGAGCTCCCCCCTCCCCTCCCCGCTCTGTGTTGACACCGGCCATTCAGCGGATCCCCTCAGAGCAGTCTGAGCTTGCCGTATTCACAGATTCAAGCCCCTCCAGTTCCTGTTTCCGCCGCAGCCTTTCTCCTCAGTTTTCTGGAGCGACGCAGCCCGTCAGACCCAGCTTCCGCAGCCCCGCTCGGATGCCTCTGGAAGCCGGTGTGTCACGTCGAGAAGGTAGGTCACAACCACGGGACGGGAAAAGGCGAAGACGCAGGGAGAGAGAGGAGGCAGCGCTCGGCTCGCGGCATCCCCGGCCTGTTGACTGCGTCTTGATGAGATCAGGGTAACCAAATAGCGGTCAGGGTTAGGTAGGAATCCCTGGTACCGTTATTTTAGCGCGGCTGCTAAGGATGTATGCCTTCCTCCTTTCATTCGGATGTGCAGCCGCTACCCAGGGACGTTTAAAGTGCCCAGTTTTTGTTGTTGTTGTTGTTGATAACAGAGATGTTTCCTCACAAACAATACCGCTTAACGAACTGCTCCGTGTAGCCGAAGAAGCCCCAGTTCAGGCTACATCAGTACCCGCAGCCGTGCTGGGGAATGGGCGGGTGTTGGTTTAACTTGACAGGCTGTTTGTGGGGACATTTAGCCCCACATGCTAGCTGGACGTGCTTCTCCTGTTGGTGGCCATAGACGGGCTGAAACCGTGAAAATGAGGATGAAATGCATGTGACCTGCTGTCAATGTGAAAACAAAGACACATGACAGTTTGTCAAGTGTGTCTGTGTCCTTTTTAATGTGTTTTGTTTTTCTCTCTCTCTCTCTCCTGTGTTTATATGAGTGAGTGTCAGGCATGCAATGATATCAGAAACTGCAGTGTAACAAATAAACATTTCAGGAGTTTGTTTCCAGTATCTGGAGTTGTGGTTAATGCATAATTAGGCCTCTCTGGTATGTGATGTTTAAAAGAAAAGGCTTTGTGTTGCATCAGGATAGGAACAGGTGACTCCTGTTCTGCCACCCACTTATTTCTGTCACACAGTTGTTTATATTAGACATGGTTACCCATTGTATTGGTTTTATGGTCACTGCATTGGTAAGGCCTGACTTATGGAGTATGAGCAGTTTGAGGGTTACAATTAGAAATAGTCTGATTAATCAGCCGATATTGGCCATTTTTTTACTACCAAGCAGGGAAATGGAGATGCAGCAGCTACAACCAGCTTATTGTGGCCTGCAGTTAATTGTTTTTAAGTAAGAATGCTCCTTTAAGTGTGAAAAAGTGTGAAAATTCTTCAAAAAATCATTAAACATTTATTTAATTGAGCAATTATTGTTATGTTTTGTTAAATGAAAAATACATTTTGACCAGAAATTTAAAACCCTAAACAGGAAATCTCTTAGACTCAAAAGGAACAAAATACTTTACACTTTGCTGCAGTAAAAAAAAAGAAAAGAAGAAAATTCAAACAAAGTTTTGGGAACAAAATAAAAAGAGTCAACGTATTAAGTCCAGTGATACAAGATTCTACAGCAACGGATGTCCATGCATCACATGTTAGCACTGTTTTACCTGCTTTTTTTCTGTGTTTCCACTACTTTGTTTTTGTTGGACTGTAGGGATGGCTGTGTTAGTATCTTCTATACAAGCTGATCCTGTTCCATGGTGGCTCCAAACTGCAAATCGTAGCACACAAGCCCTGGTTTTAAGCCACTTTTATTGAAAATCCTTTGCCATAAAAGTTGCAAAGTAATTCGCTTTGCCTTTTGTGAGTTAGACGGAAGTTTTGACGTTGCTCTGGTTAGCAGTGACAGCTACCACAGGCTGTTTTCTTCCTCCTTCGGCAGGAAACGTACACAGTTTGAATATAGTGGGGCTTTTGTCAACACCTTTTTTTCCGTTTTCCATCTTTCATTGTCACAGTCAGCCATCTCAATCTTATATCACTCCTGCACTTCAGACTTCCACCCTTTGTGTTCCTCAGCATTTGTAACATTAAAAAAAAAAGTTTTTTTTTTTTTTAAAGTCTATTCAAAATTGTGCATGTCTGCATTGTGATGCATCAAAATGACATATTATAACCCCCACCCCTATTGAAGAGGCAGCCATTACAATACATTTTGCTACACATTTTACATTTTAGTCATGTGAAAGTTCCAACAAATGGGTTAAGCATGCAGCTAATTGCAAACTCTGTGAGATCTGGGTCGCTGCAGTGTTACGATCTCTGAGCAGAAGCTAAAATCAAAGTGTGTTAGTGGAATAAAGGAGCACTGTTTTATTGTTTTCTCGTGAAATCGACTTTTTTATTGGCTTAACTGTGTCTGTTTGTGTCTGCAGCTGATATTACAAGACATATCACCTTTACGGAGCACACAGTCATTTTTCTTTCCGCGATGGCATATGGTTTTGCTGTAATAAACTATTGTTGCACCTTTAGACTTTCAGATCATTTTGCAGCAAGTTTCCATACGAATGGAAGCTGCTGACAATATGGGAACTCAACACCTATGACCAACTAATTCATCATTAATGTTATAAAGTCTGCCTAGGTAACTCAGGGAGTAGGGCGATTGAATTAGTCGTTCTGATCTATTCATGAATAAGTAAACAGACGGATAAATTGCAGTGACAGCACTTTGTGCCACCCTGGCTGGAAAAAGCTCGTCCTCAGATTCCGGTTTCAGTGATGAGACCACTTCAGATAGATGTCTGTTTAAATTTGATCCGCTTCAGGCTGGCACAGGCCAATTATTCTTACGTAAATTAAAGTGTCTCACTCTTTGGCAACAATTTGCTTTGATCAGTTCTTTGCCACTTTTGGACTGAACATGGCCATGGGTTCTTATCAGCCAAGCAGTCATAATTATGTCGGTGTAGTTCATTTGAGGCTGTGCAACTTTTAAAGTTGAGTCAAACTGTCGCAGTAACACTCAAAGTGATCACTCAAATATTCACATACATACATATACACTAATCACCTGCTTTGTTCATTTAGTTTAATCAGAGAAATGGTACATTTCCTACCATGTAGCCACTGAGACATATAATACTGCATCTGTAATGAAGGGCAGAATTCTTTCCAGAGAAGTATCCCCCATCCCCCTCACTTTAACTGATCTATTTTTTTCTTGTTCCATTTCTTTCATTTTCCTCCCTCTCCCTGTGCCCTTTGTGCATCCACCTCTCATGCCTCACGCCACTGTCTGTCTTCATTTTTGACTAATGAGTTCATTAAACATATTAGTGTTGCTCTGCCAAAGACATTAAAGATGCGGTGCACTGAGCAAAAGCGGGCGGTGACTCATTTAATAGTTTAACCTGTATATAAAATGTAGGCATGCGTCACGTGGCAAAGCATCGCTCCCGTGTTTGGTTGAGTGCGACAAGTCACTGCCAAGCAGAGTTTTATTTAAAATAGCAGTTGGATTTGTTTGGTTTTTTTTTTTCATTTTAGTTCTGTCTGCAGTACCAGCCTGTCACCTGCATAGCAAGCGTCTCTGTTTGCATGAAAAGCCATTCTAATTTCAAGCATCACAGTGTTTTGGCTCAGTGTACAGTGTGTGTATAGTGCTTGATATTGGCTTTGGCGTGCTGTGTATACATCCCCTTTCCCACCCTTGTTGTTCCAGATATATCCTTGGGTGTGTATGCGTTTCTTCCTTTTCTGAAAAACATCAGATGGATGAAGGGGAAGAAAAAAACAAAAAAAAAAAAGCCTGAATAGAGCTCCGAAAGAAACGAAGAGCTTATTTTGAAGACATATTTCCAGTTTGGGGTTCTTACGCTACAAGCAAAAAGAAAACTGAATTCAAAACACTGTGCGAGACACAAAAACGCTTGTAGCGAGCTCTGGTAAAAAATGGTACCAAAATAGAAAAGCGTATTTAGATTCATTGTTTTGTTGGCATTGTGGATTTCTGTGCAGGGTATTCCAATTTCAGACAATGAATTCTAAATAGAGCAGAAACCATTAGAAAGAATCTTTTACCTTTTGTTGTTTCTGTTTGGATGAAGGGAAACACTGAAAATCTTGTGTGTGTGGACATGCACTTGAGTTTTATTGAGACTTAGTCTGTTAGAAGAAAACCGATAAAGACTCGCTGCTTTATGAACATGGTTCAGTGAGCAGTCTGACTACTTTTGACATTTGGTTGGCATTTTTCTTGTGGCATGGCTGGAATTTAGTCTTCGTTTTCTTTTTCCTCCACCCTTTTGGCTTTTGTTTAAAAAAAAAAAAAGAAGTAGTAAAGCAGTATGAAAATAATGCAAAAATTTAAAATTAATGTGTTTTGCCATCAGGTACAGAGAATGTTAGGAAGGCAGTTCAGCCATAAGCTTTACTTTTTTTTGTACACCTACAAAATGCAACTCTTCTAAAGGGCAAAATCTGTAGGGAAAAAAAATACCTTTTTGCATCACTCTTCTCCTGCCGTCGTCCTTCCGGAGGGCCATTATTATCTGTATTGTAAGACAGAGTGTCTGTCTAGTGATTGTATGAGCCAATCACAGGGTGAGTGTGAGGCAGGTTTCCATGGAGAATAGCGAAGAGAACTGGCCCGTGAGGCTGCTGAAGCTCAGCTTGAGCAGGATAGCCTTATCCAGGCTGATGGCATTCTCCAGCAGGAGGATAAGAAAGACCCCAGAAGCACTGTCTCGTTGTCCGTCTCTCTAAATGTCTTGCTGTTTGTCTACCTGTCTCTCTCAGTAGAATGTGTAAAGACACAAAGGAGGAAGGGGGCTTCTGAATAGGAATTTGGTGAGACAGCCACTATAGGAGCTTTGCCCAATAGCTATTTGGCATCAGATTGTATTTTTGTAGGCAGTAGAGTGTATCTAGATCACGTAATGCCTCAGCCACAGCTGTCTTTGCCGGCTCTGAAATTTGTTTGAATATAGTTTGTGCTAAGGTTGCGGTCTAACCCTGAATGCACCCTGTTTTTGTTTTAACCAGTCCGTGATCTTGACCTGAACCTCACCCCGAACACTCTGCCGCCCCAGCTCTGTTTGGCCCCACATGGAGGCTCCTCAGCATGGAGTGCAAAAACATCAGCAAAGATGTGTGTTTTCAGGCTTTTGCTGTATCTCAAGGAGTTATTGCTGCTCCAGCCTGAGCTAGGAAATGGCATTAGCAGCATTTGTTCTTGGCTCATTGGAGCTGTCCAGAAATAGGCATGTACCCATCCACATGCAGCACTTTGATTTGCTTCTTTCATTTTTGTTTTCTTGGCTTTCAGCAGGAAAAAATGAACTCCTCATTGTTGTGTGATATGCTTTGCGACTTTGTGCATTAATTTGCATTTAAATATTTATAATTTTACTTATATAAATCTTAATGTGACACATAAAAGTTTTTATGTGTAGAATGTGTGGGCATCTTTGCTGAGAGCTGCAGCAAGAAGAATAAAAGTTTTCAGCGCCTTGTCTTCCTGGAAAACTGAATTCATAAGGGTATGACACACAGGGAGAATTTTTAGCACATCAGAAGTTCCTCAGAGATTCGCTGTGGGACACAAAGAGCCCCTGAAAACCTCACGCATACCCACAAAATCTCCTGATGCACAGTACCCCGGGCCCATCAAAGAGCCTTTTAGCCCCTGTGAGTCCACAGCTCAGGCCGGGATCAGAACAAGCATGCAAGGCTGGAGGGATTCAGAAATGCTGCAAGAAATTCTCCGCTGCCTGACAAGATTCTCTGCTGTCTGGGTCTTAGCAAGTGGCACCATACAGTGTCTAACCTAAAGCTGAATCTGAAACTACTTTGGTCTTGAAGAGCTCTTTCTTGAATTTATCCCCCTTTAAAAGTACAATCTACACTCGAGTGACATCCACAGATACATTGGACAAAGGTTTGGAGTTTAAAAGAGGCAGATGGGCATGGAGTGTAAATTAGCAGAGATAAGAGTGGTAGTAATTGAGACAGCTGCGCGGCTTGAGGCACAAACACTCAAATCACCCACATCATCCCATCTCTCCCCTCTCCAAAACACAGAAGCGAACCAGAAAGCCAGATGCTGGACATTAGGATCACAGTGACAACAGCCCCAATTCACTTTTTGACCACAACATCGACTGTGTAAGCCCAGAGAGAGACACACACACATCGAAGCAAAAAAAAAAAAGAACACAACTGTGAGCTCGTGTGACAGAATCAGTGCATTTCCCACACTTGAGTAAAAGCGGTTGTGTGACAGGCCTGCCTCTACATGAGGGGAGGATGATATTATTCTCTTTTTAACACTGAGCCAAAATTCCCAGAAGCCGCTCCACCTCTACCCACACACACGCTGAATGTCCCTCATTTAGCCAGAAGTATCAGATCCAGTACTAGCCAGTATTGAGTGGCTCATGTGTGACCCCCTCCTCACAGTGAGACAGGGTTCAACCCAAGGCCTCTGCAAAGTGGGACCTAGATTTTGATGAAAGGTGTCCATTATCCTGCTCATAGGCAGGAGGCTTTTTATGTAATTCATGTAAATCTTGCTTCCTGGAGGGTTCGTTTGCCTAACTGGGGTAGAGCATTTTGTGATTATTGCTGTTGAACTATTAATCCCGAAGGGCTAAATTTATTCACATGACCTCCACGCAGAGGCCATAATGTAGGGTCACCTGCTCTGTGCAGCGATTGCAGCTGGAAAGGATCCAGTATGTCATTTAGCCCCCCAAACCTCTGTGCCAAGTTCACTGGAGGCAAAGTGGTTAATGTGCATGTGTCTGTCTCCATGTCTATCACAGAGTTCTTCATAAGTGCATGTGGCATTTAGCAATGTGTGTTCTTGATGGTGCGGTAGTGTAGGGAGGCGGCTGAAAGGGATTGTGAAGTATCGTTGAGGATTGGCCTGATTGGATTTCCGTCGGAGGAGTCATGTCACCTGGCACAGCGTGGTGTTCTGGAAGACAGCAGGTTTGCAATCAGACAGCAGTCAAAGTGTGAACGAGCAGAAAAAAATTTGTAATCAGGAGCTGCTGACACGAATAGTCACCATTTAAAAAAAAATAAATAAATAAAATGATACTCTTTTTCAAATTCTCTACTTCCTGCCAAATTGACCAATCTTAGAGGTTATTTCTCCTTTTAACAACTCTACAATTATAAAGCTGAAGTTTCAGCTCATCAGATTCAGAAAAAAGTCCTCAACTCTGAACGGCCAAAGATGCGCAGAAATAACTTCTAACAGAATTCCTTGTGAACTAAGTTTTTCAGTGTTTACCAAAGACTAGAATGCAGTGCAGCAACATATAGATTTGATAATGCTGATTGTCCTTTCTTTCTTTGTATGGGACTAAATCCCACCGACAAATAAACCACCTTCTTATATTGAGCTTTTTTTTTTTTCTGAGGGTTGGTTGAAAAGCACTCTGGGAAATATAGGAAATCACTAACTGAAGTCAGGTTTGATCAAATAAGCTGAAGAAAAATGGCTACAACAAAATCATAATTATAACAATCACAACCGGGATGCTTTGTTCAAAACATATTGATGCTTTTCAACAATGTTGGAGTATCTGAGGATAGATGATTTAAAAAAAAAAAAAGTTTTTCCTTTTCACAAATACAATGGATTGAAGTGGATTTAATTAAAACTAGTAGCCAAAGAATCAGGTGATAATGTAGGAAGGAGAAGATTCTTTAGTGGATGACAGATTTGTAAATTTGTAATAATCAACACACGTATTCATGACTGAGTTAAATCTTAACATTTCAGGGTTTCTTCGTTACAGATTCAGATAGACCAGAACTTGTGTCGCTGTTTATATGACTCAGCGCCTGCAATGTATTCTCCCTCCTTTTTTATCACTTCTTATTCAGTTCATAAAACTCAGGTAGTGAGTATCGCATGTATAATAATTCTGCAAGTCAAGGACAACAGAGATGTCAAGGAGCAACAGTGAGTCCTACACTGAGTTGGCTTTGCTTTACAATTTTTCTGCAATCTGCTCCAAAAGACTGAAGAGCAGAGCAAGTAGATCTGCAAACAGAGACAAAACATCACATCAGCAGGTTTTGACATTTACTGCATTTGCAGTGCATTTAAAAAAAAAAAACCAAACAGATTTATTGTTATAATAACTCAATAGATGTTTCTTGAAACATTTCCAGGTGCTTTTCCTTTAAAATATAATTGGAATATCTCTTATTGGGCTGCTATCTGATGTTCAATTTATGGCTGCTTAATGGTATTTCTGGGCATTAAGAAGTTATGCTGGCCAGAAAAGTCTCATTCCCAATGGTCTAGTTATTGATTGAATTATAAAATGAATTTATAATGCTTATGTTGCAGCCCGTGCAATAAAGAGACAGCCTTTTTTTTTGCTGCATTGTCAATAAAAATTCCCGACCCTCGGGCAATGCAGATGGCAGTTGTTTGCATAGGCTAAAGGGAAGGTTCATTTAAGTTATGTGCATGTCTTTTGAAAAAGAACATGTCTAAAGACAAAAACGGGCATCATTTGCTGCCAACAGTTTCCTGTCAACAGAAAAAAAATTTGATTTTCAGTTTCACATGGCTCTTAAAATAAATATTTACAGAAGTGAAAAATTCAGTTGGTTCTTAGAAATAGAAGCCATGAAGCTGGGATGAATTGACACATACAGCTGATAGATGAGTTTGTCATCGTTTTGGTGTTCCTGTGGATTTTCAGTTTCCCTGGAGAACTGCATCTTCTTAATATCTAAGAATCCAACTCATTTCTGTCATGCTGTCGAGTCCAATGGGCTATTGTGAATGCTAGTTTAATCTGACATTGCTTTAATTATCAGTCTACAGTATAATCTCGTTTTGAATAGAGGTACTTATTTATACATTCTTTGATTCAAATGTATAGTTTGAGCATTCGAAGCACATTGTACTTCTGATGCCCTGCATTCTAAAAAGATCAAACTCCTCTCTTTGTTCTACTTCTTTCTCATGCTATCTCTTGTTGTCCTTGTCCTTACTGTTTTATTTTTATTTATTTTTTTATTTTCTTAGCCTTGAGGAATGTTTGTTAGATTAATTAACATCGTAGTTGTTTTGTACTCTGTTACCCAGGAAAGACATTCAACCTTGTAAGACTTTTGGTCCTAACCCCGACACCCAGCATAGCTTCCAGTCAGGTTCAGTAGCCACATTTACTTTACCACCTCAGCACTTTTTTTTTAATTGCACATCTTGCTGCCTGTGCAAGCTTGTTGATGCCCCTCAGTCCTCCCTCAGCATTTGAGAGAGTGGCAGAACTGGCATTAACCTTTGACGAAGCTCTTGGTAAACCTACTTGAGGCCATTTACATCTGACATGTTTGTCTTGTAGCCTCAAGGGTGTTGCATCACACACTGCCACCTCCTACTGTCTCTCTTTCTTCAAGCTGTCGCCGTGCCACCTCCACTTCACCGCACTGCCATCAATGCAGGGAGGACTTTAAAAGGGCCAGCTTGGCAGACCCGAGATTTAGTTTTAGCTGTGGTCTTGGAGAGCAATAAAAACATGCCACTCAGATATAAGAGCCCCTAATAGGACTCAGTGTGATGACACAGCTGTTCAAGGCCTATTATGCTGTTGGAGCTGTAAAACAGATGGGGAAAGAGGGGAGAGGAGTGCGAGTGACTGACCACGGTCCATAAAAATGATGCAACAATGTTCATACAAACAGCAGGAAAGCGTGACAGAGATAGGAAAAACAGCGTGGAGCTGGTCCGAAGCAGCAGGATGTATTCTGTCTGCATCAATTGCCCAGAGCTACTTTTGACGAGGGCTAAGAAGACATTTGTGTGATGCCAGCCACGCCACCAGGTTTTCAAATGTGCATCTATAAAGTAGCAGTGTGAGGAGAAAGCAGAAAAACAGCCTCTCCTTGCCTGGTTTTTTGATCTTGCGACAACTGAAGTTGGCGCGTGAACTTAGTGCGGCGCTTTGAACACTCGGCAAGAGCTTTTCTCCCTCACTTTGATTTGAGGAGTGAATAAAGGAATATTTTAGATGAATCCACTGTGATGGTTGTGTTGGAGCTCTTCATGTTCAAACAAAACCTAAAGCAGTGCAACTACCCGAAGTGCTTAGCTGTCAGGTTGAAAGACCAATGAGGCAGTCTGCAACTCTTTATGGCATACTCACTCAATGTCATTTTACATACAGAGAACATGGTATTGAGTCATTGTGGAATATATAGATATAATCTACTTTTCAGAGCTCATTTCATAGGCACTATTGAACTTCTTGTCAGAATGAGGGGGGGATGTCTTTACATCATGGGAATGGCCAGGCTTCATCTGTAAGCTCAACCCTCTGTTTGAAAGCCAATCTATCCACTTGACTGAAATAACAAAACGCCTTTCTCACTCAGTGTCTTCCTCAGTCATAGCAGCATCATCCGCCTCACTTGGTCTTTGCTCTCCTCTGGCAATTGGCTCCCTAATTGAGGCACTCTTGAGCCATGTTTATCACCGTGGCAACGTTGCCCCACAGATAATCATTGTCTTGTGGATTAACATAACAACAAAGAGGAGGCTTTGCTTTAATTCCACTAACACTGGACCAAGCTCCTTTGTGGCGGCTAGCCTGCCGGGCTTGTCTTAACTGGGATTAGGAGCTTGGGCCCCCACATTGCGCTCATGCTCCTGCCTTCAAACTTGTATAAACTCCTCATTTTGCCCTTGGATGTTTCTGTAAGGAAGAAGATGAGTATTATGAGCCCTTCATAAACTTTGGCATTTGAAGTTTAACAAAACTGGACCAGCACTAAGCAATCTTTGTGGAAAATGAGTTTTACTGCTGGACTAAAGACGAGTCTGCCCTGTGAAATTATTTTAGTGCAAACTTATTCTTTGAAAGCCTTTTTAAACATGCCATATTATAATAAGTTTCAAATAAAAAGGCTTTTAAGTCATGAAAAGGTAATTTCATGACCTCATGAGGATGGCATTAAATTGTGAATGATTAGAATTTGTTGACGATCTGCCAAAGCTAGAGGCCATAAGATTATTTATTGAGCATGTTCTATCTATTGTTGTTCTATGTTTTGTGGCGACACCAAATCACACTATTAATTAATTTCTGTAGGGTGGTCATTAAGCAAACTGTAACCAACCAATCATAACAAACTACAGTCGGTTCCATGTAAACCTTTTATGGTCGTTAAAATATGATGTTGGTTGGTTGTAAATTTTATCCAGCAGAATCATTCATGGCTTGTTTAGCAGAGGAATGATCCCCGTCTCTCTTTTCAAGATAACACTTTTTGAAACAAACATTTGCAACAAAATACAAAGGGTTAGCAGGTTAAACATATATATATATAGCCTACTGTTGCAGGCTTGCTGTGGAGACTAGTCGCTCAGCTAACTGATTTGTAACATTTGCTACTTGTAATTAAATTGCAATTAAAATATCAAACCTAAATATCATAAAAAATATCTGATTATATATTTGTTTAATATTTGTTCTGCCTGTGGAGAAAAAAAAAACATATTGATGTTTACATTTTCTAAATGTACTTGCATATTTTTATTTTTTTTTTATCTTGTAGGACTGTTTTCACCTAGAAAAATAGTTCAGTTGTTTTGTTTTTGTAAATTGCAAAACCGTAAAAAAAAATCATTATTTTAAAATCAATGTGAAAACTGTAGTAAAATTACAATCTTGAGTTTACTGTAAAGAAAAAAACGTATATAATTTAGCTATATTACCCACCCCTTATTCATACACATTTATATATTGCTTTTTGACCTTTTCTAGGTTTTATTAAGCACTTTAAAATTTGTTTATTTTATTTAATAATACAGCATTTTATGTTATAATTATTAAATATAATTAATATTATATTTTATTAATATCAATACAATATTTATATATACATGTTGCTACTCTGTACAATCACATCAATAAACACAGATTGTGCAATGTGGGGTTTGTTATATTGTCAGAGTTTGAGGGTCAAACCGCTGGTATGGCAGTTATAACTGCTGTTCCTCAACCCTCTCACGTTTACATTATGTAAAATCCTGACATGATCAGACTTGTTAAAGGTAGAGCAAAATATTTTCTATCTTGTGACTTGAATTCCTTGAATTCCTTTGAATTCAAGTGACACTGTGACTTGAATCGCAGTGAATGCACGAAAACAAAGTTACTGAAACGTGTGGAAAATAGAGAAGACATCCAAATACTTACTTTTATATTTTTAAGTAGTGTGTATGCTATTTTAGTTGTTAGCTTTTAGAGTTCCAAAAAAAAGGCTGCGGTACTCTAAAGATATAGATCAGGATATCTCAAAACGCTGCTTGACGATCCGCAGTAATTTGTTTAACGCAAACTGAAGCTTTAATCTTTATTTAGTATTAGAAGCAACACTTACAAATATACTCCAGGTTATTAATTCAAATGCTGGCAATTTGGGTTTAACATAAAACCAAACTGGCATGCAGAACTGGCCTGGCTGGTATTGTGAGAAGTGAGTCATAATCTGTAGCAAATGGGTGGTTGGTGGCAACTGAGGGGAGAGGAGGCAGGCGTGTAACAGCAGTGTGCAGTGCTGTGCTGTGCTGATCTGTCAATGCAGAGGAGCGCAGTAGGGGCTCCCCTGAGACGCTGGGTGTAACCACTTGTCTGTTCCCGCTGGCAGAAGGGAGCTGCAGAGAACAGAGGCGGAGGAGTGAAGGACGGAGGAAAGGCAAGAGGCGGGAGGGGAGCAGGGGCAGCCGCTGACCCTGAAAGCACATGAGATTAAGAAGAAGAATAAAAAGCAGCCTTTGCAGTGCTTCACTAATATGTGTGGTAATTTAAAGACTCTCCAAAAAGAAATGCCAGCGATATGTGGGTGGGCACATTTAGTGTGTGTGTGAGACGGAGAGAAGGAAACTGATGCACACATCAACAATCTCCATGGTGGATTCTTGTGGTAAAGTATTCTCAGCTTCTTGAGCAAACAAGTGGTGGAGGCGTGGAAAAAGAGATTTCAGGCCCCCTCTAAAAGATGACCACACCATGGCTAGGGAGCTCTTTGAATGATTAGCACAGCTTTTATGCTCTCACCACACAGACGCAAACTTGTACACAGCTTTCAGTTCCATTTATCCATTGCGCTAGTGGTTTCACACTCCTTCCTCATGGGTAACTTTATCTAAGTCTATCATTTGCCAGGCTTTTTATCCATGCTTGTAAGCTGTGTTTAAGGCTACCAGCACACTAGCCTGCAGTGTTTAAATTAGTGCCGCTTGCACTGGTAGAGCTTGGCAAGAGCATAGCAGCATAACATAGCCAGGAGCTCCGGATAGCATTTTTCTTGTTTCATTCTCAGAGACTCTGTGAGACTCTTGAGATCATTCTATGACCCATGTTTTTATTCTGTTACTTCAATAACAGAATCGAAATAACAATCAGAACTGCAAGCCTCCTGTTTGTGCCTTCCTGTTTGAGTGTAGAGCTATATAAAGCGGGTGAGTGTTGGTGGTGGTGGGTGGGTGGGTGGGGGGGGGG
>NC_051448.1:6601560-6691579 GCF_001649575.2 Kryptolebias marmoratus
GTGGGGGGGGGGGGCAAGTGGTGCGAGGCAGGCTGCTGGAACAGGTGACATCTGTGACCCAGCACGACATTGGTGGATGCTGGACACATGCTCCCACCTCAAAGGCTGCAGGAACCATTTCTGCCTCACTGGGCCCATGCCTGCACACACATCCACAAACTAGACACGGGCATTTTAGGCAAAAACACTCTTCGGATTTGTCACCAATTATTCAGCTTTTCTTTCCCACCTTGTCCTTTTTTTCTGGTCACCTCCCAGCCGCTGCTCAAATCATAAACAACTTACAGTAATTTGTTCTTGTCATAGCTTCTTTAAAGGCATTCTTATCAAGCTCTAGTCTCAGCTGCTGATTTATGATTTAGGGCTGTTTCATGCTTTTGCTTAAAAAGTGACCATGTTCACATGTTTTGGACTTGCAGTGAATTAAAGTTTACTCATCCCAAGCTCCTCAGTTGATAATCTTAATGAAACAAAGACGTGCTGCTACAAATCCTGCTAGCTGTAGATATTTACAAGTCTTCATCTTCACTGGTCCGATGGCTCAACATGGAAGGAGATGAACGTATTCTCACAGTAAAGCTGAGCTCCTTCTTGACCATAATTTCCACTTTATAATTCTTTCAAAATAAACTATAATGGCCACGATGCTCCGGGTGGTTTTTCTTTTTGTGAGAGAGGCCAGGTATCTAAAAAAAGCACACCGATTAGGAAAAACACCATTTGGAAGCAACTTGGCTTGTCACTACCAGGAACTGGTGTTTTAAAAAAAAAAAAAGTTTATGATAACTAGATTTTGAATATTCAAAACTTGCTGCCCATTCCTATCTAAAACAAACACACATTTAGAATTTATTGCAGTTAATTCACATACATGTGCTTTGAAAGGAAGGTGATTCAACATGTCTGATATTTAAATGTTGATTACGTCCAATGACTGTTTTGCTGGTATTTTATAGTCACCATTGAGAGTGTACTTTTTTTTTTTTGCGTTCTAAGCTGTTAACCAAACTTTAACGAGCAGCTACCAGTTAGTTTTTGAACATGACAGACTGTCGGAGCTTGTGATCATCATCTCACAAGACACAAGCTTTTGATATGAACTTTTGTAAAAAAGATGAAACGGTCAGTTTTTACTGTTCCATACAATGAAAAACTTATTTGAAGAACGACTTCTCTTTTGTGCCGGCCACCAATTTAACAGCACATTCACACAAAGATGCACACACACACACTCTGTGTGTTGTGCCTAAACTGAAACTTTTTGCAGCTTCACAAAGTGACAATCAGATGATTGATCATACGTTCTGAGTTATTAAACTATTATATTTAGCAAGCTATTAGCTGTGTGATAATTGAACTGTTAATTAAAACAAAGGCCTTAGTTTCCCTCGATTGAGTCCCAAACTCCCACCAGTAGTCTATTTTCTATTCACTAGCAAAGCAAATTTGACGCAATCTTTTAAATTGCTTTAGAAAAGGAATATGAATCAGACACTTTGTTATGAACAAACCAGGCAGGGGTGTAGGTAAAGGGTACATTTCTTGTCACTGTCATTCGGTAGAAAAAAACAGTTCTAACCAGACACAAACTTCTATCTCCAGCGGTCACTGGGCGACACGCAGGGTACAACCTGAACGTGTTGCCAGTCCATCACAGAGCCACATACAGCTAAATGAGACTGACAACAATTCATTCTCAACACTCGCACCTAGTGACAATTTAGAGTTACCTGTTAACCTAACGTGCTCGTTTTTGGTCTGTGGCAGGAAAACAGAGCACCGAGAAAACCCCTTCATGCAAAACATGCAAACTTCCCACCGAAAGGCCACATTTGACTGTTCCACCGCTCTGAAAAAGTGACTGACTAGGAAAGCTATTAAAAGGCATTATGCAAACTAAACTGTTTAAAAAAATTCTCTTTAGAAATATCTGGGGTGTTATACCACGTACGGAAAGTTGCTTGTTAGTCAAAAACGAGTCGTGTCATTTCAGGTTTTGTCAAGTTGGGCACAGTTTGTGATGGTTGTTTCCCATCAAGAACAATCTCACTGAATCATTGATTCCTTGCCAGGTAAACTTTGGAATTTTCTTCAAATATTTTTCAGGTCTGGAATAATATAGAAAAATGGATTATGGAACTAAAACGCTGGTTTTCAGACACACGTACTGTTTGCAACTTCTCAAACTGCAAACAAGTTAGCCCAGCTATAAAGCAACCATTTAAATTTTCTTTCTTTGCTCTAAATGAGATCATGTTTTTTTTTGTAAATTTAACATTTTAGATCAAATAAAGATTTGAACTTTGTAGGTTAGATCAGAAACGTCTTAGGTTTCTATGCAGCATGCAGACAATAAACCTCAATCACAAACTTGAGCTGCAAATTGTCAAAAACGGCACAAAAATGAAACACTTTTCAAATTTAAAGATGGAAAATACGCTCTGTAGTGACTTAAAATACATCAATGGAAACCCTGCTACTGAAATGATGAAGATTATAGTCAGTAAGGAGCAGAACCACGGCCTTGCATTCATTTTTGCCCATTACCCATACTACTATCCAATATAGTGTTTTCAAATATTCACAATAATCCACACTCAGGACTTTTGTCATTAAAAGTACTACGTTCCTGCAAAAAGTCAAAAGCTATTATTCTTTAATCTTCTTTTTATGCAGCTCTGCCCCTCCATATTGCCCATCCCCGCTCCTCTCCTCTCCCCTGAGGGAGTACATCTCTTCTTCTGGTTTCTCTTTGCATTCTGATAAAGCAGACTCTCCCTCTGATGTCTCTTATCTTCATGCATCTCCTGTAGTAAAGACCACTTCTGTTTGTTCTAAGCTTCCTGACAGTTTCTTTTCTTTTAACCTTCAGGGGTTTTTCTTCCTTTTTTTTTTTTCTTCTTTCTTCTTTTTTTTTTTTTTAACCCCCACTTCTCTCAGGTGATGGGCGGCTCCTGCCTCATCCCGATACAGAATGAATCAAAAAAACTAAATCGTGTGTTGACCTGCTTCATGACCTCTGTTGTTTATCAAAGTCTATCACCCCACCCCCCACCCCTTCCCCTCTCCAAACCCTCACTTTCTATGAGAGGTATAGATTTGTTGCACCATATCTCTGGCAGTGCAGTCCTCTGCTTGCTTGCAGTCGTTGACAGAGGGAGGGAGTGTCCAGTGCATGCTACGCTTGGATGCATCAGGTTAATGCTGCTGGCTAGCACAGATTCAGCAAACAAACAACATATATTACACGAGAAACGGGGAGAATGGTTATATAGCCAAGGGGCTATAATGTGTGTGTGTGAGTTTAGATGCATACTAGCCCGTTTTCAGACATGATTGCGTAAGTGTGCATTGACCTACAATGCAAGCTGCACTGCAAGAAGAAAGCGTTTGAGGCCAGCTCTAACCAGGCTTAAGGCAGTGATGTAATAACATCAAACTTGAACTTGCCCGAAAAATACACCATTACACACATCACAGTGTACAAATCTGTGAGCGCTTGCTGTTTGCAGCTTGGCATGATTTGTTTTGTTGCCAAATGTTGGAAGGGTCATTATTTTTTTAACTCTTAGAAAACTGGAAATTAGATACCATATGCTGAAAATTAGGTTCGTCTAATGGTTTTAAAATGTCAAGAAAAAGCTCTAACTTTGATTCCTCCATTGTGAAGGCTTGCTCTTTTTCATTATTTTGTTGGATAGTTTAGTGAGTTTGGAAAAGGTGACGACATTATTCCTTATTGACCTAACAAGAAACAAACTACATATTCATTTGGGAGTGATAATGAATATGTTTCAGCGTCCAACTAATTATCGATGAGTTTGGGAATGTTGGCCGAACAAAATAGGCAATTAGAAGATGTCATCTGAAGCTTTTAAAAATCCATTTTAGTTTAGATGTTTCTTTTTGGTGTTGTTTTGCACCACTGGATGAATCAGCCCGAGTTTAAATTCTTTTCACAGCAACACAGTTAAGAATAAACCTCAGGATAAAAAAAGAAACAACATAATGGATGTCTATACTGGGTGATGGCCAACCATGAAGATGAAGACATTGTTTTAACAAGCTAAGCAAATATTGCCTCAAAATAATTAATAGGGGGTTATCAAAAAAAGATAAATGTTTCTCAATATTTTTTTTTTTTGCATTACCTGTAATAGTGGGAAAAAATTACATTACAGGAAAAACATATCATCTACCCCAGTTGTGCATGCTCCTCTCCAGCTCCATATTTCCAGCCTATCTGTATGCACACTGTCAAATGGAGGCCAAATGGCAAACAAATTTAATTGCCGGTTTGAAGCTTGAGTATTAAGATATCTTATCTGCACCAGTACGGACGTTACGGGCACAGTCAGTGCTCCTCTGATGTTTTACTCCACTTTCTGCTGGATTTTTTTTTGTGGAGACTCGTGTGCAAAGTATTTGACTGGTCTGCCTGTCTACACTGTGGACTCAGTGCCAACACGGGGATTTGTTCTCTTTTTGCTAGCATCAAATGCCGCCTCCTGTCTGCAGGAAAGCACAGAAATTAATTTTAAAGTAGGTTTACCGTTGGCTTTAGGACCCATACACCCTGCCAGACAAGGGTTCTTATTCTAGAATAAAGGTGGTGAAGGATTGATTTTAGTAATCCTTTTCATTCTATTGCCAAGAAGAGACTGAAATAGGTTGGTATGAGATGGTATGATTGCCTTAAAGGAGAAATACAGAACAACAAATATTATCTGCAGTTAGGTTCTTCAAAGTAAAATTTAATTCTAAACTCCTTGATAACTTTATAGATTTATAATGAATTGAAACGAGGATGTAATTTGATCTAAATAAAGAAAAACCCAGCAAACTTTAATGTGTTGCCATATTTTCTATTATTTCAGTGTTGATACTTTGAGACACATAAAATAAGAAAAAACAAACCCATGTGTCAACTCATGTTTTTACTGTAAACACATGTAAAGTTGTTTTTTCACCATGTATTAATGTAGACATACAAGAGTGCAGGTTAAAAATAGATTATTTTATTAATTCATACAATTCTAGAAGTCTTTAACATTTTTTTCCATAATATTCGTACTTCTTTGTTTTTTCCTACTTAATAAATAACATTATTATTAGACAGTGTTAGCAGCTTAATAAGTATTGTTTTACTAAAGCCTTATACCAGTTACATATGCTAACCTCTGTACCTGTAGATGAAAATTTATTTCAAAATAATGTTACCTTGATTTGGATGTATGACTGATTGTCCCATAAATGTTCTTGCACATTGGATTGCCCTCCTTTTTTAAGCCATAAACCAGGAAACCCCCTGAAATTAATTCCTGATCGGCTGGCTAAGGTCTTTTTTCAACATGAGGAAAAGTTTGTTTCTGTCTTTAACCAAAGGAGGGGGGGGTTCAGCTCCTGACAGCTCGCACCCTTTAGAAGGAGGGTGGATGAGTATTCCACATGCTCCAAGGGATTTTTGCACTTTATTTTTGACAAGCCATAAAAAAACAGCTTATGAGCGGCATGACAAAACATTTACAGTGATTCTGAAGCTGCGGCTTGTTAAAACCGTTGGATAACTGGAATCAAATTTGCTGTTTTGTAGATCCATTACGAGTTCCGATTTTTGTAATGTTCTGATCTGGTCAATTCAGATTTTCTAAAAAATAAGAAATAGAAATAACAGTGATCAAAATGTTTTTCTTTAAATTTCTGGTTGAAAATTTGATTTTATTTTCATAACAAAATGTTTGAAACAACAAAATGTTGTTTTAAAAATTTACATTTTCTCCAAAGCAGCACCAGGCTACACATTGGAAAATATTTCCTCTTTCATGGTTCTTCCTCCTTTTCTTTTTTTTAACCCATATTTTTTTCTCTCTTTCTATATTGATTCTCCTTTTTTTCCACCCTTTGAAATGTGACATAAAACACCTAGGACGTGAATGAAACAAAAGGAGCTGTAGCTATGTAAAAATGTATCACCTTCAAATATGATCTGTAATAGCAATACTATCTCATTTTGTCTCCATCTGTCACTGTCTCATACTTCCTTTTTATTTTTCACTCATTTCATTTTATATGGGCTGTTGTATAAACACAAGCAGATGACAGAGATGAACAATTGTGTTAAATTATGACCCACTTGATCATTATATTTGTACTCGGCTTGTCTGTGTGTCTCTTTTTGTGCTCACGCAGCCACACACTTGCCTGAGCTCAGGTGTGTATGAGGTGGCAGTCTGCCCTTTCCATGAGGTCTTCAGCTCCCACTAGCCTTCCAGATGGTCCTGTTGTCAGCACCATACCTTTGGCTCACGACTCTCTATTTACACTAAACCCCAACCATGACCTCATCCTTTATATATACACATTTAGAAATTAGACTCTATGAAAGATGCCTTATGAAATTTTTAATTAGCCTAAATCTTTTAGGTGTAAAGCAAAACTGAATGGTGTGGCTTTTTTAGTCTGTGTACTTAAGTGAACCAAACAAATTAATTAATGTCATGCAATGCAATGTCATAAAGAATTCATAGAGTAAGAAACATAATCCATTCATTTTTTTTCTCAAATCAATGACTAATGAGACCCTAAATTAAAAACTTGTGTGTGAAATTTCAGAACGACTGCCATGTGCGTTTTTTTGTTGTTTTTTTTTACCTACAAAATCAGCCAAAGTGACTGAAAATAGGTCAATAATATTGCCGTTCATGGAAGAGCCATTTGGAATTGAAAAGTTTGACAACTTTAATGTATTGTTACATATGTACTCCCAGGTCTTTTGAGTAAAGTATGCAGATAAAAAGATAGCTTAGAAGTTTCACAAAAGCTGCACGTGTTTGAATTGTGACACTGCCCAATATTTTTTCTTGACAGTTGTCTTACCCGTTTTTCTCTCTTTTTTCACGTTTAGCAGCAAATAGTTGACAGCAACGCTTGTCCAGTTCTTCCATATTTGTTTACACAGGCTACAGCTGGCCTGATGTAGGCAAATCATGTGACTCAAGCTTCTATGAGTTTTTTAGCCAAGAGCTTCTTTTACATGGCATGCAAACCCACTTTTTAGGATTCTATATATGGAAAACAACTGGAGTAAACGCTTTTAAATTGCACCAAATTCAATCTGATATAGTTCAGAGTAACTTTATTGTGTTTGGTTTCATTGTTTGTGAAGAGTACCTTTTTAAAAAGAAAAACAACGAAAAAAAACATTATCAGATTTTGTCATGGAAACACCATCCACACTTTTACTGTATTTATCTGGTAAGAGGAAAAGGAAAAAGCTCTCATGAACTCTGTGCGGATTCAGCCGTGCAGGAGGTGTCGACCAAAGAACACAGAAAAACTGACTTGAATTTTTTAAAACACTGATCATTAAATTATTCAGTGAAAGTCTGCGGATGGACGTGCGCTCTTGTTTTGTAATGCCCTTTTTGGCATTCACACAGCATCTTGGATTTGCTCCGGGAGTTCTGCAGGAGAGCCGCTCGTTTGCTCCCCTCATGTGCTACAGTACGAGGCAGCTACAGCGCAGCAGACTGGACAGCATGCGCTGCGCTCGTGGGCGTGTGTAGGTGTAGTTTAAGGACAGTGAGGCAAAGCTCGTGTGCCCCCAGTCGCAGTGTATTGCTTTCATTTGGTCGCCATTTTTGAACTTTGATTCGAGCCACTTGGTCATCTTTATAATTCTGTTTGTCATCTCGCCTTTTAGTCATTATTGCAACAAGGTTCAGCTATTCAAAAGATGTATTCCCATCTGCTCTCTGTCTCAACGGCGCCTCTTTCCATTAACGTGTCTCCCACTCTCCGTTCTGCTCTATGTTAATAACATTCCTCCTTACAGCCCCCCCCTGGTGAATTCCTCAGTGGTGTGTGTGTATATATAAACTCCCATTTGTTGTTCCTATCATGATCATCTCCCCCACTATCCTCTCCACCTCTTTCTTTTTCTTCCCCTCCTTTTCAATCTCCCCTCGTTTCACCATGTGCTCTGCCCACCCCGACTCCGATCCACCCCACACCTCACTCTTCTTGCGCTTCTGTCTCTCTCCCCGCCTGCCTCTAACCTCACCGCGGGCGTGAATCATTCCCGTTTCTGCTTGCCTTGTCACATTTGGCCCCCGTGGTCGTCCGTCCGGGCCTCGTCACACGGTGATGGCTCTAGCTGGACTGACATCTTGCCGCAGCGCTACAGGCGTCTGATGTCCGTGACGCCACCACTGACCTGTCCCTCACTCACAAAGCATCGACATCATCAAAATGAAACGCATTTCTTAATTGACAAGTGGTATAACCAGTCTTTTGTGGGGTTTTTTTAGGCTTTTCATTTATATCTTGCAGTTTCCTCACTTTGTATTCTTTGCTTGTTGTTCACAAGAGGGACCACATCGGCACTGTTCTCTTCAGAGCTTTCCCTCGCAAGGGAGCTCCAACTTCTCCACAGACTCTGCTTCAAGCGACACACTTCACATCACTCGTATGCACACATCCACTTTGAACATGTCAACCTCCATCCTCGATGCAGAAGTGCACAGAAACGGAAGGCCCCAAGAATCGTCCTCGCTAGAAAATTGAGTCATGGCCCTTCTGCTCGCGTAAACCGACGGGCAAGCCAAGCGAAAAAATGAAATCAACTTATTGGGAAAAGAGTCGGCTTGAGCAGTGACAGTGTGTGATTCTGGAATAAACATGTGCTGATCAAGTCATACCAACACCAGGCTAATTAAATTAAAAAATAAATAAACAAATTAGGGTCAAGGAATCCTTAAAAGATTGTATATTGCTCACTGCCTTTCATGCCAGAGGTTTTGACTGAAATAGTTTTGTGCTGAGGAAGGACAGAGTCACTTTGGTCGAACTTTGTAAATTACATTTTGCAGTCTCATATAATATTGTGGGATCCTACAAGATACATTAACGCTCAGAGTATATCACAAGAATGCTTATCAGCTACGGCCACACAAAATTTCAATATCTAAATATGTAAAATCAGCTATGTTAGAGCCACATTTTGTGTTGGATAATGTTGGTTAGCTGTGGTGGCCATCTGGAATTGGGCTAACTCCAAAAGTCAATCAGTTGTAGATGTACATCCAATGATTACTTTCCTCAAAGTGTCATTAAAATCTGTCCAGCTGTTCATGAGAAATTTTGATAACAAACATACAGGGATGGTTTAAGCTTAATTGTTGTGCAGTGTTTAGTACTCAGGGCACATCTTGGGGATTACTCCCAGCTACCAGCACACAAAATTTTAGCTCAATATCTGTAAAAGTGGCTAATTTTTAGCCATGCTTCTGTTTCCTAAGTTTAATTGACTGTGAGGGCAATCTTGAATTGGGTTGACTCTAAAAGAAAATCAGTTGTAGATATACTCCGAATAACTACTTTTTGAAACTTTCATTAAAATATACCCAGTTTTTAATGAGATATTTTTGCTGAAGCTACAGACGAACACACACATGGGCGAAACATTATCGCCTCTCTAAAAATAAAAGTAACAGGAATGACAAAAGCCTGTCTTTGCTGTAACCTTGTGTCCTTATAGTACGTGCTGTTTCCAAACGTGGAATGTGGAGTGGGAAGATGTAACACAGGTTGACATTATGTGGCTGGCTGCTTCTTGGTTCTGTGCTCTGGGCTCAGTGTAATGTGAGTGGATTGGGTTTTCAGATTAACCTGAGCTGACTTTTTTTTTTTTTTTAAGATGAACCATTGCTGCATCGTTGATCTGTTGCTCTTTCTATTGTATGTCCAAAAATTAAAGGGGAAGTTACCAGTGACTCTGCAACATTTCTTCTTTAGTTTTAGCTCATAGCAACAAAGTTTCATAGCAAGAACTTCTGATGAATTTCATTTGACATTTTGAAAGCCTCTTAAAGTTCAAGTTATTATATCAAAAGGCACACAAAGTTTAGGTGTAGTCTCAGAAGAAAAGTGGAGTTGCAATATGTTCAGATTTCTCTCGTTCCTTGTGTTAGAACTGTACTAGTGTGGAAATGCATTTAAAGTTTTAATACCTAAATGACTTTATGGATGTTAGTGCAGTTCGGGGAAACGCTAACCTAACGTTTTATTTCCTGATAAAATTTTACACCCATAGTGACAGTTTTATACACGGCGCATCAAAGCTCTTGATTAACTTTTTTTCACCACTGGCACTGGATCTGAAGAGTGAAGATTTTAGCACCACTTCACCACACTTTAACTGTTCAAATTTTTTTTCCCTTTTAAATTCTCATATTGATAGCCTTCTCACTTTTGACAAAAAATACTCTCTTTATAGGCAAGCAAAATCCAAATAACTGCTGTTATTTGGTTTTTAAAAAAATGACTTTAATTGAGAAAAATCAAGTTAAACTGATTTTTACTTTTTTTTTTTTTTAACAAAGGCACCAAAAGGTTTTGTTAATCTTCACGTTTTTCTTGAAAACACTAAAGCACTTTTGTATCTTTTTTTTAATTCTTTCTGTCCTTTTCACCAAAACATTAAGCAATACAATCATAATGGAATACGTAGTACTGTGTTTTGTCTTCTTTTTTGGTTAAATGGCACACACAAGTCTCATCTCCAGCTAGATGTGATTTCTGTAATTCAGTTTTACGTGGAAGTTGTTTTGGTTTGATTTATTTTCACCTTTTTTGTTAAAATAAAATGTGATTTTTGTCAAAGGCAGCTCTTCCTTCGAAATGAGTTTTATTAAGTCGGAGATTGTATTGATTTTTGTTTAATTTCAGCCTCTTCTGCAGACTGCAGTAGAACCTGTGAATTTGTCATCGCACATAAAATGCTTCGTGTAGGTGTACTTTATGAGGGTTTTATGTCCAAAGTTCATGGTCCTTCCAGGCCCAGTAAAAGCTGGGCCACAATCAAAGCAGTGCATTGTTTATACATTTTTTTGTCCAAACTTAACATTTGAGACATTCATGTTCATTTTTTTCTCCCACATTTTAAATTCACTCTCATCCACATTTACCTCTAAACCATAAGGATCTTTCTTAAGAAACAATTTTAAATTTTTATGGCCAAACGTAACTTCGATGACCGTCTGCTCAGCGTTGTTCCCACCCCGGTGTTGACACGGATATGCCGATACTCTCATGTTAGCACTCCACTTTCTCTTCACACACACTCACACAATTTATTGCTCCCTCTTGGAGTTTCAGAAAAATCACGTAGAGTCATAGAAGGGGGGAAAAAAAACAACCTTTAGGTCAGATCGCTGCTCCAAGTTATAAAACTTTATTGCACCAAGCTCAAAACTAGCTGATAAATGCAGCAATACTTTCAGAGTCTATAGAGCCCTCTACATAACACTTAACAGGGCAGATATACACCATGGACTGAGTGTTTTTAACTTAAAAACTTAGAAATTTCCTTTTGGCTGTTTATTTAAAGTAAACAGAAGTTACATTTACACAGAGCATTAATGTCCTGTCTCAAACAGCTGTAAGACTGTATTTGTTGGTTAGGTTTACTGTTCATTAGAGCAGTCAGTGCAAACAGATTGGATAAACTGCACCATCGCGCATATGGTTGATTACTGAAACTTCTTTTTGTCTACTAGGAACAGCCTTGTTTAGTTTTATATTTTCTAAGGCCTGACATTTTTATTGCAATATAATATTTACAAGAAGAAATGGCAAACAATTCAGTAAAAACCTTGACTAATAATTAAACTTGCTTTAGTTCATTGGTCTTAGACTAATTTTTATGATTTATTCCACCTTTGACTTGAACATTACCAAGATATTGTCTTTCAAAAGTACACATTCCTTTTATTAATCTTTCTATTTTCTTGCTTTGCAACCTGAAATTTAATTGGATATTTAATTTGATTAAAAGCAATAATGCTCCAAAACATTTTCAAAATTATGGATTTTAAAAATGGAAAAAAACTTGCTTTAGTTTTTAAAAACATATAGCTGTGGTGCATGCATGTATTCAGTCCCTTTGCTTCGACACTCTAACCATTACCTTCAGAAGCTACATAATTTGTTAGATTGCTCTCAGCTGGATCTTATTTAAGTGCCAAATGATCTAAACCTGTCAAATGATATACACCTGTTCTAACACCCCCCAGAATCAACACCAGTTGAACACCTCTAAGTAGTCAGATCTACCACCAAACAAGACACAGAATGAACACTAAGAAACTCTCCACACAGCTCAGAAACCACTATAAGCTGTGCAGAGCTGGGCTTCATGGAAGAGTGACCAGGAAAGGGACATTGCTTAAAGAAAAAAAAAAGCTGGCTATCAAAGACAACACCACATCATGTATGTGGCAGATCTTCCAGTCCTCATCATGTTGAGAACACCATCCCTACAGTGAAGTAAGGTGGTGGACCAATCATGTATTTTTTTCATAATCAGGGACTTGGAAACTCAGTTAAAGGAAAGATGGATGGAGTGAAATACAGAGAAATTCTTGGGGGGGAACTTGTTGAACTTGTCTTTTAAAATTTTAAGACTGAAATGAAGGTTCACCTTCCAGCAAGACAAAGACTGTAAAACACCGCTACAGCAACACTCCAGTGGTTTAAGGACAAACTGTTAAATGTCCTGGAATGGCTCAGTCTAAGCCCAGACCTGAAGCGAGAAATTCTGGTTTGATTTAAAGATTGTTGAACACAAGCAGCACCCATCCAACCTGAAGGAGCCTGAGCTGTTTGGTCATAAAGAATGGACAAAAACTCAGAATTGTTTGAAGGACCAAGCTTGTGGGAATGTACTGTAACTGAAGAGACTCCACACAGTATTGAGTTTTGGGGGCTGAATAAATATGCATGGACAGCTTTTCAATATTATATTTTAAAAATGATTTAAAACAGTTTTTTTTTCTCCATTTAACTTTATTAACCTGGATTATATTTTGCACATCCAGGTTGTAAGGCAATAAAATAGAAAGAAGAGGGGTGAATACTTTTGCAAGGAACTGTAATTGTTGGCAACACTTGTAAGTAGATGGGCAGAGTGGCCAATGGATGTCAGAAATGGATGGAAGCCTCCACTGAGTTTTATTTTTTTTTAATATATCCTCAGTCAGCAGAGTAAAATCTGTGGGGACAGAAAAAGTAAAAGAAAGCCCATTCAGCCGTGCTGATCCATTGCTCAGAGTGATGGGTCACATATGTGCAAAGAGTAGCAGGGCTGTGACAGACGGTGTTCATTAATGCTCCAACTTCTGCTGCAGAGTCCAATCAAGGGGCTTCACACACAAGCACACTCAAAGACTGAAATGCTCTCACACACATACATTCATCCGAGCAACGGTACAGGCGGGCTAAGCGTGGGCACTGATGGCTTCACTGCCTCAATTGATGGCTGCTTAGAAAGGGAGTGGAAAAGGAAATGCAGGGGCAGAGTGACTGAGCGTGAGAGAGATGGAGCGGCTGGTCTGCACTGTTCATGACCGTCTGATAGCATGAGCTTAGCGCCACTTCTGTTCAACATGCAAAGCCATTACATTAACCCACTTGCTACCCAGCTGTTTCCATTAAACGCTTCAGTCCTGAAAACCTCTTTCTGCTGTTAGCAAGTACGCTGCAACTTAAAAAAAAAGCTTCTTCACCTTTAGGTGTAGAATTATGCCAGCAAAAAGCTGTGTTCTGTTTTACAGATGTTATGCATTTAGCCAACGTTTGTATCCAGAGTTACAGGGAGAGCAATGATAGAATTAAAGTATTGTCATAAATTGCCTACATTAGAGGGAACCAATAAATAAATAACCCCCTTTTAAAAGGAACTGGCATAGCTGCATGTGGCAGAATGTGATTGTAAATTTACAGTTGCTGCTGCGTGACAGTTTTGGCAGTGTTTGTCACATTACTCTCTGTTTAAACTGTCATTCAAATGTTTACTTCCAAAACACCCATCTAAAATGTAATCATCAATATGTGCATTGATTGTAAGCCTGTTTGGTGTCACGATGGACTCTAAAGCTGGACAAACAGGCAGAGGCCATGCAAACACTGTCCTTAGGACAGTTGCTGACTGAAGCTGTGAGGGATGATCAGCTGGTGGTGAAAACAGTCAGACTGCTCCAGCATGCAAAACCAAGAACAAATATCTTGCCGCACTCAAATCTCAAATCAAATCTTCGTAAGACATATTGCTGCATTTCTTATATTTATCCTCATTTTACCATCCTAAAATGTGTCAGAATTTCTCTCTGAAGTCACATTGGGAGCACAGCACCCAAACCAGCATGGAACAGCTCTCAGAAATCAATTTTGAACAGAAAACAAAAAAACTTCTTTAGAAAATT
Source organism: Kryptolebias marmoratus (assembly GCF_001649575.2). NCBI lineage: Eukaryota > Metazoa > Chordata > Actinopteri > Cyprinodontiformes > Rivulidae > Kryptolebias > Kryptolebias marmoratus. The sequence goes on from NC_051448.1 coordinate 6,615,822, forward strand.
CCAATAAAATTCAAAGAAAAGCTTAATTGAAATGACTTGGTGACTGCCTCTGTCTAGTACTGCATGGTTTTAAAATTTAACGTAAATTATGTACATACATAGAACTTTTCATTTCACCCACAAATGGCTGCCAAAAACTTTTTTTTTTCTCAGTATAATTGTAGGGGGAACACTGCAATGCTATTTTGACACTTGCTACTTTAAGATAAGACTGTAGTTGCTGAAAGCAGATGTGGTTAGCTTTGTGTAAACAAGTTGAGTCTCCAGAACCACAAAAAGGCTTGCTTAAAAAAAAAAGAAAAAAGAAGTTTCTTCTTGGCTGATTTTATCTCTCGTACTTATCTCAAATGAGAAAATATGGCATGAAAGCTTATCCAAGATTCTTAAGCAATGTGCAAAAAAATATTCTGAAAGTCTCGTTTTTTGTTGTTTTTTTTGACGTTTTTAAAAAACGTATTTGGAACATTAATTATGGAGTTTGAATGGATGAGATTTTGTATATTAAGAATAAAAAACAAACCCTCAAGCTATTCTGCGCTTACCCAGTTCCCAAGCCAAAATCCAACCCCATTTACTAGAAAGTTGGAACGTTGTGTAAAATGTCAATAAAAACAGAGTGCAACAATTTGCAAAGCTCATAAGCACAAATCTTATTTACAGTGGAACATAGTAATCATATTTTATGTTTAAACTAAGAAATTGTACCATATTTTGGAAAGAAATAAAATAATTTTGAATTTTATGGCAGCAGCACATCTCATCTAAGCTTCGCAGAGGTAAACATGGCCTTGTCCCATCTTTTTTTTTTTAGAGATGTGTTGCTTCCAAAAATTCCAAATTACTTTATTTAAAAATAGATATGATTTCTCAGTTTAAAAAATAGATATGTTTACTGTGTTCTGGTTTGACTAAACGGGAATGTAAATTAATAGGTTTATGAGATTTGCAGACCATTGCATTTTGTTTTATTTACATTTTACACAACATCCCAACTGTTTTGGAATTAGGGATGTAGCTGGCTGCCTTTTTTCTTTGAATATTTGAATAAGAAAATTCTTTATTGATCAATTAATCTAAGTGCTGCTGCTCATGTAAACATCTGACTTCAAGCCTTTTTTGTTGGTTTAAAACTGTCATTCATCCTTATTCTTTTGGCTTAGTTGCATCAGATTTCCTTGCTCCATCTCCTCATCCTTCCCTAATCACATGAGACAGTAGGAGTCGGGGACAAGACGGATCAATCTCATTAGGTGAACTATTAGATCTGAGGAAGCCGTATGAATAGCAGTTGGTGGACAGGTAGCAACCAGCATGTATGCTGAGTGAGTCAGAGTGCATCCCTTTGAGGAGTTGGGAATAAAAACAGATCAGGTTTTGCTCCGTCAGGAGTGCCGTGTTGAGCAGGGTAATGAATTCTAGGAGGCTGAGCATGCTAACGAGTTCATTATTGCAGCGTGGTTTAGGAGTAATTACCATTTTGCATCCAAAGCCATATAAGACCGAGTTGCTCTTGTCAAATTAAGACAAGTGTGAATTCAGATAAATATTTGCATAAGCGTGAATGCACAATGTTGAGCCTGGTGACAGGCAGCGTGGGTTTGTTTATTTTTGCCCTCAGTGACTTTAGTTTGCTCATATCTGCATAGATTCAAGTCTTGGGGAGCATTAGGTAAAGTCTTACGGGTGGAGTTAAAGCCTCCAGGTTTTGTTTATCTGTTAGAATCTGTTAATCACAACTCAACTACAGACCAGGATATGAATTTGAGACAAGCTTATTTTTCCATTGTGTGTTAACTGGTGGCAAACTTGTTTTCTCAAAGGCTTTCAGTCTTTTTTTTTTTTTTTTACATTTCTGCCTGAGATTGAAAAGGCTATGATCCTAATAAGCAGCCATGTGTAGAGCCCACGTCAGAAAAGAACTCTCATTTTTAGTCTCAGAAGAACATCATTAATTGTAAAAAGAAGAACAAGCCCCTCCAGTTGTCTGCGTTGGTAGTTTTATTCCCTGACTTCCCTGAATAAACAGTCACAATGGAGGATGTGCAAATGTTACCACGACAAGCTGCAAAACCTTTCGTATGCTTCATTAAATCTCTTTACAGAAGTTGCTCAATCAATTTCCCTGAAAAGACAGATTTAAGTACATCCCAGCAGGCATGTAAAGATAGATTGATTCTCTGCTGTGTCGGTGATCAGTGAACATGCAGCTTTGACACTGACAGTTTAAATCTAAAATAGGTGGGTTTTAACCATCGACAAAATCCTAAGAAATTCAAGCCATGGATATTTTGTTCTTTCTTTTTTTTTTTTCCTAAGAGCCCAAAAGGTATTTAGCATATTGTGAATTTGCAGTCACACGTGTGCATTTAATAACTCTGTATTAATAATTTGTGTGTTTTTAACACATAATTAATTCCCTCCAGTTAAAAATTTATACCCTCAGATTGGTAATTTTTGTCACTTGCTTTGCCTTTGTCGCCTTAAAAGATCTTTTATCAGGCATGCTTTTGTCGTTGTATGAAGAATAAAAACACATGAGAGTTATGATTAGGCCTCATTATCTCATACAGTTATGGTGCATACTAGTTTCTTTTGTCTGCCAAGTAGAATGACTCTTGATTAAAGTAAATCGTGCTTTACCAGCTGTTATTACCAAAGCACCATATAACTACCAAAAAAACACGCTGATCACAAAAATCAAACATCTAAGGTTGCAATAGGAAAAAAAAGAAAGATAAATGTGTAAAATTGCAGTGTAAATTTTGAGACCCATTACATCTGTGATCCCACACAAATTTAAACCAGAGATGATGCATGACCACAATGTTGGTTGTATGTGAGTTGTGAGCCCCCACCCATTGATATTTATCACAGAAAGCCTTTGTTGTCTTGAATAAATAGAGATATTACTGGGAAACTAGAGTTCAGCCCACACCGTCGGCTAGCCACAGGCACACGCTCAGTCGTCAAGGGAGAAATATGTTTACGACTTGAACGTTTGGACCGGAGCACCAGAAGTCAGGAGAAATATGACTGGAGCTTTTGTTTCAGCTTTCAAAACTCTGCAGGGGTTTGTAAAACATTCAGGGGAAAGACACTCATAAAGCGTTTCCAATAAGACTTTCACACAAAGCATCTGTTTTAACAAATGTTGTTACAGTAACTCAAGTTTTCTGAGTGTTTTTTGTAACTTAAAATTTGTTTTTTTTTCATGCATTTAGAAATTTTAGAAAGTATTTCACAAAGTTCATGTGAAGATAGGATTTTGCAATTTGGTTAGTGGTTAACAAAACTTCAAAATAACAAATCAAGTGTTTCATCATATGATCAGGTACAGTGTTTCACTCTAACATGGTAGTTCTTTTAGAACAATAAACCCATTTTAGTGAAGTAACACTGTTCTAATTATTACATCTGCTCCAAATGTCTGCAGTGTCTCTGCAGGTGTTTAGTTTTGTAAATTTGACTGAGGTGGGGGGAGTTGCATTTCATTTGATGTGTGTACCACTGCAGGTGCACATGTGGGACTTGGAAACTCCACATCACAGAGGGATCTTTTTATTTTTCCTTTCAGAAATGTGAAACTTGGAAAGAAATACAGTAATAATCTAGCTGATTTCTGCAGGGTGAATATTTAGTTGCTAGGCAACAGTTTTTGGCATTCGAAAGGAATCCTCGAGTAACGGAGATGGTAAAAGAGGCGGCGGCTGGGTTGGGGTGCGTGTGGCGATGTAGAAATACGAGTAGGTCAAAACAGGTTGTACGGGCAAAATGGAAATTTCCCCCAGACAAGAGTTGGCTTTGTTGTTTTGAAAAATTGGCCCACATGCTGGACAGCTGATTACCAAAACAAGACTATTTGATCAGTATGGGTCACCATTAAGGTTTTTTCTTAGTTCTGAGAGTGATCGCATTTCTATTGTTCTTTGATTCCAAATAGTAAAGTAAAGCTGCTGTGTATTTGACTGGTAAAATGTTTGATTTGCTTATATCCGTAACACAATTTCCTTACAAAAGTCTCCCACTAGCTACTGTAATTGTCCATGTTTTCTCAACGCCGCTGTTTTCCTTTGTTCACTCATCATTTTCGACGTTTCCTAGCCATTATCCGCCTTTCTCAGCCCCCTGGCAACCAGAGATGAAGTCCATGACATTGATGCAGAATTTTCTTAACACGATTCCCCATCCAAGTCCATTTCCTTCATCAGATTGGGAGTTCGGATATTTATAATCTCGAGGCACCAACTAATAGTATTTGCAGAGCCAAATCAGTTTAGAACGTGTTTTTCGTAATGGCTTTGACTGCGTAAGATTGCCCGCGGCTCTGTCTTGAATGGTGAAAGGATGGGTCTAATTTTGGCTAATGGGTGACTCAGCTGCCATCATTCCATGTCCCTCAGTGGGCTGCAGATGGTTGGCGGGCCGTGGGTGCAGGAAAGCCACCGTCACACACACGATGGATCAAGCCTGTGACACATGCAGCCAATTCTGGCATTTGTCAAGCCACATCCAGCGAGAGGAGGGGTGCGCCTAATGAGACATGCTCAGCTATAGGTGAGCAAAGCACAGAGGATGAGGTTAATCAGTGGCCAAGCTAATCGAATCATTTGTCATCAGATTAGATTAAAGCATTGAACCTTCCCTCAGGCAGTCACAGAGAGATTGCTGCAGCTTTGCAAGCATCAGATAAATGCTAAATTATATGGTGGGATAAGCGACTGTTTGCCTTTGCTTGAACTCAACTTATTTGCACGTGCCTGAAGATAGACACAATGTGATGAATCATGGTAGCAACTGGAATGTTAGGAAGTATGTTTGGCCCTGCATGCTGGCTGTAGGATGTGTAAGGAAGAAGAAGGGGTGGTTGGGGGCGGCAACCTAACAGCATGCTGGTTCCCAGTGGGGAGTGTGACTGAGGCCAAGCAGGAGTGCTGCAGTGCCTAGTTTACATTCCACAGAGTCTGCAAAGCTTCACCAACTTCTACTTTGCTTAGACACGCACACACACACGCTGATGTATTTGCGATTTCTCAGAAACCGTATAGATCTGCTCCTCCTCCATGTTCTCCTTTAACAAAATTCCCATACATTCTAAGACCCTCCATCACATTCCTCCTCACATCAACAGTGCAGACTGATAACAAACCGTCTCATCTGTACCACCTCACCCCCGCCCCCTTCCACTGCCAGGTAACCTTGGCAACAGCGTCACTTCACTTCACTGTGATGGAGTGTGGAGGAGGAAGGGAAAGTGCTGGGAGGTTGCGCGCGGAGGAGTCAGTCCCGGGGGACGAGCCAGCCAGTTTACAGGTGTACCGAGCAGCACAGGCTTGCTTCAATGCCTTCCCCGACCCCCCCACCACCTCCAGAGACCGATTACCAGAGGTCAGAGCTCTGGTCTCAGAGCTACAGGCCTGTGTGTGCAACCTGTCAGAGATCAGCTGCGTGACCTGAGTGCATACAGGGCTTGTTGGGATAGTTAGGAGGTAACAAGTGTCTGCTATGGATCATTTTATGTGCGAGTCATTGAAGGATCAAGGAGAGCATTAACATCTGTTTGGAGAATTCAGATTTTTCACGCACTGATTTGAACCTGCCAGCTGTTCTATGGAAATTAAAAACCCCTGAAGTATGTATTTAATTTTTCTTAAATTTAACAGATGTGATTTGTGCTGAAATGATGCTCCTGCCTTGTGTTTTTCACTGCAGCTCTGTGCATTACTATATGATGTGTATTAGGAGTGCATCAAGAGCTCGTGCCACGAGATGTCGTGAGCATAAAATGTTGAGGTTTACTGTCTAGTTCGCATGGTGATTTGTTGACTTTGAAGCACAGAAAATTTTAGTTTTAACCTCTCATTAATTCTTTTGAGTTGAGAGGAAAAGAGTCGATCAAACTTTAAGGTGGAAAAAAGAATCTGACTGTACCGTTTCCTGAGCCCCCCTCACCTACACTCTTAAATTATTTCTGTGTTCATCAATGTGAGCAACTTTTCTTTGGAATGAAAATAATTAAAAAACACACACACAAAGGAGGTTCACTTTAATATCTCTTACCGTTTTTTTCTGACTGATTAAAAAATATATTAAGAAAAGTTGACTTAATATTTTGATGTATTATTTTTTTCAATAAAATATTTGAGGAGAAAAAGTTCCCCTTCCATCAGCTTTTTAATTTTGGCTACTTGTGTAACTGAGTTGGACCCCCCTGAGTTCATAGGTCACATAGCTTTAACGAGAAGTTAGAAGGTCATTTGTAGTTAAAGTATTGTTAAGTCTGAGGAGAAATACCAGTCAGGTGAATTTGTGACAAAAGCTGTTTAAAAAAATGGTTTAACTTGGATGCAATTTCTGTTTAGATAATTTAGACACAAAATTAATTGTTTTGTAATTAGACCTGAACGTCAGGAAAATGTTGACATTTTTGTTTTTCTTTTTTTTAACACCTTTTATTTCTAAATGTTGGCTTAGGAGCTAAATTGGCATTTATTTCTAAATACATTTGGGATTTGAAAACCATAAAAAGGTGAACAAAACGTATGCATCATATGCAACAAAGAGGAAAAGATAGAGGGCATCAAACATTGTAATGTGTGTATTTTCAGTTTACCCTGACTGTTGTCATGGTAACTGACACCCAGTGTTTAAATAACTTTTATTTTGTGTCAGTGCATATAAATAGTAAAAACACAAAATCCTCCAGTTTATACAATAAAACTCAACAACTGCATCCTATTCACTGCATCAAGACTGGTTAGTTATTGTCAAGTAACAAAGCTTTAAAATTCAGTTTTCAAAATTACGAGAAAAACTCGTCACTTTCTTTTTTCACATCCAGAGACAGGGATGCTATTTATGTTCATAACTGCAAATTGCTCTCCTCTTTTACCTTGAAATGATCTGTATTGCATTTCAGCTTCATGGTTTTTATGAACTAACTGAAGTGATGTTTTTTTTTTCTTTTGCTGTTACTCTTCCCCTCTACTGATGTATAAAAGAGTTTGTTTTGATATTAAAATACGTTTTATAGCTTTTCAGCTTTATGAATTAATTGCAGTCGTGTTTTTTCCTTTTGCTGTTACTCTCCCTCTCGACTGATGCAACAGAGAATTTATTTGCATGACCAACATTATTCTGATATTAACTAATTTCAGACCGTACTATAAGTAAGACACTTCCATTCAAACATTTCCTCATTATCTTAACTCAAATAAAGCATTTGGAGTAAGCAGCAATCAGGCTAAACTATGTGGAGTGTTTTGCCTTTGATTAATGTAGGCATGTTTTCACCTTAATCACACCGTCCTGCTGGAGTTGTCATGGCATCCTGTAACTCAAAGTGCTGCTTCAAGACGCTTCGGCTCCAGCAGAGTCGGAGCAGAACAGGATGGCTGCAGGAAAAAAAGAAGGCCCCCTTTTGGGAGGAAGCCTGAATATTGCTCTGTGTGTTCAGGCAAATGGATTCAGTGAAAGCTTTTGATTGATCAAATGTTGCAGTGTCGTGGGGCAGATCACATGAAAATGCAATTTGTTGGAAGTAGCTTAACTGAACTTTTTTAATTTTCCTATAAAGAGAAACATCGACAATGGGAAAACGGCTGCACACTTAATTTCAGTTGATTTAATTTAGCCAAATCTTCCCAGTTTGAGATATTCTAACACAGTTCATTGGAAATGGCAACAGCGTATCATAAATAATGATGAGACAAAACATTGTTTAAGAAGTGCAATTAAGAAACCTGAGCCTGTGGATGAGGCAGTTACTACAGCAACACAAACTTGTCCTCCTCTTCAACATGTCTCCCTTGCATTTGTTCTTACAGTAAAAGCTGATGCTAAGAATAAGTAGCCTCATTCCAGGCAAAGGTAGTTTATGATGCCAGGTAGAGAGGATGCTCAGGCCTAATGACGCTTTCACATTTATATCAATTATACAACATCTCCCTGGAGCTTTGTACACAGGGAGAACGGCGCGTCAAGTGTTTCTTTCAGAACAGATTTCGACTGGATTTTCAGTGCAAATATAGCGTGTGTTTGGTAAACAATATTCTACTGTGAGCAGGATTTTCAGCAGGAAGTTGTGAGCTACATTTAATCTGTAAAATTATTTCCAATACTCACTACTGTGTGCTGAAACTCCAGCCCTGTCATTAGTGTGACACAGCTCTCACGTAACATCACTTCCTGGGCAACATTACAGATCTTGACCTAAAATTTGGTGAGGTAGTAGCAAAGACTAATTCACAACCCATATTCTAAGCTGATTAAGCAAGATGGTCTTAAAACTTTGCCATTAATTATTGAAATCAACTGTCTGTTTGTTGAGAAAATATCTCATGAACCACTGCATGGATTTTATTAGAACTTGCAGAAAATAAACATTGGTTGTATATTTACAACTAATAAAATTTTGGAGTCAACCCAATTCAAGATGGACGCCACAGCCAACTGACCTTAGAAAATTTTACAAATATTGAGCTAAAATTCAGTGTGGTGGTAGGTGAGTCGTTCCCAACATATACTCCGAGTACTACATATAACACAAGATTTCTACCTAAAACTTGTACCTGCTGGCATCAACCTCGTTGGTCTCCACATCTACAACTGATTGAAATTAGGAATCAGCGCAATTCAAGATAGTTGTTCCAGCTAATGTACCTTTTCTATTGGAAAAATGACTATGACTTACTAAAAATGACAAATAATGAGGTAAAGTTTATGTGGTAGAAGCTGAGTCATCCTCAACGTGTACTCTGAGCGTCAACACATCATAAAATGTAGCTGTGGCAGCCATTTTGAAATAAAACTGTCATTCAAAATATCAAGTGAAATGCATTCCTTCAAGGGATGCTATTCCAGGTTTACAGGTTTTTAAACATTCCCAAATACTTTGTACGAATGTTTGAAGTCCCACATAATTTGATATGGAATGCTTTTTATACGGCTTACAAAAAGTTTGTCAATTGAAATAGCTTTTTTATTCCAGTTTAAAGATTTCTTTTTGGCAGCTGCAGTTATTTTATTTGTATTTGCAACAATCGTTCCGATTCTAGCTAAGATTGAGTAAAACTGGTCTATAAAACTACAGTGATAAAATGAATAACACAGGAGTGGTCAGTGGACAAAACGGCACCAATACATGTAAAGTATAATACTATCTAAGCTCTCAATGAATACAAGTGTCAAGCTTTTGTTATCCTGTCCGTAAAATGACATCTAATACCATATTACATTATATTGCTACAGCGTTTCTGTTTTACTGAACAATAATGAAAACACTGACAGCCAAATATAACCCTGCACAACCCCAATACAAACTACAGCCACAGAAATGATAATATCACTCCTCTCTAACACAGTCAACAAAAACAGCTTTATATTCATAACAAAAGCAGGATCTATTGCAGGACTGTTGCACCGAATTGCAGTGGGATTTTACCGATCTCATGTTACTTGTTTCACTTCCCGTTTTGAGACAGCTGCCACTTAGGCAGTATATTCAGTACAATGACAGTTTTTGAAACGTTCCTTGTACAAGCTGCCGTGGACGTAATTGGCTCAGAACCATGTGTGCGAAGCTGGCGATTATCAGTCAGCTGCATAATAGTCTTGTAAATTTGCACGACCAAGTTAGATAACGTCAGCCTCGTTAGTTTATATTAGAGCGAGAGACTTTTGCGCCTGAGCAAAGATGAGATATTAGGCTGACTCAATGAAATGTCAACAAAAAGTGCTGCCAAAATACATCCCACTTCAAGTATGGACACACAACAGAAACTTGGTAAAAACGAGTGTCAAACAAGTGGTTGGCTGGGGATTTATCTGTATACAAATCATGAATAACATATTGGACGCCTCATCACTGAAACTGACTGCCAACTTTTTTTTGAAGATGCTGCATACACAGCAAGTTTATACACTTTAAATGAAATATGTATCTTTTTTGGCTTTATCTATATTTATGTGTGAACTCATGGGCTGTATGAGTCCATCCTTCCCACTGCCTTGTTTCTGCCTCCAGGTCCCTATTATCTGCAAAAATGACATTAAGGAAGCACGTAAACATTTTTAGCATGCGAGTATGGCACAGAGCACACACATACTCGAGCATCAGATAATTCAAAGCAGTGGCATGTGACAGGTCGTGTACATAATGTTCCTTCCTTTCTACCCCTGCAGTCCCTCAGTGCTTAGTTGAAAGGACCTGTAACCCAGTGTGAACACTTTTTTTTTCCTTCAGGAGACAACCTATAATGAGAAAGCCCCATTATGTGTCCAGCAGGAGCCTGAGCCTCTGCGCCGCTGCTTCCACCACAGTTACCCATGAGGTCTTTCTCTTTGTTAGTTAAGGGGAAGAGCAGCCGCAGACGTCCCTCGCTCTCTGCTTGTTAGCCAGCAGTAATGACTAGGCTGTGGGGAGCCAAGCAACCAGGCCAAGATGCTGGCAGCACGTTTCCTTTCTGCTGGCTCTCAGCTCACCGACAGGAAGGGAAACAGAAGCAGACAGCACACAGGACACGCTGGGAGGATCACATCCAACAGACTGAGGAGGGAAGAGGGGATTGTAGAGGAGGAGAAGATTTTACCTCCGGACAGATTGAGACCAGACTAGACTATTATCAACACACACACTAACGCACACGGGGTCCTGCTAGCTCCCTGCTTGTTGGCATTATATCAGTGCTAGCTGAGCAGAGCTAGGATCAATGCATAATTTGTACAGAAATTGCCTCTTAGGTTTATGTGTTTCTCCGGGATCTTGTATTCACAAGGATGTGATTAGAATTTCTAAAGCAAGTGGTTGTTTGAATTGGTGAATTTTTTATCAGGCAAGGTAGCAGAGGATTTCCCAACAAAATCGGGTCATTTTTATCTTAAAATACAAAGTATAAACAAACTCTAGTTGTGGCATTTTAGTACACGAAAGCATCATATACATGTTTTTTTGTTTTTTTTTTTGGTTTTGTCTGTTTTTTTTTTAATGTTTATTCATGACAGCTGGCGTTTGCACTGTCATATCAAACATGCTGTGAAAGTGGGTATTATGTCTTCTTATTGTATTTATGTCACAGGTGACTGGATCGATAATTCCCTGGCAGACATCTGAACCATCTGCAGTTCAATGCAGTGTACAAGAAAAACAGAGAAAAAACTGTGTGCCTTTGTTTATTATTAAGAAAAGCATTGGAAGTGCATTATTGTTAAATCTTTATATGCTAAACATATTAATTGCACTCCAAGAGAACATAAAGAATGATCAGTTTGAGGAAAAAAAGGTTGATAGAACTTAAATGCACTTGACTGTCACTGCTTTGGTTTGTAGAGTTGAACATGAAGCCGTTGATGCCGCCTGAGGGGAGGATAAACTTTTGAGGAAGGATTTTGTTGCTCAGCTTGGCAAGTATTTATAAGCTGTAGCAGGGAAGTAGTTGTGAGCCAGGGCAAAAGAAGTGGGAGAAAAGTGCAAAGACAGGTGAAGGAGATGACTTATTTAGCAGTCTAAAAAAGATGATGGCATTTTGTTAGCAGTTTATTGGTTTACTTTGTGTTGTTTCGTCTGGATTTCTGGGCTCATAATTGCACGAAGACCCAAAAACAACATTTGCTGCTGCAGCAACCAGGCATTCCCTCAGTCCCCTGTTTTCTTGCCAAGTCTACCCATGTTCCCTCACATCTGCTCAGGCCATCATCCCTCCTCCTTCCTCCTTGCCGTTGCTTTTGTCAGTGCATTTGAGAGAAGCCATTTTTCATGTTGTCTGTTGACTTAGCACTGGCTCTGCCAGACCTGGGCTGTGGATTCACTCGAACGGAACTGAGCTGACTGCAGTGCTGAAACACAATAGCCAGTGCAATATTGATCAGGTTTGGGATCTAACCTCGGTGTTCAGGAGTAAACTCCACATCCACGCTGATCCCTGCAGTCGTGCATAATTTCTGCACCGTTTTAATGAAAAGTTCTTTGGACTATAACAGAATTCCAACATTCAGTTCCTTCTGGGGGATTCTGGCTCAGGCACTGACACGGGTCAGCATAGTAGACTCGTAGAAATGTTAAGCGAGTTTCCACAAGAGCGAAATGGGAGAGCTCTGATATAAATAGATGTCATCAATCAGAGGAAATGTCCTTCATTTGGCATGCGTCAGTCCTGGAGGGAGAAATGCATATTCAGTCTTGAACAATGACTGTCAATCACTCTGCTTTCATCAGACACATGACAGCTGTGTGCAGTGGCTGGTTACACACTCAGAGAATTGTAGCTGCAAGGAAAATGGTTGAGGGGAGTGAAAACCCAATCAGTGCACGAGCAAACTAAATAAGCAATAAACTGGCAGCATCCCAAGAGAAAGATTGATGGACGTGTTGTTTAGATCCGAGTCAGCATTGATGTGCAAGACAGCTGACTCGGTGCACATGTAATTCTACATATTTGTAGAATCATTATCATGTCTGATTTGCAAAATTGGTTGACCTGTGACAGTCTAGAGCATTCTGAAGGTGACTGTCTGCATCTCTGTCCCCGCTGGACGTCTCTCAACTGATCCTTGCAGCTGCAGAGGCATCAGAAAGTTGAAACAGTGATGCAGCTGCTCCCAGTTGGATCACAATGTTCCGCCAGCAGTGGAGGAAATGTTTAGTCTTCCCCTTTGCTTTCAGCTTTACAGAGTCACGTTGTGTAAACTTCTGCACTGGCTTTCGCAAGTACTAATAAGGCCTCAGAGGTGCCTGCGCTGGTTGGAAGGGAGGACTAGAAAAATACATCTGTTTGCAGAGACGCATCAGTTTTTTCTTCTGCTTTTCAGCAGGTAAGACAAGGAGAAGGAATTTTTGCTCGGAGGTGTGATTGCATTAGCCATACCTACAGAGTCAGAGGTCTTCTCCATTTGTAAATTTGATTTAGGCAACAGGTCCTGCTTAGTGGACAGCAAAGAGAGATGGTGGCAAATTTCTCAGGGTTGGTTAGAAGTGCTCAGCAGAGAGTATAGCTTCATGCATCTCCTGAGCTTAAATCACATTTAGGAAACTTTATGTTCTTGAGGTGAGGCTGGGGCTTTTTTTACAGACTTGCATATTTTCCTTTATTGTCCAGTGACGAAATGCAGAATTGAAATTTAGGGCCAAGCAAAAGTGAATACGCAGCAGAGAAGAGCTGGTTATGAAAAGCCACAGAGGGAATGTCTACTGTGGCCTGTAATTGTCAGTTTCATTACACTAACAACCAGTGATATAAGCAGTTCATGAAAGTCAGAGCTGAATGTAGTGAATCTGATTAGTGGTTCCAGTCAAGCAGAAATGCTTTGGTCTTATGACAAGATTGTTTTGCTACAACACCAGAATAAACTCCTCTTGAACCAGCAAAGAGAAATCATGCCTACAGTCGCGTGCACCCAAAAAAAAACAAAGATTCTACATGTGGAAACTGTTACCCAGTCTATGCATTAACTACTAAAGACTTACAAACAGGTCACATCAGTGGAAGGAGCATCCAAGTGGAAGCTGATGTGCTGAACAGATGCAGACAATGCCAGACGTAGAGCTGGAGTGGAAGAGACGGCAGTGAAGTCATGCATACGCACGAATATGAACCCGAAGCAGAAAACACAACCTGACGGAGATGCAGAGTTCTGTCAATATGGCTTATGATGCAAACAAACTGCAGCAGCAGACATACAAAGGCAAGATCCTCAATAAAAAACAAAAAAAGTGGGAAGAAAATAGGCAGTCAGTAGTAGTAGTAAACTGAAGTTTATGAGGCCTTTTCTGGAAATGGTTCTCAAGCTGTTAAAGATTCTGCTAATTTGTTTCTGGACAATCAAACTTAGTTACAGCTAAGGCTAATGTTTCTAACGATTTTTTCCCTTTGTTAAATAAGATTATTTTAACATTTTCAAACAATCCTAATCCAAACCAAAGTGATTAAATGAAAATAAAATCAGTCGAAGCTAACCAAAGTCTTTTCTCTTTTCAATGGGTTTGAGTTTAAATGCCAAGCTCTAACAAAATTCAGTAAAGATGAGAAAGGGGAAATGGACTTGAGAGGAAGCTGGGGAAAGAATAAAGCAGGACTGAGGGAATTTTGGAGTAGAGAAGAAAATAGTGGACCACCTGCAAAGATTCATTCTGGCAGGGAAAAGCCTCAAAATCACCCATCTCAGCTTGTCAATTATTAATTTCATAGTCTGATTTAACATTTATTCATGGTTGTTGGTACCCCATTGAAAGATCAATACAGACAGCCCAAAGCACGCAGGTTTGGTCATTGTTAAAACATTTTTTTTCATCTCTCATGGATGTCTTTGGAGTGTGGAAGGACACAAATAGTGAAGTAGCCACAGAAAATTGGGGCCTTTTTTGCTTGACTGTTGCTGCATTAATCTTGTCTTTTACAGGCAAGATTTTTTTTAAAATGGTGTCATTTCAAAATATGCCAAACTGCTTTGTTTTACAAAGAAGGCATTTGTTTGAGTAAATGTCAAGAAAGTTATCTTGCTATCAGCAGTTTCGTAAAGGTGACAGATTTTTTTTTTTTCTCGTGTCAAAGTAAAAGTCAGACTTTAAGGCTAAACAAAGGTAAACATGTCACTTGTTTTTGCTGGTGTGTTTTTGCAGTGAAAGGATTTGAGGTCACAGATGACATAAGACAAGTGAATGGAGGATTTGTAGCAAATTGATAAATCTTTAAAAAACTATGTATGCATTTGTTGTTTATTTAACTTCTGCTTTGTATTGCTCAAGACAGGGGCCCCTGGGCGGACACTGTTCATCCCCCTCTCTGTCTTTTATTCTACCTCCACCATCTTTCTTCTGATTGCCTCTTCCTCAGTCTCGCTCCCTGTTTTCTTATTTTCCCCTTTTATCTGTCCCTAAAACCGTTTGCCTTCTTTGTGTGACTGTACACGCTTGAGCTGTGTCCTTTGCCCTTTTTCCTTGTTTTCAGCCTTCCTTTTCTGCAGCCGGTCTCTTCTGCCAAAGCTCTCCTCTCCATCTTTTCTTTTCCTCCCGTCAGTGCTTTATGATTCAAGCCTCAGAGAGTGCGCTTTGAATTGTGGCAAGGCGGCGCTACATTTGCCCCAAGCCAGGGTATAATGGGAGTTAACCGCTGGCCATAAATTTGGTCGCAGAAGATGTGAGAGGTATGAAATGTTCAGCAGTGGGGCGTACTGCTTATTGTGTCGGAAAAGTAACTTATTGCACAAGAGACTGCCGAGCCCCCTGTTCTCGTCAATCCTTGCTTTTATTGGGAGATTGCAATGGAAGATCACAGCAATTTTTCCTCACTGTCTCCCTCTGTGGCTGGTGTTCCCTAAACGCCGTCTTCAACCTTAGACACATTCTTTCTCTGTCTGTTCTCAGTGCAGTGCTGCTCCAGATTGTGTGTGGTTTGGTTTTTTTCAAACTTTTCTACCAGCTCTTTCAATGTCAGTTGTGATTTTTGACAGTTGATCACAAAAAGTTCCCACATTGGTTCACACAGTTTTTCTAGTAGGCTGGTTCAGTTTTGTGTTGTGTTAAAGAGTTTACGCACCTGTCCACAGTCTGGACCACAAAGACTTATCTACCATGGAAAAGACTAGCTGAGATTCCTCATTTGTAATCCAGGCCTTTCTTTGAGGAACTGATAACATTACCATGAAATAACCTTGCATTATGCTTACCTTCTGTCAACGTTGGCTCACCTCAAACCAAGAGCATCTGTCTATCTTGAATTCTGCTATTTTTAAGCAATCAGGGTCAAATAAAGCTTTTAGGAGTGACCCTGAAGAGACAAGAGCCAAAATTGAGGTGCTGCTGAACATGTGAAATTCTGCAAGACTACAAAATAAAATTAAAAGCTTTCTTTCTTCCCTACTCTTACTATAGATTGCAGACAAATTATAGAAATTGCAATCACAGTGTTAGCCTGACCACTTTTAAATCTCGCTTCAAAGGTCTGATTGTAATCTGAACAGAATCCATATTCAGTGGATCCACTGAATCACATTACATTGTGCATATTCAGAGGGTAAAATCATATACTTACAACAGTATAACTGTAAATGCTCTCTCTCTCTTCCATTCTCTTTGATTTTGTTCCATTATCCTCTCGTTTCTGCACTCTCTTTTCACTTGTTTTTTTTTAGCTACTCATTAGACCACTTTAAAGTGACCGGATGAAGGTTGGCACCCTCTGTATGGGGTGACTGCAGGCCCCTTTCACTGTCCCTCGCTGACCCCGTGTCTTTAGCCTGTCCCTGGCACCCCGGGCTGTGAAAGGTCAGCCGTCATTGGGACTCATTATGTGGAATAGAAACTGGAACAGACAATTAATGTGTGTGTGGGTCCCAGCAGCAATTTAGCTCAAGGTAGAGGGGTAAAACTGACCCTGAGTTTATGCTTTTTGCCCGCACATAATGACGGTCAAGGTTCTCTGCAGCGAGCACGCTGGCTTACACACAGAGCTCTGCTTCTTATCATGGCTGTGCATGAAATAAATGATCAATTTCAAGTTTCTCTGCAACCCACACATCACTACATAAACACTGACATTCAAGGTCCTTTCTCTTGCTGCAGGCATGATACATGCAGCTGCTGGAGTGTTATTGACTCCTGCTTTTTAACTTTCCCTCTCGAACACAAACACACGCTCCGTTGCAGAGCCAGTTCATCACCTTCACTGACATGAAGAATTTACAATGCTGCCCTTGACCACATCTGAGCCCTGAGATCCACCTTCACTTGTCATAGCACAGATTGGGTTGGCAGGTGTGGCCCCTGCCTAGGTCCACGTTTTTATTTGGACATAAAAAGTAATAAAGCAAGAGTGATAGGTGCATTTTGCTGCTAATTATGTCCCCCTGTTGCAATTAAAAACTTGTTTGCATAAACCTCTGACACAAAAAAACCGCACTGCACCCCCGGCATCGACCAGTAAGGTGTGTGTATGTGCATGGATACCTATGTGTCAGCCCTGTGAGTGTGTGTGCATGCATGATTGCGCGTGTATCCTGCTGTCAGCGAATTCTCCACAGAGATAACCTTGAAGGAGAAGGCAGTGTGCTTGGCTGTGATACCAAATTCCAAGCTGGATTGGGCCAAGCGGTGCCATGGCTAGAACTTCTCCAAGACCTTTAGCTACTTTTCTGAGACTTTATCCCAAAGTCACAATTAGGTAGAGTGCCCTCAATGCTTTAGTTTACAAAAAAAAAAAAAAGACTGTCACTTGTGAAAAGTTCGATTTTTCCATGTCTTCATTAGATTAGACATGATTTTAACATCTGCAAGATCACACAGGCTTACATTATTAGCACATTTTAATGCAAATTATTGAGTTACACCTCATGCACGATTATTAGGCAAAAAATAAGTTTTACATTTTCCAAATGACTGTACACAATTATTTGTCCATTACATGAGCTTAGTGTTACAAGCTAAATAATAGATTTTTGGTTCTTTATTGTATTTAGTAGGTAGGTAGGTACATTTATTTATAGTGCCCAATACAGCGATCTTTTTGTTGACTGTTTACCAGAAACCTTCTGCTTTGGAGGGCATTTTTGTTTTGGTTCTTTTTGAAATTTGTTTGCTGTGGAAGAACCCACTGTGTTTACAGCTTGGAATGTCTGCTCCATGTCTTCTTCTCTGTTTCCGGTGTACTTTCATGGCATAGGGTCAGTGCCACATACAGGCCTGGTGTAGTTACTACAGGGTTTGAATCACTTTCTGTGTCTATGAAGACATTTCTAGAAACTGTGCCATGTTTACAAGGAAAGCAGTTGTTTTGGAAAGAGAGCATTTCTCTGTGGATGGAGCCAAAGTAGCTAGTATCTGGCATGTCAAGAAGTGGAATTTTGGGATGCATGTCATGGAAATTGTCTGTAAAAACATTGCTGTCTTCTTGTCTTTTTCCTTTCTCACTTCATGAAAAACAAATAACCAAGAAATAAAAAATAAAACAAACCATTTGCACTCTGTGCTCTGATTGCAATTCCACCTGGAAAAGCTAGCTTGCTCTTTCTATTAGCAGCCAATACCAAGTTGGTATGTTTTCATAAAACGGATCTGACAAACTTCAGAAAATACACAATACGAACGCATTATAAACAGCATGAATTGAACTCTGCAAACTGCATTTTAATTTGTCAGACTGGCTAATAGTTCAGAACCCAACTTAATTTATTTTGGGACTGAATTGTGCAAATTGACATTTTTAATTAAGTGAAAAATCTATTTAAAAACACTGGGGTTAATTTGGTGCTTTGGGGCTCTCCTGAGCTAATATGTGTCAACGAATTGTCTAAAACAAGACAAATGATTTAAAGTCATATTGCATAAACAAGTCATATATAAAGAAATAAAAGACAGAAAATCAAATTAGCTTGGAAACACAACATGTAATTTGTTAGTAATCACAGACATTTGCTGTACAGTAAATTCCCTCCGAGGACATGACCACAGTGTAAATCATGTTAGCTATGGGTCTCTCTGTCTATATGTGTAGATTAAAATTCATTGCATTTATTTGGCCGTCATGCCCTTTAGTCTCAAAGCTTTCCATCAATCTATTTTCTTCTCCTCCACCACGCTTGTCCTCACGCCTGACTTTCTCTCTGCCTTTTAGCTTAAGTTAATGGACTACTGCACATTTGGCTTAGAAATGTTGTGAAGTAAACAGCCGCTCATGAAATATTTACCACTCTGAGTGTGTGTGCCTGAACGTGTGTCTGTGGGTGCAGTCAGCTGTATCAAGCAGTGTGACTCCCACACACCCTTGCATACAAAACACCAGGGGCACCCCAAAAAGCTTCGGGTGTCTCCGCATCTCGGCACCGAGCCAACAGAGTAGAGAAATGGAGCACTGGGAGTGGTAGCATTCTGCTGCTGAGTGAGTCACACATTTGCTGGCATACACATCGATAGACGTACACTCGGCGTTACACTCAAACTTAAACGGTCATGGTTTAGCTGCAAGTGGAAGCAATCAGCAGAAAAACAAAAAGCATTTAACTTAATTTTCTTCCTTTACCTCTGCGCTCTGATTGACTCTGCACTGATTCTTTAACTTGTTAAATTCAACAGTCTTGTATTCTGCTGATAAAGTGTCATTTGTGTGTGTCTGGAACCATTGCAATTGTGCCTTAAGAATAAAAGCTTTAAAAAATAGATGGTTCTTGGACTGAAGCTTCATGCCAGCTGGGAAAATAACCAGAAAAGCCGCTCAGCAGCCAGTTATAGGAGGCTGTTATAAATGAGTGTAGCTTTATGGCTAAAAAGAGGTCTGTTTCTCAAAAACGGCATGCTCAGCAAAGAACTTTCTTAGTTAAATTACAGTTTTTACAAAAGCCAGCAGAGTTGACATTGATGTTTTTCATTCTGTACATCTGGAGTCCAAACAACCCAATCCTTTTTCTCCTACCTGTTCTCCAACCACAATCATTACCCTGCTACCCTGTTACATACCATGAGATGCATCACTTCTTGCTACATGTTCCCTAAGGGTTGCCCCTAGCAACACTTAATTATAATCCTCTGCACTAACATCACTAACACAGATGAGGAGTGACAGTAGAGAGATGTGTATATATGAACAGATGTAATACATAGTATATATAGGTGGTATAATGTGATATAGGTGATGCATCCTTTCCCTTGTCCTCGGAGTTGAGTGGTGATGTTGGTGTAATAGAAGCCATCCTTAACTGAGCTGCATGCATAATTCAGTAGT
This sequence comes from Kryptolebias marmoratus, assembly GCF_001649575.2. Lineage (NCBI taxonomy): Eukaryota > Metazoa > Chordata > Actinopteri > Cyprinodontiformes > Rivulidae > Kryptolebias > Kryptolebias marmoratus. Next base: position 6,635,522 of record NC_051448.1, read on the forward strand.
GAACCTCATTGCGGTGCGTATAGTCTGGAGACCGGAGGCTGCGGATAGTTGACCCCTATTGCGGTCTTAGTCACACACACAAAAAAGAAAATCACCAACAAAACAGAAAACGGGTCGTTCATGCTGACCCCAGAGGCTCCTTTAAGTTTCTGCCGCTCAGCGACATTTTGTGACGGTGCCAACAGCCCACCTTTCAGGGTCACGCAGACCACAACGACCTTTACCTTAAGGCGCACTTTAGGAGAGAGGTGGTGTTTAAAACACAAAGTCGCTTGGAAGGATTGGTGTGCAAAGGTGTAGTCGGTGCAGACAAGAGGTGTTTATGAACAGCACACGTCGACTTATACCATCCGTTTGAAAAGATCATTTATCTTCTAAATAGGAGCTCTGTCTTGCATTTCACTTTACTGTAAAAGCAAAGAAGGAGGGGGTTGGTGACCAAAAGCAGAATAATAAAAAAAGAGATGTTAAGTCAACTTCTGTAAAACCCCACTGTCAGCATATATGTCACACAGTCCAACTTAGAAATGGTCGTGCCACAGTGGAGGTTTTTTCCAATTATTTAACTGACACTTCCCTAATTTTCATTATGTATGCATCCCTTTCCCCTTTGTTTGACTGAAGGGCAGATGTGAAAGGATTTTAGAAAACGTTAAGGTCTACTGTACGTTTTCTCTGTTGTATTTCTAGTGGAATATGACACCAACAGATTTTCATCTGCAGAACAAATTGTTGTAGAGTATCATAGCAGAGCAACATTTTCTCCTTAATCAGGCCACGTTCTGCAGACACAGGACTCAATAGATGTCTCCTCATTCTTTTAATTATAAACCCGGCTATCTGAAACTATATAATGTGTTCCTTCTCTCCTGTGCCACTTCATCAAAGCCAAAGCTGAGCTGAAAGGCACAATGAAAGGAGGCTAAAACCGTGTTCGCTCACTTTCTGAAGCCATTGACTGGATTTGATAATTGTCATAATGTGCAGTTTGTAAAGATGACTTTCATATAAAAACAGAATCAAACCCTCGAGCCTGTAGGTTTTGCACCTTCGAGCACGAGTGTGTTTTTTGATGATGATTATTGGGTGCTTCCTGTGTTTTATTAAAGGTGGTTGGTATCACACGTTTTATCTAAACTCTACACAGCGTGTGCTCATATTTAAGTGACTACATCTTCCCACTCAGCTTTTACAGAAGTATCGAGTTGAATTGGTTTTTCTGCAATCGGTAATAGGCTGTGTAACAATTTTGCCAAAAGTGTAAGATCCGTCTGCTATGATTTCCAGCAGGAAAAATTTAGGTAAAGAGTCTCTATCCACAGTTTTTATTGCTTCCACTGTCAGTTTTTTATATGAATAATGTTATATCATTCAAGTTTTACTGCATTCAGTGTCACTGACGCCAAAAAAGTCTCTTCGAAAACATTATGTGATACTGCAATATTTTGTGTAATTTCACACAATCTGTTAACTCTTAATGTGTTGTGATTTCCTTTTAGTTACTACCACACCAAGTTTCAGCTCAATATCTCTACAATTCATTGATTTATAGGCATTTTTGTGTAAGCTAAGGTTGATTAGCTGTGGCAGCTTTCTTTAATTGGGTTGACTCCAAAAGTTAATGAGTTGTAAATGTACGTACATCCAGTGACTATTTTCTGTAAGTTTCCTTAAAATTCATGTAGTGGTTCATGAGATATTTTGCTAACAAACAAAGTTCATTTCAATAGTTATTGGCAGAGTTTTAAACACACATCTCATGCCGTCATTTGGCACAAAGAGTATAAGTCTGAAATACTAAGACACCAAATTTTAGCTCAGTATCTGTAAAATTGGCTGAGCAATATTTTTGTGTTTGCTAAAATTTATTTGCTGTGGCAGCCATCTTGAATTTGATCAACTCCAACAGTTAATCAGTTGTAGATGTACACCCAGAGATTACTTTCTGAACATTAGAGTAAAATCCATTGAGTGGTTTGAGAGTTATAATGCTAACGATACGAACACATGCATACCCACAGACACTGGCAAAAACATTGTTTATGGAATCATCGCCCTTTCACTTTTGACAATGGGCAATAAGTACGTAAATTCCAGTTCAGCACATTTTAGTTCAGTTCAGCTCATGTTTAACTCAGATTCAGTTCTTCTTTTTCTTTCGGCTGTTTCCCTTTCAGGCGTTGCCACCGCGAGTCATCCTCCTCCATCCACCTCTGTCCTCACTCCAACTACCTCCATGTCCTCTCTAACTGCATCCAGATATGTGTGGCTCATCAACTTAATTCCCTTGTAGTTGCTCCAACTCTGTACATCAGTTAATAAGTAAAAATCCGTTTTGTTCAAACATGTTGCAGTTGAATTTTACAGAATCCTTTGGGCAGAGGTCTTAGTGAAGATAACTCCCTTTTGACAGAAAAAGATGTCCAATGGAGGTCATCCACATAAGAGGAGAAGCTGATACTAAGGGCCACTAAAGATGGTGTTTGTTACCTAGCAACAAAAAGCACTTGAGAGAAGCAGGTACAAATTTCGATCCTGTGGGGCCCCCAGTGCAAAACAATTCAATATAGACACAGACCCTTTTAGTGTCTAGTGTAAATAATGTAAATTTTATGTGTGCTATAGTCTTGTGTGAACTTAATGTAGACTACTTTACACATTATTTATGACAACTTCAACTTACTTTTTTTTTGTTGCCATTTGATAAAGTTAAAGTACTAGCGCAGGGGGGGAAGACATCTCTACTTTCTTTCTGCTTAGTCTTAAGTAGTAGTTTAGAAAAAGTGGATCCTACAGTTCAGGTTAGTAAACTTAAGTCCTGTCACGCTGAATTTTGTTGCAGTAAAGTGGACGACATTACACCCTACTGCCTACAAAACTACCAGTGACAGTATCCCCATAGAGAACATTCCAGCATCTGTGTTAACGTTTGTACAAAAGCAGAACGTCTTCTCATATTGAATTTGATCATTGAGCAGTTTTATAAGTTTTAGTTTTAGTCCACTCAGACCTCATTATGGTTCCTCAAACACGGTGACAAGAGTTTATTCAGCCTGGCTTTTAGTGAAGTCCCAGTCATGCATTAGCTAGTGGAGTGCCATCCTCTTGCACCTCTTATTTTCCATAATAAAACACAGCTCAGCACTTTGTTGAGCTGCATGCATAAAGAGACACCCGCGTGTCAGCCCAGGTTTGTCCCAACAGCAACACGAGCACGGAAGGCCTTTCTGCTCCCACATCATTTAATAAAAAAATAAATAAAAATGTTAAAAATCCTCATTGTTTCACTAACCTCAGCTGCTACACGTTGGGCAGTTTTCACCACTGGCACATAAGCAGGCTTTATAGTTTCATGACACCATTTATGTCCTACATAGCAGCTTTACTGCCAAGGTAAACGTGAGCTACTGTTAACCTATTTCTCTGCTGTCAGGCGAAGCCCAGCAGCAACTTTTTCCTGTTTTGAAAGCTCACAGAGAGACACACCAGAGACACTGCAGCGTGTCAGTCATACCCATCCCAACTGGTGCCACTCATGTAAAGATGCTTGGCATTATTCTAGTATGCTGTGGTTGTGACACACACACACACACACACACATCTGCCAGTCTTCATCCAATCACAGTTTTTGGTCTCGGTTGCATGGCAGGGCTTTGTTGGGGAGTTGACAGCAAAGGTTGCTTCCTAAACCCGGCACACATCCATCAACAGCTTTTCTGCTGCTTTGGGATGAAGGGAACTGATGATCAGGGGGATTTTTATTTCCTTCTGCTCTGTTAGTTCACTGTATCACCTTGACAATGTTGCGTTCTGTCACAGAGTTTACTGGGGTTGTGGGGGGTGGCATTTGGGAAAGAGGACGATGCTTAGGGAAAACTTTTCCTCGGTTTTGTGGGATTTTTGTCAACTAAATTGACTATGTTGTGCTTTAACTAAGATGGAGGGATAAAGTGTTGGAAGTGGGTTGTGGTTGGGAGGGGTGGAGATGTGGTTTGGAGGAAATAAAATATGGATTCTTTATAGTGTGGTTGCTTTTGTATTCATATGTGTTGAGTTCACTGGCTTTTGAGAGACTTCATTGTGCATGAGTGCAAGTGTGTACTGTGTAATGTGCAAACAGGCAAGACGCTGCAAGTGGAACATCCGTGTCCCGTCTCGACAGCACAGCTTAGGGACTGCACATCACTGTGTAAATGCAAATTGCAGTGTCATGCTGATCAATCCCGTAGGCTGCTGAGACAGGTTTCTGTCGAGAACAGTCAGCAGCATCTTGGCTGTTCTGTGCACTTGTTTCTGGATGACACTGTCTGTCTCTTGCTTTGTTTTCCTCTTCAGGGGACTTGTTCCCTCCAGCTGGATTGCTTTGCTTATTCCATGATGCTTTTATTTGCTCCTGTTTGACCAGCAAATTCAGGAAGCATTTGCAAATCAACAAATGCGTTCAGAGCTTGTTTGCATTTGAAAATGAACTAACATTAGTTAAACTAATTCCTTTGTCTCTTTTATGTTTTTACAGGATGCAACTCGAATAGAAGAATACCTGTGTGGCCGGAGCAACACAGCGCACAGCCCTTGGAGAAACTGGTTATCACGACACTGGGTGGAGGGACAAGACACCAATCAAAGCACTGTCTTTGGAGTGTGCTAGTCATGCTTTAGCACACAAGAAAGGCTAGCTGATCAATAGAGGAGCATCCCTTGCCTTTTCATAGATTCTCCTGAGCCACATACGCTACCCTCTCATCTGTCATTTATGATCCTTGCAAAGATGCCAGCGCCAAGGTTAGTGCTGTGGCATTTTTGGTGACAGGGGACAAAGCGTGCGTGCAGGCGCATCCAGGCAAGGCCAGAGGATTGGTGGGTGGACAGACACACCACAAAGGCAGTTTTGGTGGGTGTGGTTGAAGCATGCGGCCCTGGGCAGGTTCATGGCGTTGGATTACCCTGGTGCTGTTAGCCTGGGGCACACTCCTCTTCTACATCGGTGGTCACTTGGTGAGGGACAGCGAGCACCCGGAACGGTCCAGCAGGGAGCTCTCCAAGATCCTGGCCAAGTTGGAACGACTTAAGCAGCAAAATGAAGATCTACGGCGCATGGCTGAATCTCTCAGGTTACAAGCTGACTGTTTTACAAAATAACTTGCTTGTGTGCTGCAGTGAGCATAAAGAAGCTTGTTTTGTTGTGCTTAATTATCTTTGTGAGGTATATCTACTATTTAGCTTAGCTTATAGTTATGATTTATTCCCACAAAGTTCTGTTTAGGTGCTCAGCTAGAAGTTCATTTATTCCAATTGAAACATCTGTATTCTTTGATACATGTGGAAAAGCACTGTATTTTTTTCATCCTAGAGTTTCTTTCAGACCGAACTGGGTGCCAGAAGATTCAAAACAAATTCACAAATATTTAAATGCTACTTCACTGTCAATACTTATGTTTCTCAATATTAATTCATTTTCAAAAAAATGTGCAAAAGTATATATATAACTATAGTCTATAGGCATGGTTCTAAAACTGCGGTACAAAGACCACTGATGATACTCAGGATCCTTTTTATGGTACTCACAAGTATTTTTGGAATCAGCTTTTTACAAGTTAAATAATAAGCTAGCTATAATAGCCTGAACAGCCAAGGAAAGCAAAAACAACAGAAATAACCAAAAAATAAATAAAAAAAGATGAACGGCCCAAGCAAAATAGGATCTTAGCTTCAAATGGAGACTACTTAAGGTGCAGTGGAAGATTTTTTTCAAACCTCTGTAGAAACTGAAGTGGATGACGGTGAACCAACGTGCGACTTATGCAGCATCAGAGAAGTCTCTTAAGGACTGACGGAAAAACAGCAACAAACAGTGAAAAAATGTAATTCAAGTTATCTCACATTTGTATGAAATTGTAGTGAAGCAAAGAAAAGGCCAAGACTACAATAAATGTGGTGCTGTTCTTTGCAAGAAATGCATGGAACCATCTTATATCACATCCTTAAACCAGGGTTACGGGATTGGGCAGCTTCTTTATGCCAGATATGAGAATAAGCTTGTACTATAGTTTTATGTTTGTCATAATGGTTAGTATTATTTAAGGTGGTAATATGGATAATATGCTTGAGAACCACTAGTCTATAGTATATGTCATATACAGGCTAAGTTCCCTTTTTACATGGCACCTTCTAGTCAGTTAAAATTGTAACACATTTTCTAAAACTGGACATAAATATGGTGATAAAATTTGTCATCTTTAGTCTTTAGTAGCCAACATTCCAGTTATTTAATATTATGAGGGGTTGACTTTAACCCTTTAACATTTTTTTAGATCTGTGTTGAATCAAAGTTTAAACCTGGTTAGAAAGCCAGAGCTTTTTAGATTATTTGCAGATATGGTAAAATTAAGAACTTACAATGTTGGAATTATTGGGCAAGTTGTTGCTTTTTCAGAATTTTGAGAGGGTCGGAATACAGTTTCTATATATTAAAACAGTTGAGCTGACTTTTTGAGCAAAGCACACTTAACAATGAATTTTATGTACCTATAATTCTTTGTCTGGTTTTTAAACACTTCAATTACAAAAAGGATTTTGTGCCACATTGTTCCATTTTGTCCAACAGCCAGTACAGCATGTATCTCTTTGGAAAACGGCAATTAAGAAGAATAATTTAAATGCTACAATGCAGCAGAGAGATTAGTGACACTTTCTGTGGCTCATGGTTAAACACAGCTTTATCAAATGACCCTTTCACAGTTTGAAAAGCTGATCAGTAGTGTTAGAGATGCTGAGTGTGACAGATGGATGGCGTGTCACACACCTCACCACATTACGTTATTTTTGAAGACAATAGCACATTGCGCAAGTCCATTAACCACACAGCATCTTTCACACATTCAAGCTATTTGTAACAGTGAGACAGATGGTTCCACTCTTATCTCCACATGCTGACAGTGTTTCTCTTCACACTCAAACTCTAGATCTGTACGTGTGTGAGTGTGAGACTATGCCTTCATGTGCAGAGGATGCAATAGTGTTTTTTTATGTGTGTGTCATATTAAAGGAGAGCTTTAGATGTTGGCATTGGTACTCTTCTGTAATATTCGGATTCACTTTGATGCAGGGTCCTCATCAGCGTGCACAAACATAAAAACACGTACATGTGTCGCTTCAGACAGCTGGTCCCTGATTAAAATCCCTTGCTTTTGTAATTATTCAGAATTGGCTCGAAAACAAAGGTAGAATTCATGGGATAAAAGAAAAAAAACAAGTGCAGCTTTCAGTCGATGTTCAGTCGATGTCCAGATGGGTCCTCGACACACTGCATGCTTGTTGCTTGTTATTGAGTTCAGTTGTTGATCTGGGGCCGAGACCTCCACAGTTGTTTACTGGAGCAGCGCCTTCTCAAGTTCCTTTATGCTTCAGCTAAGGATCCAGCAGGAGAAACTAAAAGGAGGTGACTGCGTTGCTGAGGTTAAGCTTTATGAGCTAACAACAGCAACACTTGTGTGTAAAATGGTCAGATATAGACCTGAAGAAGAGCTCTCACACCTCCTCTTGGAGGGTTTCTTATCTTTATATTAACCTCCGGCTCTGGCGCCATATGTGGCTCCTTTGCCTTTCTGTAGTTGCTCCTTGTATTTTTGACCAAACGACCAAAAATGACAAGAACCTATTTCGATCTTTTAAAAATAATAGGAAAGTGTAGTTTAAGAAGTGTACCTGTACAGATTTATTGCAATAAGTGCATTAAATTTCGGAAGTAGAATGACACGAATAATAGAAGTAGTTTGGGTTGTTTACTGTTTAACAGGTATTAGTCGACATGAGTTACTATAAATTCAAGTATGTCATCTTTTCTGTTAAGAGTGAAGAATTGTATCCCTTTACAAATTCTCTTTAGTTAGAAAATGGTTAAAAAAAATTCTATTTTAAACATAAAGGTTACAGACCCTGGCCTTGATAAAAAAACAAAGCGGCTGGTAGTGAGCTGTCTATCATCTCTTCCTCAGCTTATCTCTTCACTCTTCATTGAACCCCTATTTCTCTCTTTCCCTCCTTTTTTCATTTATCCCTCTCCTCTTCCTCTACCATCGTTGCCGTGTCACCAAGACAGCTTCCAGCCGACAAATTGTCTCAGAATGACTGACTGTGTAACAACTCGCTAGCTCACTGATCGACCATTTCAGCACACATCTAACCTAATTCACCAGCTTACACGTTGTGCTGATTTGGATTGAGAACATGAATCTCTGCAAGGAGCAAAATTAGTTCTTTGGAATAGCCCTGCTGACATCAGATGAATCAAGAAGAATTCATTCAAAGTACCTAACTGTCGCATTAGTACGTTTATTTTTTTTATGAATGGCCTCAGAGAGATTTAAACCCATAAAACAGGCATTAAATTGTATCACATTGAGTTCTCGCATCGCCAAAAACTCATTGCATTCAGACTGATTTATAGATCAAAGTGGAGTTTAACTTGGTTATTGTCATTACACCACAGCAGATAGATGTGTTATGAGTTATCAGGCGGTGTGGTGCATTTATTATACGTTTGACAGGATCTTGTTTAGATTATCTTATTTGCCTTTTGACAGTAAGTTTGCCTAAGACATTGATTTTGTTGATCAGATGTTTGCAGAATAACTGACAAGATGAAAATATTTACTTATTCAGCTTCTTCCATAAGTGTATGTCTTTCCCCCTTTTTTTTTTAATTTTTTTTTTATTTTTTATGGTTGTCATGCCTAGTTAATCAATATCAGTCACCTCTTGGATTCAAATTAGAATCACCTGGCTGGCCTACAGATGCTGTCCAGTTATTCAGCCCATTCTTGAGTGATTTGAGTGACAGGCGGTGTGCCAACCCACCAATCACCCGGCAGCATTAATGAGAGGTGAGCATGAGGTCGAGTTGCCTGACGTGTCTGGCTCCGCCCTCTCTGCAGCTGTCAGTCACCCCGGGCACAAAGCCACCGCTCCCGTAGAAACAATGACACGTGCCAACCTGATGGTGCGACGCCAGAGGAGGTGGAGGTGGAAGGGGGGTGGACGGGCTATAAGTGACAGACGGGCTGAGCGATGAGGACCTGATCGATGCCCCACCCCATGGCATGCCAACAGGGGGACGGAAAGAGGAAGGGAGGGGACGACGCCGAGAAGGAGGCGAGAATGGGAGCATGATGGATGACATGAAGACTGCACTAAGTAAAGAGCAGCAAGCAGGAAATGAAAAATGAGGACCGAGGGGATGAGAAGAGTTGCAGAGACCACAGTCATTGCCCTAATCGGTTTTATTTGTTATTTCAGCTTACCTCAGGGCCAACAGATTTGTTTGCTGTTGTGCAATAATGTCAGAAACTAGGCGTTAAAAGAGATTTATGTATTGCGTCGATTTGTTTCAGTTGATGCAGTGCTGTAAACCCATGTAATGTGTTCTGCGAGTAAAACGTATCCCAGGAATTATTTGCACACACACAAGCATGTGACTCAGATATATGGGACAGATAGAGAGCCGAGCAACATTGACAAATTGTTTTTACATGCTTCACTGGAATTGTCTTTTAATGGCACAAGCTATTGACCATTAGACCTCAATTGCTCGCCTTCTTATGCAGCCCTGTGGTTTCCTCTGTTTGCTTCTAGCAACCGCAGCTTGCAAGGTCCTCCCATTTTGAATGAGTTTGCTTGATTTCAGTCTCTATCTTTGAAGTCAAATGAGAATGTAAATGTAAACTGTAAAAACAGATTTTATATGATGAGGTCAAATTCGACTGTAAGGAGGAAGTGATGATTTCCGCCCTGTGTCACCCCCCAAAGAGGAGATAATGGTGCCAATTCCAGCTGTCGCTCAGGCCCGGCACGTGAGGTCTGCAGCCGCACACACGGGCCCTATTGTTGGAGCTGTCTGTGGTTGGGACGTCTCTCTCAAGTAGGGCTCAGAGCAAAGCTGGCTCGCTGTAAATGAAGTGAATCGTTGGAACATGGAGGCTGGAATGTACCATCCAGAATCAGTTTTCTTGGAATTATACTGTTTGGGTCTGTGAATGCAACACACACAGCAAAGGAAGGGGACAATTGGATTTAACACAACAAACACAGTCTCACGTACACACTTGCAGTGCAATAAAATAAAATGTAGGCATCTTTATCATAGCAAATTTTCTGGTCTCCAGAACACGTTTTGAGCTAGAGCAGCAAGCTTTCATAGTGATACCATTTTTTTCCACCTTTTTGTTTCCCTCTGCTGCCTTCCTGTTCTGTATTGGAGTCCTATAGTTTGAGGCTGGAACATACCAGCTCAGAGTTTTGACGCTCAACAGCATATTCATGCAGGGATACACGTGTTTAAGCGCAGGCAACTTGCTTTTTAACATAAAGGCAAATTGTGTCCATGCATCCCGCTTTCATCTTCACCTCAGAGAGCACTTTACATCTCCATCCATATGTATGGCGTTCCAGGTCAGCGCATAAAGTTTTCTTTTGATGTCTGCCAGAGGACTTTTAGCCTTTTTCTCGCAAAATACAATATGCATGCACCACATTGTCACCCAGGCCCCTGATGTTCAAACGGCTTTGCCCAGCTCTGATCGGCCTGTGAACTCCGTGGTTAACAGGTGCAGGAGCAGGAACTGCTGGTGCAACAGTTGGGACGACTTTTTGAGGAATCCGGATTGCATGCTAAACCTCACTTTTTGTGCTTGGAGCTGGTGGGTGCCTCATGCTGTGCTTACAGAGTTTGTCTCTCCAAACATTTGCGTCCTGCCTCCTTTAACTCAGTGTTTTCTCCTGTCTTACCTTTCCTGTGTTGTTTTATTCAGATATTGGTGAATCCAGCTGCGTTGTCTAATCTCTGCTTCAGGTCCTCCAGAGACACCATCAGGGATCATTTGTGGGGGGTTTTGTTTCACTGTATGCCTCTTTTTTTGTCTATTGATTTTGATACAGCTCAGTGTTTGGATATATTTTATATTGACGTCTATTGTTCTGGATGTGTTTCGTCTGACATAGACTGCAGCAACTGCACTAGCAATTTGTATTCCAGGTAACTTCTATACTGTGTTCCAACTAATTACCCTGAGCTCGATTGGCCTATTTTTTTTCCTCCTTGTTCAAGGTGATATAAACTTATTTATACTACAGTTTTAATGGCACAGCAAGCCCTTGAGAAAGGATGTAACCAGTGTTGCTTTTTTGTACAGTGCTATAACTAGCAGGTTAAGGTGTAGCCCATGGGGGAAAGCTATCTGAAGATGGTTCAACAACAAATAAGCTCATACCCAAAACAGGAAATGTTGCCAGGGTTTTATTTTGAAGATCTGTGTCAGGGAGGTGAAATAGACACACCTTAAAGAAAAGAAACTGAAATTTAAGATGGGTGTTGTTCTTCGAAAGGATAAAAATCATCATCTATCACCAGTTTAAATAAGGTACACATGAGATGATGCACACTTCTCTCTATAGTTCCTGTGACTTTGAAGAAGACTCTGTTCAGTGAACTGGGCTTCTCAGGGACCAGCCTCACACATTGAAGGGGGGAGTTCTGTGGCAGAGGGGTCTGTTGCAGAATTAAGTCTCATCTTTATGCCTAGCAGTGACTGATGTTCTTTCCTCGAGGAGCAAATTGAGTTTGCATGCCTTGATGACTCATTACGTTTAATGCACGAGGGCATTTGCACATGCAGTCTTTTACATGTTGTTTTTTTTAAGTTAGATTTTAGAACATGTCAGTGGTCTTTTTTCTCCTTTGACTGATTTTAACTCATTACTCTAAACATGTCAAAGGGCTCATTTGGGCTTCCAGTGCATGCATGCTGTAGTTATTCACGGTTCACCGACATGCTGCTGTAAAAATGCTAATTTACATTTGCATTTATCAGTGAGCAATAATTGACTAAATGGTGAAAATATGCAGCTGTAACACAGATGAATCTAGTTACATGCAAATGAAAATAGTTTATTACTGTACATTAGATTCATTCAGCAGAGTTTCTGTCCAAACATCATTTCAGCTGTAATGAGGAACTCATTTCTGTAAGACTTTCATTTGTACATTTTCTGACTTCTGAATATCATGCACAAAGGCACCAGTACAATATTGAGAAGACCCTTACTAATATTATTATTGCCTTTATGAAAAAGGACCAGCTCAAGTGCTCTTGCAGTTGTAAGTCCTGCTCTGTTAGCTGATGTTTCTGTTGCTTTATCAATACTTATCAAACAAAAAATATGACTTTTAAGCCAAAGCATGTCTGTGTTCACATCTCATGCATTATGTTGGGCTTCTTGAGTCATTTCTTGCCTTTTTGTCTCCGTTGGGAACAGAAAAGATGAAATGAGTCTAATTTGTAAGCTCCATTGATTTAGCTCAGACTGCAGAGCACCGGTCAATCATCCATAAGGTCCAGCATCTCCAGCCCTAACTTCTCGGGTTCCAGTTTTGAAAAGATTGATCATGTTGTATTCACATTTATTAAGAATAAGGCATAAAGAGCTAATATAATAGCTGTCTTGTGCTGTAATGGCAAATACTGTAAATGTAAAAGAAACGGAAGAAGTAATTACTTGCAAACAAAAATTTGAGTAATAAAATGTTCACTTCCTAGAAGCAACTGGCCTTTATAACCACTTGAACTCTATTGTTTTAAACAGTATGTACATTAGTAAGCAAGGCTATGGGTTGCAAATGTTTTTACTGCACTTAGGCTTTATTATTTTTGCACTTTTCAAAACAACAAGTTAAAATTGTCAGAATAAAACTTTTCCAACCAAATTAAAAAGGTGAAAAAGAGTTCAAATAAATGCCTAGGTTGCATCATAAACTCACCAACTAAACATTTGCCATTCATTGTGTCAAAACTGAATAATATTCAAGGATTATAATTGCTTTTTAAAGTCTCCTATGATTTCACAAAATATTGGCATTTCACTGCAATTTGCCTTTGAGTTCACAGCATATTTAATTGACACTGAGGATGAATTTTTGGAGAAGACAAAAGGGATGAAGCTAACAAACACTGAAAGTGATTCAGTATTCCGAACATATCTTCGAGCTCAGAATTAATACACCAGGACAGGGCTCCGGGGAGCTACACTCTGGTGTTCTAGCAAATTACATTTGTAGAAGTTGCAGTTGTGAGCGCTACAAGATGCTAGTCTTCACAGCTCAGTTTTCTCGGCAACTTTTTAAATTGAGAGATGAGACCAGAGTCACCCGAGCGAGCGACTGCTCGAATCAAACCAACCGCTGGATATTCTTGCGGCTTCGTCAACTTCCTGAATCGCAAGTGACAATTAGAAGAAAAGGAGTTTTAGATCAAATGTTCTGCAAGTAAATGACTCATAGCATCTCTAGATTTATTCAGTAAATGAATAAAGATGACTTGAAGAATTTGGAAATATTTGCATTATTTGTTTTAATATTATTTAGCGAGGACAGAGTCCATTAATAAATGTGATAAATGTAACAGAGTTAAACAAAACACTATTTTTCATCTGCTGTTGCATTAAACACATTTTCTAAACTCAGTAAATATAAAAAGCAAGGAAGTTAATGAGCTTTATAATTATCTCCTGCTGCCATGAAACGTAGACGGTAATGTAAATGAGTATGCGTGGTGTGTCTGTTTGTCTGTAAGTAAAATATTCTGTATACAAATTGATGGATTCTAATGAAACTCTCAGAAAGTAATCATTTGACAAACATCCATCCATCCATTTCCTTTACCCACTTTTCCTTTAGGTTGCGGGGGGAGCTGATGCTTATCTCCATCAGTTGGACAAATGTCTACAAATGATTAGCGTTCAGAGTCGACCCAATCCAAGATGGCCACCACAGCTAATCCACATTAGCAATGCAAAAATGGTTAGAACTGATGTGGTCGTAGCTGAGAGTAATTCACGTGTATTTTGAAGGTGACATCTCATGAGACTGCTCATAATGTTGCTTTGAAGGTTTGACCAAAATGGCTACAGCTCCGTCATTACTCAACGTAGTCTCAGTCTGAAATTCTGCCACAAAAGGTGGCGAGGGATATCCATTCCTTGAAGGAATGCTAGGCCTTCAAGGAAGCTTTTTATAAAAATGGTTCTTTTATGTCTTTCACGCTGTCAGAGCATTTATACAAGAATTCTTTTGTTTGAAAAAGCAACACAATAGTCTTCTTATTGTTGATGTACCTTTTTTTTTATATATATATATATTTTTTCTTTTTGTCCTCCAGGATACCAGAGGGTCAGGCAGAAGCTGGATCCCTGGCAGTAGGAAGGCTGCGCTCCCTGGAGGACCAGCTTACCAGAGCCAAACAACAGATCCACAGCTTCCAGAAACTCACCGGAGATGGTAAATAGGCCACCTTTAGGGTTTCAGGAAAGGGCTTGGTGCACAGTGTTGAAACATAACAACGCATAGTATATTGAAAGTGTGGGCTGACCATATCTATGAGGTATAAAACCATTCAGCTGCTTGAAGAAGTTTTGCCTGCAGGGAGAATGTCAGTCCAGTCCCGTGTTAAACCTGCTGTAGCCCAGCAGTGCTGATGGCACAGCCACGTCGACAGTGGGCAGGGTCATGTGTGTATTCGCTTCTGTAAGTAGTGGTCAGAGGGGCAGGAAAGCTGTCAGGTGAGCGGGGAAATGTGTGAATGAAGTGGAAGTAGTGTGAATCCCCCGCTGGCAAAATAAGAGAGTGAGAGGGGAGAAAAAAGACAGGGAGGAAATAAAAAGGGACATGTGAGCGTGGAGGGCAGCACAGGGTCAGCTTTTCCATCTTGCCGCAGGGGGAGAAAAAGCTAAAAATACCCTGCAACTTTTTTTTCCACAAGCTTTGGGGTAAAGAAAAAGGATGGTATGAGATAGGAAGTTTAAAAAAAGGAATTCTCCACAGCCACCACCATCACTGCAGCCGTCTCCACCCGCTTCAGGCTGTTTCTTTTTTTCCCTGTTTCTCTCCACACAAATCAGAGCAGGCAACTGTGTTATCCACTTAGGCTGCTCCACATTGTTTGGCTCGAAAGGGATATAAAGTTCCTGTGTGTGAAAAACATGAGAGAGAGGATGCACAAAAGCAGTGATCAAGTGTTTCTTAATGAGGTCAAAGTAACACCCAGGGACAAAGTATGAAAGAGGAAAAATTTTAATGATTATGTTTCAAAGCTGCGTTTTGTGTTAGGAGGTTATTTATGCTTACACAATGCTAATTCTCAGACACTCTTGAAGTCCTCCTGACATCATTTCCTACCTCATTTCTTCAAGCTGTCTTCCTATGAAGCAGCTTTGTAGCCATTGTTGATTCAGTGCCTTAGATCATACCTACGCCTGAAATGTTACACCAGCCGGGGCTCTTTGTTTCGTGTTGCTGTGAGCTCTTGTGTATTTTGACCTCGTGTCCCCCCTCCCCGTAGGCCCCGGGCCCACTCAGGAGGAGCTGCGGAGAAAGGTGGAGAATGGCGTTAAAGAGTTCTGGTACTTTGTGCGCAGCGAGGTGAAGAAATTGTCCAATGTTGAGCCCAGTGAGAGGCAGAAATATGCTGATGCACTCCTGCAGGACCTCGGACACCAGGAGAGGTGAGCATATACTGTAAACACAACACATCTTGTTGTTTTTGGTGCTGCTATAGTGAACAGCACCTTGAAACAGTAATGGAAAAGAAACTGCTGATGTTGGGGAACATCTTATACATTTTGTTTTGTCTGGGTGTTTGAGATTTATTTTTATTCTTGGAAAAAACTACCAACTCAAACACTCTGTGAAAACAGAACATTTTCATTGTGTTTGGGTTTGAAAATGTCTCATTCAGTGAGCTGTTGACATTTGGAAGGAGGCAGGTACGTCACAGAACATCTGAGGGTAGATTTACGCAGCCTTTTCATCCGTCTCCCCGCCCATCTTCAGCTTCAGATCATGCTGCATTCACTGCACCCAGGAAAAATTGCAATTTGTGTTGTGCTTTTTTGTTGCTTTATTCCAAACTTTCTCACTTACTTAAAAGCTCATTCTTTGTTTAATGTTTGTCTCTCAACCTGAAAATTTGTCTTAAATTAAAAAAATCTCATTTTCTTCCCCCATTTGGAAACTGGAAATTCCAATTTCACATTTGTTGTGGAAGCATTATTGGCATTCATCGCCAAAACAAACAATGCTGATAAGGAAGTAGTAGCAATAATTCCTGCCTTTACTTTCTATAAACTTTAATTTAGTCTACATGAGGAAAGCATTCACCCAATCAGTTAAGGTTGATTGAACACCACAGCTGCAGACATGGCAGAGTCACTCATTTGTTCATTAACCACCCAATTCTGTGGAACAAAAATCAGCAAAAAATTAGAAAAGTAATGATCTCAAAGACGATGTGTGCAGAAAGTGGAAAAACAGCATGTTGATGAATACAGTGCAGGTAACTGTTTGGAGTATTACTCTGTGATATAAACTATCAAGAACTTGTTATGTTTTTCCATGTTAGTTCAAATACTGATTTCTTTTTTTTTAAGTACTGATTATCATGTTTCTGTCAAGCAACTAGTAACTGTCTCTTAGTTCACACCCAATGAAGCTGTTTGATACCAAGTCATTATCAGTTTTTGAGTAAATTTATCAAAATCCTAATTAATTATATGTTCATACATATAATGTTGTTTCTGTCAGCTTTTTATCAATCTAAGTGTAAATCATGACCTAAACCTACCACTGATAGGAAAAAAAATAAGTTTTTTGTCACCTTAAAGGCCAAACCATCAGGTGATTATCAAACAAAAACAAACATTTTAAATAATCATCACCTGAATGATGACATTCATTCAAGTATTGCTTATAAACCTGATAACTAAAGCATCATTTGCACTGTTTGCAGAGTAACAAAGAGCAAAGATCACGAACACACCCTGAATGTCATCTGAAATCAGCTGAATAAACTTAACCAAGTGGTTTTTATTGTATTCCTCCGGTGGTGGTTAACAGGACGTATTGTTTTACTCGCTGCTGCCTAAGTAGCTTCACAAAGACTAATCTTTCGGCACATACACACGGATATAAACATTATTTCATGTGTATTTACTCTTCATCTCCTCTCCCCATATTAACAAGTATTCCGCTCAGACGAGTGAGCCGGCACGATTAAAAATAAAGGTGGAAAAAGCAATAAAATGAACTGATGCGCAGAGTCCTCATTCAAATTCTGCTCAGGACAGGGCATGGAAGTCTGGTATTTGAATGTTTCCAATGTAAAATTTAAATAGCTCTTAAGTAGTAGTATGAAAGTACACACCTAATTATCCAGTAAAAATGAACACTGTATGGTGAAGTGCTTTCAGGTTCATTCATTATTTCAGTTTGAGGAAAAAAAAAGTGAAAAATCATAAAGAGCTGCCAGAAAACAGCAGTCGTTTCAAGTTAAAACGTATGCAACCAGAAATAAAGCAAATACAGCACAATGAAATGTGTATAAATCCTTCTGTACTACAGGAAAGTCAAAGTTGAATAATCCGTTTGAGATTTAAAGCCTAGAAAAGTTATTTGGGGGGATTTGGGACTGATCATCAGTTCAAGCATCAACTACTGATAAGAAGGGGAAAAAAAGAGCAAATGAAAAATAACGGATGAAACATTACATTTTAAGCAGAGAGCATCTGTTTTATTTATGACAGAGATGAGAGACTGAGGGATCTGTATGTTACTTTACTGCTAAATAAAGGGGAAAAAACACTGTGTAGCTTTCAGTTTATAAAAGTTTTCAAAGGAAACTGAAATAGGTAAGCTGAAAATTAAAAACTACAAAACTTTTGATGGTTGCCTAACATAGGTCAGTTATGGAAAAAGATATTTAGAATTGTGGGGTTGGTCAGTGCTGTTTTTCTTATGTATGATCAACAGAATTAAACCTTGCCTAACAAATGACTTGTTTGTCATAACTGCGTTTGGCTTTAAGATGGGACTTTGCGTCCCTTTTGTCTTTGTCCATCATTTTGCTCACCTGACCTTTTCATATCCACGTTGTTATCTGAACCCGAACCATTTCATTTGCCGTCCTGTTTCTGCAGCATCAGTCCAGAGAAAAGCTACCGTCTTTGGCTTTAAGATGTGCAAACAGAGCTAGTCGGCCCACTGGGATGCCTACGAGCTTCACATATTAATCACAACGTTGTTGTATAGTTCTTTTCTTTACGTTACAAAGTGCTTTGAAAGAAAAGATGAGATGAGTTCACTACAAGAATAAATGCCTAAAAAACACCAGACATCGCCAAAGGCTTTCACAAAGACGAAAGTTTTAGATTTCATTTCGAAGGCAGATAAAGTTTTGATGTGCCCTAGTGTTTCATAAAATAGAGCTCTAATGGAGTGAGCCCCATCTCCCTTCGTCACGAACTGTGACCTGAAAACACTTAGCAGGGCGATGTCGATGGATCTCAGTGGTCAGCAGGGTACGGACCATGTCAATAGGTTTGTGATGTATTTAGGGGTAAGGCCATTTAAGGCTTTAAAGGTGAGAAGTAAGAATTTAAAATCAATACACAGTCTAACAGGGAGTCAGAGCAGGGAGACAAAACAAGGGGGAAATGTTTGTGTGCTTTCTAGTCCTGGTAATGAGTCTCGCTGTAGCATTTTGAACCAACTGGAGATGACGGAGGGAGCCTTGAATTATACCTGAGTGAAGTGCATTAAAGGAGTTAAAGGCGTGAGTAGACAGAAGCATACGCAGCTCGTTCTAATTAGCAGTTGAATGAAATGGACAGATTTTTTGAGATTCTCTAAAGCCAGTGTATCACTGAGCTGTGCCTGTAGGTGAATAGCATTCATCAGGGTGTCTCCAAAATGTCTGGAAACATTCGTCACATGAGTTGCACAGGCTCTCATTCTTATCGTCTGAATTTTGACCAAATTTTCAAAATTTAGTTTGACAGGTTTTCTCTCTAAATAATAGCAGACTTGTCTTAAGCTCCTAAAACCCGTCTCAGTTTAGTTTTGGTAATCCTAGAGCACTAAAGCTGTACATGTATTTTGGCACATGGGAGCTCTTCTCGTGACATAAAACATCCAAGTCTAACCACACTAATAATACAGTAAATAATAATTATTAAAAATCTGCCCGTCTTCATATTACAAGTGTACTCCAGTAGATTAAATCACAATCATGCTGACGGCTATCAAGTGGGTACAAAGCAGACCGAGGTGGGCAACGAAACAATGCGCACAGCCTAGAATACAGTTTAGCAAGCTGTGCACCTGAAAATAGGCCATGATTTTCAACAATTGGCTGTGCAGAACGCTGCCACATGACTCACTGGTGGCTTGGTCTCAAACACTCAGCATTCAGCGAGACTGCAACTGAAAATTTGCTTATTTTCTCACAAGTTTTTAGCAGTTTTGAGTCACCAGCTATTGTCTAACAGCCACAGCCAAGTGAGATACCGGCTTTAAACTGGAAAAGACGAGACTGAACATCATCTTTGACTTGAGAATCAAAGTTGCTTTGTTACAAAAAGCAGTTCTGGGAGAGAGCTGACTCTTATTTTGACCTTTGGTTCTAGACGATGTGATTGGCTGTGTCAAAGATGGCATTTAAGTTTAAAAGAACTGAAATTCACACGTGAACGAGCTCAGATGTTTACATAGGTACACACCAAATACATATGCAGGACTTCAGTGTCTGTGTAGCCTTTTCCCGTTCCACATGACTCGTTTGTTGATTCTTTCTCGTTCCATTTTTTCGGCCAGGCAGGTGTGCGTTTCCTCACCACACAGGGTTTGCAAAGGGTCCTCTGTGAGGAAAAATTTAGATCCATTCACACACACTGTGGTTCCTGCTTCAAACTGTGACAGTGAGTGATGATACTGTCCAAGTTAGCTTAGAAAGGCACTATTCACCATGCCACACTGTTGAAATGAGACATAGTACGTTCATCGCTTTTGTGTGAGTGCCTTTGCATGGGCTACTGAATACATGTATAAGAGCTCTCAGTCACACAGGATGTGACTGATTTAGGTCGAGAAGTGAGTAATAAATTAAGCCTGCATAAGTGCGTATGTGCGATGTGGTTGAATCTGCCCTGAGCTGCATATATCAGGATTCTCGGGCATGTCTGTAAGTGGATGGTCACGATGTTAGGCAGTGTGTGACAGGCGCACACATTTGTTGTCAGTGGGATGTAGATGGCAGACGTAATCCAGAAAACAGCTTAACGAGCTGGGAGAAGCTGTTGTTGTCAGTCAACATCGCAAATGCAATATTTTTTTCCGTAAATATCATGAACAAATGCTGCGTCTTGAAATGTTAAAGACAGTACGGAGCTAATGGATGTTATCTGACACAAATACAGTCCCGTTTACCACAAAAATATATTTTTTGTTGTGTTGATAGTTGATAGTAGTTGATAGTATTTGTTGATAGTTGATAGTATTTGTGCAATGAAAGCTGAATACATTATCTGAGCTTGCTCGACTTCCATCCTTGTCACTTACAGCAATGAAAATCACTCTTAACTATCAACTTTTTCTAAAAATGTTGTGACTTTTCCGTTTTGTTTTTCCCATTTAAAAAAAAAAAAAAAATCACCAAGTGACAAATCTAGAAACTTTTTTTTTTTTTTTGGACAAACAGTTTTTCACATTTCTGCCCAGCAAACGAAGTGAAATTCCCCCCACAGCAGGCGCAGGTGCCCCTGCCTCTGCTGCTCTCTGTATCACAGAGCAGCAAGCAGCAGAACGGATGAGTAAGCTCCTTGCACAGACAGAGTTGTTCTTGTGCTCACCCACACAGAGGGGGTGAGAAAAAGAAGTATGAAGACATTGTAACTTTCAGTCACAGCCATTATTTTGTATGTAAATACAACCAAAGTAATGCTGAAGTTAATAGTCCCTCTAAGACAAAGGTTTCGCTGTTTGCTTAAGAAAAATGGAATTTAGCTCTGCTGCAATAAAATGTAATCCCCACATTCCTTGTGAAAAGGGAAGTTAGCTGCTGTAAACAGGTCAGTTCCGACCATAAAATTTGGTAGTTTAAAGCCATTCAGTGCAAAATTTAAAGCAAAAACAGAAGCAATCCTTTTCTTGCTATGTCTTAAAACCCGAAGGAATAAGTGTAAGTCTATTTCCCTTTAGAGACACAGCCCTCTGCTGGCAATGTCTTTGTTTCTTCCGATTGTGTTTTCTGCTGGACATGTCCTGGGCACAGGGTCTGGGGTGGAGGTGCCTTCTGATCAACTTATATCCCCTTCGTATGTACAAACAGTTTCCTTTGCTACAAACCCCAAAGGGATACTAGCTTCAGCTAGATGGTTTTTTTCTTCTTTGTTTTGTTTTATACCAAAAATGAACAAAAGATGAGCATAAACATAACCTTAGGTTGGGTTAGCTCAAACATTAGCTCGATAACTTTATGGCAAAAAGGTGAGTGTGTTGAATCATTAAAATGATGTTCAGATACCGAAATATGAAGTAATTACTCTGTTTGAACCATCAAAATAGCAAAGGCCACCAAAACTATAAAAATTGCTCTGTTTGAATTTTAAAATAAAGCCTTCCTTTTTTCTCTTTAATTAACTTTAATTTAAGTTAAACTCTTAGATACCAATTAGTTTTTAAACCAAATGGATAATCTCACGTCTGTGTTGGGGATAAGACACTGTACACAACAAACCTGAGAAATGTTATTTACATATTCAAAACACCAGAGCAACTATGTTATTTTTGGTTAAAATGTGCAGATATAACAAGTTTTACTTTGAAAATATAAAGGTGAAAAAATGTGAAGGTTAAGATGATGAAATTATATTATATAGAAAATGGATGAAATATTGAAAAACAAAGTTTTAATCGTATGGTCAAGTTAAATGAATAATTTAAAGTTTATTTGAATAAAACTGCAATGTACAGCTTCTCCGAGGGACTCCAGCTTTTTCTCAACATTGTGTGTATAATTAGAGAAGCGAACTCTTCTAAATATTGTTTTCATCTGGAGGAATTGAAGAAATAAGGTTTCACAATTGATTAAAGGTTGGTGAAAACAGGAAAAAAAAAAACAGTAAATACCTTTTAACTAGTTTGATAAATTTGGCATTCTATTTGAACCTGTTTTACTCTGATAATTAACTGGACTGGGAGTTCATCATGCAAAGCACCAGACAAGCATTTTTTGCTTACATTAGGCTGCAGTGTGCGTGCAGGCTTCCTTAGAAAGCTGAAAGTACCACCAACCTGTCAGGGTGTTAATTAAGGGTGTTTTGACAGGGACTTCGCTGCAGATGTAGGTGTGTGTTTCACTTTTTATAAACGTAACAAGCCACACAGAGATAATCTGCATCAAAGAGTCCGTGTTTATTCTCAGGTGATCATAATTTAAAGTTTTGAAATTTGCCTGCCTGTGTCCTTTAGGTCCATCATGACAGACTTGTACTACCTCAGCCAGGCAGACGGAGTCGGTGAATGGAGAACGAAGGAAGCTAAAGACCTGTCGGATCTGGTCCAGAACAGAATCACTTACCTACAGGTATCTACAGACTCACCTGCTGCATGCCAGCTGGCTGGCATTTGCACCCACGCAGATACGTTTAGACAGAGGTGCGTTGTGCGCGTTCAGCCGAGTGTCTCCCGCACGCGGATAAGCACACATGCGTTATTGGTCTTTCACACTTCCTTGTCTCATTTGCACCATCTTTATCTGTCAGCGTCAGTCTCCACGAGTAGCAGGTAAAAGGAACCAAAGCAGAAGGTTTCAGCGGTTGTATCTGACAAGCAGTTTTCCTGTTATTTGTCAGTGGGTTAGTGCTAAACACACACACACACACACACACAGTGAAAACAGAACCGCGCAGAAAAACAAAATGACTGATCTGCAGACATGCTTGTGCAGAAATGCAGTTAGAAGACAAACGCTTTTACGCTCAGCGAGGCTTGGACAGATGCACGTTTGCTTACGTAAACATCACAACCTGACACTCAGGACACGTCCGCTCACCCCAGCAGCTCTGCCCCCCCACCCCCTCCCCGGCTCTGATGCTACCCGCTTCTTGAGTGGGGCGGCGCGGCAGTGGGTCCTGCAGCATTAATGAGCCGGTGTGTTTGATGAAGAGGACCCAGTCAGTCTGGCTGGGCGGAGACAGCACCACTAACAGCTGCTGTCACCACTGCTGAGGGATCACACCGCTCTACCAGCTGCCATCACTAATTCATCACACACACACACACACACACAGGCGTGCACAGACGGATTCACCTATGCGAGCAGTCGCCGCACAAAAACATTCAAGTTCAGCCACGAGACCGAAGCTCGTGCTCCTATGCAAAGCCTGCATGTGTGTGTGTGTTCTTCTGTGTCACACATACATCTATATGAACACACAAACAGACAGACTCCGCCCCTCCCGTGCTGCCGTCTCTGCCACCCGCAACAGCTTCTGCCCTCATTCCTGATTTAACGAACTCCTTCTCTGCGTCTGCTCCATCTGTCCACTCACGACATTCAGTAACCACGGCTCCTTTTGATGGAGTTGTTTTCTTACTTTTTACACCGTGCGCCTTTGCATAGTGAATTTTATTAGCGACGCACAATATTATGTTTATGCTTTATATTTTTGCTTTGATTTTTCCCAGAAGTGATTATTTCACGCTGGTTTTTGTTCCTGCAGCGCCACTGTTTTCTGTCTCTCACGCCTCATCATGAAACAGCTGGAGCTTTTAGAAGCAGAGCATATTATCTGCTTAACTTTCTGTTTTTAATCACCCGCCAGCAACGGCAAAGTGTGTGTGAGTGTATGTTTGTTAGCAAAATATCCTCTGACAGGATGGATTTTAATGAAACTTCTGTAAAGTAATCAGTTGGACGTCTGTAACTGATTACCTTTCAGAGTCAACCCTATTCAAGATGGCTACCAAAACTCAGCAACCTTAGCAAACACAAAAATGTTTATAACTTCAAATATTAAAGTCTTTTTTATTTTGGGAAAAAGACAACTTGCATCTCCTTTTGTAAACAAAAGCCAAAAAAAGCTATTTTTTATCTGTGAATGTGACATTTAGCAAGAAATATGATCAATCCAATAAGAAAGAAGGTATTGTCTGCTGAGCAGGTCAGTCAATGCTGTCACATATTTCTGTGGTATCTAATAACTCCGTGGTCTACTTTCCACTCCCTAAAACTCTTGTTAATTGTTATTTCCACACCTTGTCCTCTCTGCTTTTTTATTTAAAGCAGCTTTCTGTAGTGTTATGTATCACTTTGGGATCTCGAGCTGCTCAGCTTTTATTAATCCCAGGTATAATCCTTTGACTAGTTGATACGTATGTAGCCTTGTGCCACCAGCTATGTGTAGCTATACTTTTTTTTTTTTTTTTTAAAGGGATGAACAATGAGGAGACAGCACAAACTGACTACCTTTATTGTGTTTGTCGTTTAGTTTAATTCATCTGCTGGGTGCAGAATACAGTGGTACACTTGGTGCAAATGCTACAATCCAATCATGTCTAATGAAACCCAAAGTTAAAACAATATGACCAAAACCAGTGCAATTCAATATTAAACCTGAATGGAAACAGTACAATCACTTATATCGTAAATTAATTCCAATTTTAAATGAAAATGCCAGCGAACTGCATATTTAAATTCACATTTTCATGTAAGTTTGACCAATGAAAACTACTTGCTCAAAACATCGTCACTCCACTGTAAAATATGTCGTTCCCAGCAGAATGTGTGGAGAACAGTGGCACCGTCGGCTGGCATTAGCTCTGACAACTCAATATTTATTCATCTTAACAACTTTTTTTTTTTCTCTATAAATTTCTAAAATAAACTATGGCTATATATGATGAGATACATATCACTTTAAAATTGCAAAGAATTTCATCATCTACATACTAGGATTCAAGGAATGCCGAAACACTGGAGACTTGAGTCCCATGCAGGGCTTATTTTGCCGACTATCTCGGCTAAAATCAGTCAGAAAGTTTTTGTGAAGTTGTTTTGCGGTTGAAGCAGGAGTACACTGCAGATGTGTTAACTGTTGAAATAATTGCTCATTTTTTAGGCCAGTGTAGCCACCCTCAAGGAAAAGTAAAACAAACCCGGTTTTTAAACAGAACACTTGTTTTAGTTCTTTCGTTCAGGCCTCGATGCTGTCCGGCTCGAAACTCAAACAATCAGAATCTTAAAAGGATTTTCCCTATATTTACACATTTTATAGTAATTCACAGGTAATGTCATAACAAAAAACAATTAGTCAAAAAGCAAAAGTAGAATTTTTTTCGAACATCTTTTAAACAAAAAGGAACAAACTTGGCCAGTACTATCTGTGTGTGGCACTGAAAGAAACAAAGCAGATCGACCCTATTTACCTGAAACATGGCGAACATGTTCAACATGCTCGCTCTGGCAATGTCTGTTTTAAACAATTTTGGCCCCTGAGCAAATTTTGTTAATAAGCTCAAAACATGTCAAATGTGTTCTTGCAACTCCCAGAACGACAGTGTTATAAATATTTACGAAGACTTAAAAGACAGACAACCTTCTGGTACAACAGTAGGCTTAGTATCAAATGTTGTTTTCTGCCAGATTTCAAACAACTTCAACACTTCTCATGCAATACTTACCTGTATTCTTATAGTTATCAATCCCAGGTGTGTATCTATATAGTTTTAGGTCTTGACCATGGCAGAAACACTTTTTTTTGTTGCTGTTTATAAAAATATATCTACGTAGACACTGCACTGTTTCTAGAAATGTTTTCCTTCACACAAAAATGCAGAAAAATATTCAAAATGCAGTATTAGCTATACCAGGCCTGTGTGTGGTGCTGTAACGCTGCCAGAGGAATGTATCAAAAATGGAGAACATATTAGGTCTAAACTGTAAACACATCAAAAAGATAAAGACAAGGATGGTGAATACAGTTGCAACAACCACATCCTTGTGTGCTCATCAGGTAATACAGTATACAAAAGCTTTTCTGTAGTTGAGCAACTGGTATCTGCAACTCAAATGCAGGCATATAATCTGCTGTTGTTAGGTCAGTCCCGCTCGGGGTCGTAGGGTAGTGGGGCTGTGACATCATCATTTTCAAAAGGTTGCGTTTTGGTTGTCTATATGAAAACACAAGAATGGCTTTTCAAGACCTTTTCTCACTCTGGAACTCCTTTTTTTTTAAATAAATCATTTTGGGGTTTCTAAGATGCTGCTTCTGTATGGATGCAAGGTTAAAACAATAAACTTTTCAGTAATCAAGACGCCATCCCAACGTGGAACAAGCCTTAGTCACATACAAAAGAAGCAAACTGCACCAGTAATAAGGAAAATTATCCATCAGAGGAACCGTGATGGAATGCAAAACAAGCAAACCAGTAAAGAGAGTAGTAGGAGAGGAAAGTGCAAAAAGAAAGAAAAAAGTGTTCACTGTAATTCAAAAAATCTTGATGAGATTCTAAAACTGTGAGGCTCTTAATTGTATTTTGCGATAATTGACGTTTCTGAAGATGTGGCTCACTGAATTCATGGTGGAAGTTGGCGCTCACGCACATTAACCAGTTTCTCCAAACTGTTTTCACACCTTCAGCTGTAAAAACTTTGCCACTGTGCGCTGCAGGTGTTTCTTCCTAAAAGGGCATCCATGAGGAAAATTTAAACCCTGTAATGGGATGAATAATATAGTGTGAACAACCAAAGCTTTTCTCATATGACTGAAAGTCCTACGCTAACACGGCGAAGCAGCACAGAAATACCATTTAAGTGCACTGGAGTCGCTCTTTAATTGTCTTGAAGGGACGGGATGTAGGGAGCACTGTGAATAATTACCTGAGGTTATTACGCTGTCAAATTCACTTGTTCTCAGCTGTAGTTCCTAAATCAACAATATCACTGTGGTCAATCACCCCGTGTTTCACTTTCAAAAGGAATGCTTATTCAAGAGGTACTTAACCAACAGTGAGCACCCAGCAGTACTGAGTGGCTGCCTGTGCACGCTTCTGGTGCCATTATCCTTGGACCGAACCGCTCAGCGCTTCAGTGTCATTCCAGCTACGCCATTAGCAGCCTGAGCTCCAGCGGTGGCCTTCTCTCCTCGTGACTCGTGTCGTGAAATGATCTCATGCAGATACGGTGACGGATGCACAGAAAGCGAGCTCTGCTGAGAGCCCCTTTGTGTTCAGGCGGCACAGTAGATTACCAGTGGTTTAGTTTACACCTGAGGGGTGAACTGGCTGCCTGTAACTAAGAGGAAATACCTTTGTGGATTGTTCTGTCAGCTCAGCAGGCTGTTGATCTCTGTTATTGAACAGCAGCACTGTTAATCAGCTCTCTGAACCTGAAGGATCCTCTCCTCTTTCCCTTCTTTTTGCTAATTTCCTCTCTTTGCCTTAACCTTTCATCGTCTCTGTCGTCTTTTTATTTATTTCATCTCTTACTCTTGTTTTTTTCTCTCCCTCTTCTTCTTCTTTCTCCCCCTATTCCCCTTCTTCTTCTCCCGCTAGTGCGTGATAGGCAGCGTTAGCCGGTGGGTGTTGGGCGGCCTGATTACTGTGAACTATCCACAGCTGCAGCAGCCTAATGAGGAAAACACTCCCATCAGCAAGTAATTGCTGTTTAGGAAGCTGGTTGGCACGAGCGTTTCAGTCGCACAGACCGGCTACAGAGCAGATCACAACTGCCTGACAAGTCATTGTTATCGCAGCATGTATCACTCTGTCGATTCCAGCTTTTTGTGTTCGTAAAATAGACAGCTTATTGTTTCGTCACCAGCTCCTCACATTTTGTATTCGTCCCGTCAGACAGTATGATCTTGAAGCTAATTTTCGAGTTGATTAATCGAGAGCATGTTGGGGAAAGGGAAGGAGAGAGGAAACGGAGAATAGTAAAAACTGGAAGGAACGAAAGGGGAGATATATTCAGAATGAGCTCAAGAAAAAGGCAGTAAAAAGGAAGCAAAAAAACAGGCGTGGAGTAGAGGATGAATTAGAGAATGCAAAAGCAACAAAAAGCAGATTAAGGCAGAAGAGATATTAAAGGATAAAGCTGGCGGGATTTTCTGTTTGTCTTATTGTTAAGAAATGCCAGGAAAAAGACCAAACCCAGGAATGAGTCAGTTTCTGTCTGTGGCATTCAGCCCTTTCTTTAAAAGCTGCAGTCAATGTTTTTTCAAAACGGCTAGTAAAGAGCACTCTGGTATTGTTTTTTTTTTAATCAAATATCACCCAAACAAGAGCCAACAGCGTATTTTCTTAGTATTGTACTCTAAAAAGTGTTAATATGCACCAGTAAATATGCATTTGTTGAAGAAACGGAGCATTGTGACTCATTACTGTGATCTGATTAGTGCTTGAACAACAAATGATGCTCTTTTTTTTGGACTGTGTAGAAAATACTTGTTAAAGTAAAATACAAAAATACTAAAGTTTATATTTTACCAGTAAGGAGTGATAGGGTGGTTAAAAGATGGATGAAGATGAATCGATTTAGGAGATAAAGTTGAAGGAATTCATATCTCCCACTTGAGTTTTAAGCTAAAATCATCTTATATTAAGAAATGACAAACCTTTAGTCACTTTGGTCAAACCTTGAAAATAATCTTTGCAATATGTGACAAGATGTCACAATCAGAGTATGTATTGTTAATAACTGTCAGCTAAAACACATCCCATTTTAGCTCAATATTTGTAAAATTGACCAAGTTATAGCCACTTTTGTTTAGACCAGTGTTCACTTGTTTGTCCTGTGGCTCATAAGTTATTTTTCTAACAGACAAATAGGGTTGACTCCAATAATTAATGTTAAAATTTAAAGCAAAGATCTTGTGCAGTGAGCAGCACCTGGAGTATGTGTGAATGACTCTCAGCTATAACTGCATCAAATTCTAACACCATATCTGTAAAAACACACACACACACATACACACCAAAGTATCTCTAAAATGTATTGAGTTATAGCCGTCTTTCCATCTTGAAATGGGTTGATTCCAAAAATGAACCAGAGGCAGATGTACATCCAGTGATTGTTTCCTGCAAGTTTGTTTAAAATCTGTGCAGTGGTTCTTGAGACATTTTGTTACCAGACAGACACACACACACACACACAAAGCCAGAAACATTATCTCCTACTGTTCACCTTCAGTGGCAGGTGAACTGAGAAAAGGCACAACTAGGCAACAAAACATTAGATTTTAAGATGAGACTGGCAATGCAAACCAATAAAAGATTATCTGCCGTGTGTTATTAAAAGTCAGAGAGCATGTCTCCAGGAGATACAAGGTGAAAACCGAGCAATAAAAAACGTTGAAACATTCTTTCTTTTTCTTCTCCCAGAACCCCCCAGACTGCAGCAAGGCAAGAAAACTGGTTTGCAACATCAATAAGGGCTGCGGTTACGGCTGCCAGCTCCACCATGTCGTCTACTGCTTCATGATCGCTTATGGCACCCAGCGCACGCTCATCCTGGAATCCCACAACTGGCGCTACGCCCCTGGCGGCTGGGAGACGGTCTTTCTGCCCGTCAGTAACACTTGCACTGATCGGTCCGGGGCTTCTACGGGACACTGGTCAGGTGGGTACAGAATGAGAGCCGCTCGTTTTGATTCTCACGGCTGCCAACAGCAATCGTGATGCGTCACTAAATATTCAAATTTCCTTCCCCGATTTTGGACTATCCCAGCTGAAATCTCAATCTGCCAGGCCTCTCCTTTGTGCTTCCGCAGCAAAAACAAAGTTTGAATCTCTCAGCTGAGTTTGTCTGCAATTTCCATCTGAGCACTTTAGCTGCCAGCAGCAGGATAAGTTACTCTTTATGCACTTCGCTGCCAAAAAACTCTTATGACTGAACATACCACTCTCCCCATGTCTTGTTTTTGCTTTTAGTCTTTGACAAACCATTTTGATTGATCATTTCCTGTACATATAGCATAAATGTCAGCCCAGATTGGTCAGACATAAATTTCTTTACCTATAGCAGATTTATAGTTGTCACTCTCCATGTTTTTTCTCTGTTGCAGTCCTTTTGCTGCGACATAGACCGGCTGGGAGATCTTATATGATCACATTAAAAGCTTGTCTCATGCAACATGAACACAACCTTAGACGTCCTATTTCTCCAGCATGAAATTTAAAGCATCTGATAGAATGTTATTCAAAGAAATTTTCATTATTTACACAACTGCAGGTCTTAAGTTTAGACAAATGGAACTAAATTTAACAATTTCCACAAGAAGGATTTTGTTGAGATTTGTTTTTTTTAGAGTTGCTATAAATGTGTCCTGTTTGTACACACATACAACAAAACGTATATCTGACAAACTATGAATAAAACATGAGGCGTCTTTTCTGTATGTCTACCAATCAGAATCCTTCCAGATACGTTCTGCAGTGTGCAAAGCCAATAATAATATCTTCCTGTAAATGTCTTCTGTTTATCAGCTAAAACAGTGGTTTAGTTTTTGCTTTATGAGAAAACAATCATTTAAATAAAGAAACATGAAAATTTTAGATTTTTTTTTTCTAATACTAAGTGGAATTTATTTTTCTAGTATTTTAAATTGCACAAACTGCAAACGCATTTTCAACATTTTCAGTCAGCATTTTGTCACAAACTTTAAAATTTTCTTAAAGTGAAGATTGCAAAGACGCAGCTGAATTCAACACGTTCATTGTTCTTTTTAAGGACGATTCTTAGTTTCTGTCTTTGCTTTTTTCACTTCATGCATTGTTTGAAGTCAAAAAATTAAAGTTCACATTATCTATGTAAAAATAAGGCCAACAGAAAGCCTAATAAACTAATATGAAATTAAGTCTTGTTTCTATGAGAGGCAACACACAAAAAGATTGAAACTAGCTGGTGAACGTAAGTTTTTATTTATGAATTGTTTAGATTAACATGCATCACCTCATCATGGGGTAATTAGTTACCACCAATGTCCTGACGATGTTGAGATATTTCCGTTTAAAAACGTTGTTTGGATTAAATTTTGCAATAAATTTACAGAATAATTCTGTTTAAACATTCAAACAATTTGCATTTCCATTGTAACACTTTTAGCCTTTCCCCTCCATCTTCTTGCTTCTCAGTGATGTACATCGTTCTCTGTCTGTGTGTCCGTTAATTGAGGAAAATGTTTTTACCAGTCTGAATTATTCAGGGATGCAAAAGTCTTTTTTTTTTTTCGTAATTGCTTCGCTG
This sequence comes from Kryptolebias marmoratus, assembly GCF_001649575.2. Taxonomy (NCBI): domain Eukaryota; kingdom Metazoa; phylum Chordata; class Actinopteri; order Cyprinodontiformes; family Rivulidae; genus Kryptolebias; species Kryptolebias marmoratus. The sequence continues at coordinate 6,666,646 of NC_051448.1, forward strand.
TTCAGGGCAACTTTAGCTGCGCAGTTTTTGCTGTGAGTTTTGACGATGCAGAGGTTGAACACGGAAGGAAATGGCCAAGTATCAGCGTTGTGTTTGCAACCAGTCACAGGAGCTTTGAATTCTTATCAGCCTGAAGAAACGATCAAAGGAAGTATTGTTGAAGATATGCAAAGTTTGGTGAAGCTTATGGTGGTTGTAAAGTGCCAAGAGTGACCACAGAAAGCGCCAGCTCAGTTTAACTCCACTGTTTAAAAAAAAAACTGATGTAATATCAATGAGTGACAAAATATGTCAACATCTACTATCTGGTGTAGCCAGAACATGCTGAAATTTTTCCAAAAACATTTATAGCATTTTTGATAACCATCTTGCACATCAGCCTTTGTACATACTGTTTTTGTGAAGAAACATTATGAAATGAATCGTTGTTTATTTTTCAAAGATGCCAAATGTGCTAAATTAGTATGGGCACATTTGTTGGTACCCTTAATGAGATTATTAATCTTTGCATTATGGTCATGTTTCAGATTAAGTGTTTGACCTTATTTAGTATCACAGGTTCCTTCAAGCTTTTCATCAGCCTATTTAAGGAGAACTAACAGACACTGGGCAGAGAAAGTAAAGGTGAGAGCTGTCTGAGGAGCTCAGAAAGAAGATTATAGATATTCATGTTCCAGCTAAAGGCTACAAGACCAGCTTCAAGCACCTTTGTGTTTCTCTGACCACAGCTGAGAATGCTATTAGGAAGTATGAGGTTCATAGGACTGTGTAGAATGTGGACGCAAGAAAAAATGCAACCGCAGGTTGATCAGACACATGGTGTGGATGATAGATAAAGAAAACCATTCAAGCTGAACTTCAAGGCCAAGAAACGTTTCTGTTCACATCTTTCATTGCATTTTGAACCACAATGGGCTTCATGGAGGAAGAAGAATCTGGAGGGCTCCACCATTGACCAAAAAAAAAAAAATGCCAGACTGGAATTTGCCAAAATGAGAAGTTTCTGAGGCTGAGGAGACAAAACCGGAGATTTTTGGCCAGTCACATCAGTTGTGATTTTTTTTATTATTATTGACAAAGCGTACAAACAAATTTATCCACACCTGTATGGAAGCAGAATTGTATTTGTGTCAGAATCTTTTTCCGTTTTCCTGATGTTCCTCAGTGTTACGAGCTGCTGAAGAACTCTAAATCTGGGTTTTGTTTCGAGCCAAGAATCCCTGGACTGTGCTGACACACAGAGTTGTGTACATTTTACCTTAACAAACAAGACGTTCACTTACTTCATTTAATAGTTTTGCTCGAAAACTCCTAATCTTAACATAAAAGAAACATTTGATCCTTGAGGTCTGAATGCTTTTGTCACACACACAGACACACAATACTGGAACAATCTCTTTGATAATTAAAAGATCAAGATTTTTTGTTTTCGTCTCCCTTGCTAGTTTGTTTTATTCATTGCCTTTTAGGCCTCATGAAAATCTGATGCAATAAGTAATTTATTCAGAAACTTGAGAAATCCTAAATGTTTGCAGGGGGTGGGATGACAGAGAAACATGTTTTTTTTTTACACAGACTGCAAATGAACTTGAGTGCTGTGAGGTTGAGAGAACTGAGCAGAGAGCAACAAAACTTCTTCCTGTTACTGTTGATTACTGTTGTCTGTTGCAGTTAGTGGTGTTTACTGGTGCTTCACTAGTTCACTTTTAACCATTTCCCTTCACTATGTGGTCCACCACGTTGCAAGCCCCCAAAAAGAAATGCCTCTAAAGAGAACACAATGATGCAATACGTTTGGCTGAATGAGCGCTTGCACCACGAGGCTGGAATAGTTTCTGAGCTTTTAGGATGTTGCAGCAACTCTGATGATCTCAATGCATTTACAACATAACAGAAGCCAATGACCAGCTCTGTGTGCTCTTCCTCCTGCTCGCAGTACACAAAATAAACACTGGTCAGGTATTGGTAGTCTGTGGCGCAGAGGTTTGTTGCTTGCGTGACACACAGAGACCCGAAACATGGCCTACCTGCTGAAAGGCTGCCGCTCTTAAAGCTCAGGACTAATAAAGTGCCAAGAACGCTCTCCGGGATAGAAATCGGTCTTTTCTGCAACATTTTTATGGATCCTTCCAATTTTTCACGCACCGCTGCCTGTGTTGCCTCAACAATATTAAATGCTGTTGTTGTAATTGTGTGTGGGAATTGCCCACAATATGAATAGCAAATATGCCAAATTCTGTGAAATTATGCAATACCTGCACAACCACGCAGAAATGCAAATGCTGTTAAATACGATTAATAGACCTTTCTATTGTGTGTATTTATTTTTCAGCCTTATTTACAGCCTTTATTTAAGCCTGCAAAACAAAAGCATTTGTAAATCTGTTTGGTTATGATGAGGAAGGGGTTAGTGTACCTGCCTACCTCAATCACTTTCTCTCTCATGGCTTTCCTGTTCTCATCGCTGCATCCTTTCAGCTTTTTATTTTTATCCTATTGCTTCATTTGACTTGTGCTCTCCTGGGCTCTCTCTTCTTATCTCCTGCATTCCCTCCGCCTTCGCTCTCTCATTTTCTTGCCTTTCATGTGTCCTTTTCCACATTTTAATGTATTTTTTTTCCCCTGATCTATATGTGTGTGTGTGTGTCTGCGTTTGGAAAAAACACTGCCTCCTATGCATCTATATATGCCATATGGCCACTTGCACCCGACAGGCAACTCACTGCAGGCCTTTTAGCATTCTGAGCTGTTTTCCTTGAGTTGTTTTTCTTATAATATCCTGCAATTCACAGAAGCAGTAATTTCTAATGATGATAACTAGATGGGCATAACTAATGTAAGTCTTTTGAGTACTTGACTACGCCTGTGGTCATGCCTGCTGTGGTAACAGTGCAAGCAAGTACATTCCTCGGGGCGCTGGACTACAAAGGGATGCTAAAGCCTTGGATTAATAAGTGGATGTGTACTGAATATCAGACTAATTAAGCAGAATATTTGCCAATGCCTCTACAGTTGCAGTGTTTTAATGTCAGGAATACTGATTGCTTGCAGGGGTGAAAATGCTTAACTTCCTGGATGGTAGAAATCCTTGCACTTTAAAGACATTATCATTTTGTAATTTTCTTGTTTTGTTACAAACTCTAACAATTCTTTCTTCTCTGTGTCATTTAAATTCTTTGTATTGTTTATATCTCCACTGGAATTGGTCTTTTCTGGTACTTATTGTTTCAAACTTATAAAATTCCAATTTCCCCATATATCCTAACTTGAATAGCCCACTTTCTGTTAAGTGCTTCCCTCGAGATCCGAGACATTTATAGACCAAAGGAAGATGCATGCTATATGTGTCTGTGACAGGGTATTTCTGTCAAGAAAACGTATTGCTCGGGGGGGAACATCAAAGATAGCGATGGAGTCATTATGGGACTCGCTCATTTTCTTCCTGCAAACGCAAAATGGGGAAAAAACAAAACATTACAAGAAAATCCACATTGATGCAAACATAACACAGTGATGTATACCTCTATTATTTGCTTTGCTGCATAGGTAATATGGTTCATGTCTAAAAAAACAAAGTAATTAAGAAGATAAGATAAGTTGTATGGAAAACACAATCAGGTCTGGAAATATGTTGTTGCTTTTTTTTTTTCCCCCAAATATACTTGAAAAATATTTATGTAACGAAAAGGAGCTTAAAGTGCAGCTTGAATGCAGTGAAATCCAACACAGAGGAATGGTTTAGGAATCGCAGCTCATAGAGGCTCTGTTATTCGCTGAAAAATAAATTCATCCATTAATAATATATTAATTTTAAGACTTATTTTTTTTATTGTTTGGAGAGTTTTGTTTATTTGTCTGAATGTTTTAAAAGGGATATTTTTACCCATGGAAAGATTCTTGTCACCACCACTTATCTTACGCTAGATGTTCAGAGCTTTTATTTTGTCGAGCTCATTAGATGCTTCGTGCTTTTAATGGCAGGTAGTTTATGTCTGCAGTGTGTTGCAGTATTGTGCACACTGATATTGAGGTGACAATAAATTGGTGCTGTATTGTGCAGTCCGAGGAATAGGGTTGTTTTACCAAATATCACTTCCTTTACACAAAATAATGAGCGTCCATTATAAATCACAATCAGTTAAAAGTTATTACAATTAATTTATGTAAATTATGTGAGATTAGCACACTTACTCTTTCTGGATAATGGATACCTTTGATGATAGTTTTGTTTGCTTGTCTTTTATCATTTTTTTCACATGGAAGAAGTTAAAAGTGGTTTTAGTTCAAACCCATAAGTACAAGTCTGAACAAACATTTTTCAAACGTGCCCACTGTTGATTTTCTGTCCTTACTACCCATTTCCGTCAGTAGTGTAAAAGCAGTAAGAGTTTCTGCCCATTGCTTCTCTTGTGAATGGTGCTGCATAAACTGTCATGTTTAATGGACGGAGGAGATTAGAACCAATGCAGGCCGGCTCTAATGGAAGTCTGGACCTCAAAAATAGGAAACCAGTCCTCTTGTAGAGCTGTGGGCAGCTGATCAAAGAGGTAATTTGCCAAAGAAAGTATATTCCTTTGTGCTTCTCTGTAGAGATATTTCTGCCTTGTGTGCGAGTCTAAGAGCAGCAGGAGAAACATAATGTTCCCTGACATGTAAGGACCGGAACAAGAGATCCCTAAGTTCATAACTTCATCTCAAATGTATTATGAATGGAGAGGCTCTGTATTTTGTGTCTGGATGGCATCGCTCTCGGTTCTCCAGTTCCATAGCCTCGTATGAAACATTTATTAAGCCCAGTATACATCACACACTTAAAATAAAGTACAAAAATTCAGTTCCAGTGCACACCCATAGACTTAAATTGATGTTGCATACAGATAACATATGCAGAGTTTTTGGAGTTGAGCTATACTTTAGAGAAGCTTTGTGATCTAATTAAGTGGTAGTGAGAGGAAGACATACTCCATATCTGTACATCAGTGCCAAGAAGTGCAGACCTCAAAATATGCCCATTCTCCCTCGTGTGAATCATGCCAATTCTGTTATATAAGCAAAGACAAGCCTGGGAATATTTTTTCTGTTCAATATTTAATGCTTCTGCAGATTTATATTCCATTCATGCTCCAGCGCACGCACACACGCTTGGATTTCAGCCTCTGTTTTCTGTCCTTGTTTTTTAACATATTTTTTGTGTCTGCCCTTTTGGTGAAAGGCCATTTTTAACGAGTCATTATGCCAATTATTTAGAAGCGTTTTACGGAGGCTGTTTTTGCAGTTGCATTACGGCCTGTTTGTGGCAGCTACAAAAGCCACTTTAGTCTGACAGCGCAGGCCTCAAACTATTTTTTTTTTCTTTATCTAAATCAAGAATTTTACAAACGCATAACACACAATCTCAGCTCAGAGTTTACAGCTGAAAGAGAGTGAAGGTTGTGTCTGCCAGGCATATCCCTTCTGCTGAATGTGATTAGAGGAGCTCTTTGTGTGTGTTTGAGAGTGTGAATACAATTACTTTTTATTGTTGTTCTATTTGGATCCACATTAGTTACCATTGTCAGACCACCATTTTTCAGTCTGTTCAGAAGATCTTGTACATAAGCTTGTTCCTGTGTATGCGTTTGTAAGGGGATACTTGTGTGTGTTTGTTTACACGTGCAGGTGGACGCCACGTACATGTGTGTGTTTACAAGCAGGCAGTTGGCCGTGAACAGTGAGTAGGTCTGGCAGGTAATGGGGCCTTTTTGCTGTCCCAAAGGGTTGACCTTCATAATCAGCAGTGGTCAGCCCTCTCCTTGGGGCTGTTTCAAGGCACGACTCAACCCTTGAGGGGCTGATTTTAGACCACAAGCCACCCCTTCCCCAAACCCCTCCAGTCCAGGTCTCTACCTCTGGTGCTCCCAGTTCTGTTTAACCAGATAGAAAGATTACTTTAGCCCTTGAGCAAGGGCAGGTTAAGTTCAGCTGCCAGTCATAGAAGGTGGACTCTAAATATGGTGTTAAAGACATAAAGATAACCAAACGGTCGTAGTCTGTTTCAGGTTTTTCTGTTCTTCCTCGCCCCTGCTGCCTTGCTCTTTTCCATACTTGTCTTCAATCCAGCCAATCACTCCCCGTTATTTAATCACCCCTCCTTTAGTCACTGGTGTCGGTTCCTTGTTGTGTTGTGTGTGTGTTCTCGCTGGGTTGTGGTCGCTGGTCTGTTCGTTTCCTGGGTTGGAGTTACATTAAAGTTTCAACTTAACCAGCTGCCGTTTGGTCCTCCCCTTCTTAAACCATGACACAAATGGAGAGTTTGCTTATTTCTCTAAACTCTAAATAGCACTTTCTTTTCCAGTTTTCTTACTTTTAATCAGCCAGGTGTTTTCTCAAAAACAAAGTCTGAGCCCAAACGAAAAAGAAGTTATTTTTTTCTTGCTCAACCTCAAAATCATTAATTTTCCTCAATAAATTTGACAATTAGCATTTAGCTTTTCATAGGTTTTGTTTGTAGAACATGAAAACAAAAATTTAATTGAAAAGTCAGGCCCATCATTTACATTTTTGCCATTTGAGTCACTTTTAGTCAGCTCACCAGAGAGACACTCATGATGATTCATGACTTGTTTTAGCCTTCAACAATTAATGAACTATCAACCAAAATATCAAGCGTTTGCTCTTCCAACTCCTTTAGTATAGAACATTAGTGGCTTCGAGGCATTAAATAGAACTTGCAGTACTCAGCTATGGTTTTATTGTTCAGAACAACACAGCAGTCAGTAATGTCCATGTTAGACCTCTAAACTCATTTATTTTTTGGGTGTCTTATCTCCACCTGCTCTTCTTTGACCCATCTAGGCGAGGCTCATGATAAGGACGTTCAAGTCGTGGAGTTGCCCATAGTGGACAGCCTCCACCCTCGACCCCCGTACTTACCACTGGCGGTACCCGAGGACTTGGCCCCGCGTCTGCAGCGTCTGCACGGCGACCCGTCTGTCTGGTGGGTGTCCCAGTTTGTGAAGTACCTGGTTCGCCCTCAGGCGTGGCTAGAGAAGGAGATCCAGCAGACAACTGCCAAACTGGGCTTCAAACATCCCATTATTGGGTAAGAACACTCAGCTCTCTTTTCTTTCTGCGGCCTTGCCTTTTTGTTTTTATGTGGTTATAAAAGCTCTAATGATAAGGAACGTGTTTCTTTAGCATTCTTCTCAAATAAAGGTTACAGAGTTCTTTACAATGAAAGGAAACAAAAACAAGTAAAAAAAATAAAACTGTAATGTAGCCTTAATGCCTGTGGTGGAAAGCAAACACTGCTTTTGATTAGGTTAATGCGAGGTTAGTCTAATAATATTAAAACACCTTAATTTGATAAGTCTTTTCCACCTTTATTTCTTCTTGTGAGGCTTTATTTTCTGCCCTTCTTACAGCTTATGTTTATGGAAATCAACCGATTTAAAGGAATTTCATCACTCTGTACTCATCAGAATATTTTTTAATACAGATTTTCGAGCCCGTCTTGTTTTTGTTGTCAACATCATTGATATCCCCAACAAATACATGATCCATTTTTTGTAAGAAAAGAATGCTGAAGGCAAGTTCAGAAAAGGTGAAATTAAGTTCAACAAGGAAAGCAAACCTGCATTACTGCATTAAAAGTAGCAGCCTGGCAGCTGTAATTTCATCTTTAAAAGTCTTTGTTAATTAAGCCCCTCTTCCTTTTTTTTCCTTGTCAACATATTTCATGAAAAGCACCAACATGACAACAAATTTGTCATTCGGTGCTATTATTAAGCTGTTTCTTTCCAGTCAAAGTGGTAGATTCTGTTGTGTCACTGACCTCCACTGTCATCCAGGAAATATTACAACACATAAAGAGTGTAGACCCGCATCGCTTACAAGCTGTTTATTTTAAGGTGACCTCACGTGTGCGTTTCTATTTATTAAATAATCTTTAGAAATACTCTGCAGCTAAAAAAGTTCCTAATAAATTCAGTATTTGCTTCTTGTTGTTTTTAAATGCCACTACGCCTGAATGTTTTTTGGGAAATTACTTCTGAAGAGATGCGTCAGTCAGACAGTTTCCAGTTTGATGAGTCACGTGTTCTGACGGGTGGATCAGCATCCATCATATCAGGTTCTTCACAGACCAAATTTTTACTCATGTTTGGCAGGAATGTTTTCACAAATAAGGTCATTTTGAATTGGATGGCAGCAACCAACCCAGAGAAGATGGTGGTGCTTCTGGGTGGCGTTCATGTCTGGCTTCTTCTCTGCCTGATGGAGCTTTAACCTATATTTGTAGATGACAGGGTGAACTGTGTTTACAGACAGTGTTCTTGAGTCCATGCTGTGATGTCCAGAACAGAACCAGACCTGGTTTTAATTCAGTGCTGCCTGAAGGGCCTCAAGATCCAGTCTTTTGTCCTTTGAGCTCAGAGATTTCTGCAAATTCTTTAAATCTTTTGGTGATATTAAGAGCTGTAGACGATGGGATATTGAAAGTCCAACAACTTTTTACAAACTGGTGAACCTCTGCCCATTTTACATCTGAGAGTTTCAGCCTCTCTAAAATGTTTTATTATACCCAGTTAATCCGAAACTGATCAGTTTCGGATTAACCCTAATTAGTTGCAAAATGCTCTTTTATTGCCACTGACCAAACTTTTTTGAAATGTATTGCTGGCATAAAATTCAAAATTCCCCCTCCAAAAAATGTTTGTTTTTTTTCTAACATTGAGTATGTTTACTACGTTCCATTGCAAATAAAATATGAGTTTATAGTATTTTAAAATCATTGCATTTTGTTTTGATTTGCGTTTTACACAGCGTCCCTAGTTTTTTTTTCAGAATTGGAGTTAAACATATACGTTCTTTACTGTGAATGAAGGACTTGATTAGGCTTTACTGTCCATTCTGCTATATAAATCATCTTGTCAAATCGTAGCGAGTATAATTTGCTCTGTATGAGAGTTTAGAAAACAGCGTTTCCGTGAACCTCTGAAATGTTTGAGACCGGACTTGTTTTTGGGCGACAGCAGTCTTCTTTGGCCCTGGCTCTGCTCAGAGTAGCCATTACCTTGTCAGTTCATGCAGAATTAAACTTTGCATCTTCGAATGAAAGTCCTTCAAAGAGCTTTCTACAACAGGAAGCACATTAATTCTTCATAACCCACTCCTTTACAATTCACCCTTTTTGTGATGAAATTGTCTGCGGTCACCTAATGATAACTTTTAAACAATCAGCATTCAACCTAAACATACCATCATCTCCAAATACTTTATGTTGTCAGAGTTTTGGAGAACTGCACATAAACACGTCTGTGTTGACTGAATATCCACAATCCTTCTCTTTGTCAAGGGCGGGACGCAGATCGATTCCTTCAGGCAACCATGTTCCAAATTTTAAAAAAGACCCAAAACTTACAGCCTGTTCTGAAGACTTAGTTGATTTAGCTCACTAGATACAGAAAGTCTATTAAAGCATCTGGTACAAAAGAGCAGTCTTGTTCCTGAAGCATGATGTTCACAGCACTGGCTTCCAAGATGTTCATGGATTTGAGCTTCCCAGATCAATAACCATAAGCTAAACACCGCTATAACTCAAACAATGCCTCATTCCAGCTGTAGTATGATAGACGAGCCACAACTAACCTTCATCAAAATGAGGCACTGGATTAATAACTTTGGTCTCCATGTGCAGCCGGCTGTGAGGCGAGTCCAAAGGGACCAGCTGCAAAGTGTGACAATAAATGGAGCAGCAGCTTCTGCTCTCTTTAAAGTTAAAAGTGGGATATACTGCAGATCATTTTCACATCAACTTTATATGTACAAAGAGGTTCTGTTTGGTAATTCGGGGATGTTTAAATTTGGTTAGAAAGGGGTTAAGAGAAGACCTTCTAATTTGGTGCAGTTTGAAAAGATTTAAGTTTGATTTTCAGTTATTTTGGGGGAAAATACAAGCAAGGTTTAGTATTTCGAGGCTTTATATACGAGTTCTTTATATGACGACTGAACAGAATTAGCAAACTCTTTCATGAAGTCAGAATTTCATAAATATTATATCAGCCAAAAAAAAAAAGACAGCTTTTTTTACTCAGCCTTTTCGATAATGTTAAACTGTTAGGTTTTTTTAAATATTCATTGTCAGGAGGGCTAATAAAGCCGTGGTTCGTACGGCAGGCAGCTGAGTCGAGAAGGAAGCGATGGACTGGCACAAACTTGTTACAGAAAACTTTCACAGCATTTTCTTTTTGAAAATTCAAACTCGTATCCATTTCTACGAAACAGAATCAAGTCCACCTTTCATATCTTACACTTCAGTTTTTTGTGCTTTAGCGTCATTTGTGCACTTAAGACAACTGAAGCCATCTGAACTCTGTCATCACTGGACTCATTCCCATTTTGCTCTGCCTGTTTAGGCCGTACAGTCTCCACAGATTTAGATCTCATGATTTGGAACTAACTTGGGAGTTTCTTATTTCCACCGCAGTGTAATTATCCACCAGTGTGAGGTGATCAGTTTCCTTTAGGAAAAAAAAAATGCTCTACCAAAGTGTTATGGATCAGTTTTGATAGCAACTTTCTGTGAAACTGGTTGGACATTTTTTAGCTGTTTACTTGTGCACTTTTAGCTGAGTCCCCTGTCAGGCGTCTCGTCAACCAACATTCGTGTTCTGTCTGCCAGCGTTTCTTGACTCATGAATAATTCTTCTCAGCCGCACTTCAAACCTGGATCAAATACAACTTTCCAGATAAGTCTTGGCAGTTTTTTTTTTTTACTCACTTGTTTTTTCAGATGGGATGATTTCTCTCCATATTAAGACAATAAACATAATCACTTGTAAGCTGTCAGTCTTTAGGGAGAAAAAAACTTTCAAGTGTTTTAGCAAAGATTGTCTTAAATTTCTGCTGCATCCCATGAGACTGACTCCACCTGGCTTTTAAAAAGAAGTTTCAAACAAATGCTAAGACTTATTGTGGGATGTTTTGAGCCAGCCTTGTTTAGTTATGTCATGTCTTAGCAAATCTTCCATCAATATGTTCACAGTTTTTGTGCCAGCTTCTTGTCCTCATAACTCTTTGTTTCTCATCTTCTCTGCATTTTTCTGCAAGCCATCATTTGTGGTCTTCACTTTTCGCCTCTGTTCTCTCGTTTCGCTGTGGCTCGGCAGTTTTCTTTGGGGGGTTTGTTCTTCCCCCCCTTTGCCTTCTATGCTCTGTGCTCATCCATACCCGCGATGAGTCCCATCTCTCTTTGACCCCTCCTCCCCCGAGCCGCCCTCACATCCCCTCATTTGTGATCCTTCTTTTGTCTTCATTTGTTCACTCTGCTCCAGGATTTTGTTTTTCAGATCTTTTTTTCAGTTTCTCAGGCATACATCCATACCCACATTTCTCTCGCCTTCACAGTTTTCCTCGTGTCTCCATCGCTGCTCTTTGTGTTTCCAAGCCTAGCGCTCCCAGCACGCGTGCACATTTTCCATCTGCATTACAAGGGAACGAGTTATTGAAATGGAGCGCTTTGTGGAATTAAGTTTTTATCCATTTTTTTCCCCCTCTCAGCTTTAGATACAGCCACTCCACCCTGTATTATTATTGCAGCAAAATGCCTGTGTGCTTCTATCAAGTGTATATGGAAAAGGATGGTGGGGTGTTAGGTTCAAAGACAACCTCAGATGTGGTGCACAGAAAGGGCAACAAGCTGGCAGCGGTGGGAGAGACACTTTCAGTCGACCCATGCGGCTGAGTCATCATCGCTATAAACTAAAAGCTGCAATCAGCAGAGATCCACCCTGCAACAATCTGAAACTGCGTGATGGTGGTCTGAATAGTCAGAGAGAGCGGGGAAGTGCTGCATCTGTTGCAGAAAGAGCTGCACCGTAACGACGATAACTAGATTACCATGAGGTGGATTCTCTGTCTGTAGCTGACATATAGTTCTGTGTTTGGTGTATTCTGTGTGACTAAAGCAAACTGAGAAATAACAGAAATGTTAAATATTATAATATTATGTGACGCCATAAATATTTATACACAATCTATAGAAACATCATTGATTTTCCTAAAAACAAAAGTGTTGATGCTCACGTTTGGTGGTAATTACCTCGAAACTAAGTCAATAAAGCTGTCTGTACTTTAAAAAAACTGTTTAAAATCAAATGTCAATACATTTTTTGGGATTTTTTGAGTCAGCTTTGTTTAGTTCTGGATTTCTTAGCAGATCTTTGTTTCTTTGTCAGTTTTTTGTCTTCATAACTTTTTCCCATTTTTTTTTCTCAATTTTCTGCAAGCAGTCGTCTTCGGTCTTTCTTTTCATCTTATACAGTTGTGCTTAGAAATTTAACTAAACCAAACTTTTTTTTACATATTTATATGCCGTCAAAAAATGCCTGATACAACATCTGGTTCTGCTATTAGAGTGGAAACTGCTAAAAAGGGACAGTTTTCAGCCTGCATGTTTAAAAAGTTTTCTTTCAAATTTTGGATTTTCTTTGTTTTATTCTTTGAAAATAGCTACTGTAAACATGTAAAAAAAATCATCATGAACCTGTTACAGAACAGGTAGCATTTTAAGTGTGGACCATTACGTCTCTCTTCACTTTGATTCAAGTATAATCAGCTGCAAATTTGACTCCTATTTGTTACTTTTTACAGTAACACTGTTTTTAATCAAAGTCAGTGAAGAACAAGTGTTAATATCTGTCTCATTAAAGCCATGTTTGTTTTTTCAGTTAAAAACTGTAAGCCTTGCACTGATTAAAAAGATGTTTATACCTTCTTTTTTAGACAGAAACAGAAACTAGCAACATAAACACATTTACATATTATTACACTTCAATTTGAAGAGCTACACATTAAAAAGATGCAGAGTTTCATTAATAAATAATGACGAGTGTTTTGGGATTCAGAATTAGCAGTTCAGTGTAAAATTGAACATGACATAAAACTCTGACCAAAGACTTGAGTAATATATACATTTCTGGGTTTTTGTAAGGCAACAAAATTACTTTTTAAGGTCATTGTGTCCCAGTTTTAGTCCTCACGTCCCTTCGTCTTTGCTTCAACATACCTAGCCTAAACTGATGGAACAATAATGGGCTTTTGCAGAACTTGATGACAAGCTGTTGAATAAATTCAGTCCTTTGAATGAAGTGTCTCGGCGCAGCGACGCCTCGAAAATTCACTGAGCTCTGGGCTCCGAGAACAAGGGTTCGTTTAGATCTAGGTCACAAAAATTAGCTGGTTGTTGGAAAACATTGGAGGAAAATGAACATTTTAATGAATTAGGAAACATAACATTGAGAAACAGACACTGAGAAATTTTGTTAAATCTGCAAACAAAAATATTGCTAAAGTGCACAGTTTATCTCTCTCTCTCTCACACACACACACACACACACACATATATATATATATATATATATATATATATATATATATATATATATATGTATATGTATATGAAAGAGAAAAGGCATGCTGTGAAAAATAAAGGAACTGAAAAAACTTAGATTCACCACAGAACTGAGAAAAATGACAGTGTCACATGATAATTGTCTGTGCCTTCTTCTCTGTGATTGACCCTATTTATCTATTTATATCCACATACTTCACACAGCCATTTAGTAAAACTGAGGATCGCTGTCTTGTATCTCTGGGAATGTGTACCAAATTACCCACTTAAGTCTATAGCTATTTATTTTTCTTTTCCAGTTTCTCCATCTTTTTCCAGGTAATGATGAAATTTCTAATTTACAGTTTCACTTCGGTGAAAGAATGTTTCTTCTTTTAAAGTCAGTAGGATTGTCATGACAATGAGTCACCGATGCCTATTTTTCTGAACCAGTTATATAAAACTTGACTGTGCTTGTTCTAAATTTGTTGCAGCAGAGATTAAGCATAAATGCTCCATCCATTTTGTACTTTCTAAGTCCCTCAAGTGTGCGCATGTCATGCTTGGACACTGTTGAAAAATGACTTTTGTTGTGTTTCTATAAGAAATACTGCCAAATCCAGTGCACAAGACTCCAGGGAAGAAGAGGTTAAATAAATAAAACAGCAGGTACTTGAGTGGAAGAACACGACAAAACCACAGAGCACGAGTGCTCACTGTAGGTGTTTGTTCTGAATCATGTGGTACTACTATTACAGTCTCCAGATACCAGTCCAGTTGAATATCTGTGGGAGACCTTTCCTCCACTTTCCAGCTGAAAACCACGGCCTCAGACTTAGAGGAGCGGACTCTCATCCCAGCTGCCTCACACTCTGCTGTGGACCTCCTTGGCGTACGCTGAAGGTCATGGCCCAAAGACACCAACAGAACCCCGAGGTTCCCAAACCTGACACCCTCACCCTCACAACTATGCCTTTAGATCAGATCCATGAACAGGATCAGAAACCAGAGGCAGCGCTGGTGGATTCAAATCTGCAGCGGGAATGAGTTTGACTTTGTGGTGAGAATGCGGACACAGCTCTTACATTAGTTAAACAGGAACCGGATAGCCCTTAAAAGTGACCCTCAGGTCAAGATTGAGTCTCTGCCTCAAAGCAGAGGAGTTCAGGTGCCTGGGAGTCTTGTTCACAAGCGATGGTAGCATGGAACAGGAGATGGATTGGCGGTTCGGGACGTCATCTTGGTAATAAGGGCGTTGCTCCGGTCAGTTTTGGTGAAGAAGGAGCTGAGTCGAAAGGCAAAGCTCTCAATTTACTGGTTTACATTCCAGCCATCACCTATGGGCATGAGGTATGGCTCATGACTAAAAAAACTACCTTTGTATGTACAGCGGCTGGGCTGTGATGGAAACAGGTGGTGAAAAATGGTGGAGCCAAAGATAAGGCCAATACAGACTGAGAGTCAAAGCACGAGCAGAAGACAAACGACATGGATGTTTTTTTAAGGTATTACTGTGAGGAGACTTGCTACTATCAACATTTGGATAATTTATCATTTAGGGATCACAAAGACCCCAAAACTACATCTAATTCTTGGTAAGAAATCACTTAAACTTTGTTTCTTCTTCCTGTTTTTTGGGATAGACAGTTAACAAATCATCATAGCTGTAGATCCTTGTGTGGAATGCTTTGGTGCAGGTGAACTATGAACACGAGCACAGGTGTACAAACGATTCCCTACACAGACGCTGAAAGTATGAACAACAATCTTTCTGCTTTTTTAGATAAGGTGAGGAACTCTGTCATCCCTCCCATCTTTTGACTCTCCTAGGATTCAGATGAGGTGGTTCAGGCAGCTGATTAGGATGCCTCCTAGGCACCTCCCTCCTGAGGTTTTATAGGTATGTCCCACTGGGAGGAGATGCTGGGGCAGACCCAGAACTCGCTGGAGGGATTTTATATCCTTTCTGGCCTGGGACCACTTTGGGATTCCCCAGGAGGAGCTGGAGTTTCCCTGGAGAGAGGGATGTCTGGGTCTCCCTCTTGGACCTGTTGCTTCTGCAGCATGGATAAGTGGAAGAAGATGAATGGGTGCATCTGTGGGAGACTTTTGAGTTACTTTATCTCAACCAAATTTTTCAAAGCGTTAGAATTTAACAATCTGAAACTACAGATGGTCCTCTTGAGTGTGTTTGTAGCCCAGACAGTGTATTAAAGCACTCTGTGTTAGCTGCTCCCTTAATTTCTCATTATCTATAATTATAAGCCATAAAGAAAGGTCTTAATAACACCTCTGGCATGTCTTGATGTCAGAGCACATGTTGTCTAAGCAGTGATTCTCTGGCTTTTGTGTATGTAATTATGAGCTGTTTTCTAAAGATTCAAAAGCTGAAGGACGCTGCAGCTCGAAAGCCAAAGAGCCCAGAGTTTCTGTTGTCTTCTTCGCAGGCTTCTGATCGACAGCCAGAGCCCTGAGGTCGTTCTCCGACAAATAATTTATTCAGTCTATATGCTATTGTTGCAGTCTGCCAGAATCAGCACTTGCTGTTGCCTAGTGTGGGTGTGTTTGATGTCTTTAATGTATGCTTTTACGCCCACCACGAGAAGTGCCCTTCCTCGCCAATATTGTATGAATAGATGGGAATGAATTGAATTATTGTAGCTGTAGTGTGGGAGAGTGCCGGTGGGATCAGAGCGAGGTAGAGGGGGGTGAGGGCTAGGAGCTTCGCGGTACGCCACTGCAGCCTCTGCCGCTCTGACAGCAAAAGAAAAGGGCAAAACAAAAAAAAAGGGTTCACAGGAACAAAGAAGTGCAGACATGAAAGAAGGAGGGGAGCAGGAATAGAGGGATCCTCACAAAGCCTGAATGTCAAGACCTCTGTCCGATCAGACACACAGGGACCAAATGAAATACTCCAACATTCATGTCACCCACTCAACCTCCTGTTCTCACTTCCATTCTTTTGCCTTGTGTTTGTGGCGTAAATAAAGGCGAGCATCCCTCGGCAGTCACTCATTGATCTCCTGCCAGAGGTAGAAATTAGGAACAGCTTGTTTATTCTTTTTCTTTGAACCTCTGAAGCACTTTTTGTGCTTCTGCCTGATGCGCACAAAGGAAAAAGGAAGCAACCTTGAGTTTATAGAAGCTGTTTCAATCCTAAAATCAACTAAGAAATCCTGAATAGGTGATAGTAGTTTACAAATATTCTTTGTTTGTTTCTGAGATCCTCCTTTCCGTTCATGTTACGATGGAGCTGGTCCTTGAACAAATGGATGTGAGAATTTAGAGAAAAAACGTGCAAACGTTAACTTAAATTCCCTATTAAACATGATGGCTAATCAGTTTTTGACTCCCTTGAATTAAAAAATGTATATTTCCTTCTAAAATTAAAAGTCAGAATTTCAGAAATGATGGTTTTGTTATTGAATATCTCTGGATTGGAGTGAAATTGTTTTTAAAAATCGTCAGTTTAAGGGATGTTTCTGTGAAGTTTTTACTCGTCTTTTGTTGTGTTTTCAAGCTGTTCCCTTTTCTCTTATGTTCAACTAGTGACTGAAGTCTTTATCTTTCTTTGTGCCTCCTTACTGGAAGCAATGACTGGAACATGGGGGGATTGCGCAGATTCTTCATATTTCTTTTTGTCTCACCACTCTTCTTATCCCGG
The DNA here is from genome assembly GCF_001649575.2 of Kryptolebias marmoratus. Taxonomy (NCBI): domain Eukaryota; kingdom Metazoa; phylum Chordata; class Actinopteri; order Cyprinodontiformes; family Rivulidae; genus Kryptolebias; species Kryptolebias marmoratus. Next base: position 6,683,679 of record NC_051448.1, read on the forward strand.
TCGTTCTCTCTCTCCCACAGTTTGCCCATCGACTTTTTCTCTTTTTTTTTTTTTGGCTTTGTTTTCTGTCTTATTATTTGTTTGTGTTTACACCAACACAGGAAGGATTTCTGAAGTAACCCATTAAACATAATATGTTGCTTCTTTAAAGAGAGAAAGAAGCACCAAAATAATAATAAAAACGAAATCCCAATATTATAAAACAAAATAGTGTAGCGTTAGAATGAGGTTCTAAGTGAAAAAATCAATGTAGATAAATATTTTTGCCACTAAAGCCTGGATTTTAAAGAAAATAGTGACAATATGTTAATGATGGACGGAAAACACGATCAACTCTGTCAAAGAGATCACCGACCAGTTCATTGTCTGCATTGGATCAGAGATGAGAAGTCATTTAAGGACTTTTTTTTCTTCTATTTTCTGTCTGAATCCCATTGTAACTGTTGTTGGTCTTCAGAGGTGATAGTTAAGGTGGAAGTATGTCAACAAGTTATGTAAACCATCAAGCTAAACTTCAAGACAATTATCAAGTAAAATCTTTTTTAATGGTAGTTCTAAGACAGTAATGACCTTAACTGTGTGGGTTTTGTTTGTCTTTTGTTAGCGTTCATGTAAGGAGGACAGATAAAGTGGGGACTGAGGCGGCCTTCCATCCCATAGAGGAGTACATGCTGCACGTGGAGGAACAATTCCAGCTTCTTGCCAGGCGTGTCCATGTTGACAAGAAACGCGTTTACCTGGCCACTGACGACCCCTCCCTGCTGCAAGAAGCTAAAACCAAGTCAGTGATTAAAAACATAGTCTTCCTCGAGTCATTCGCTCACTCAGAATCTGAATTCATCTGCCTATCTGTCATTTCCCTTTTTCCAGGTATCCAGATTATGAATTCATCAGTGATAACTCCATCTCGTGGTCGGCTGGCCTTCACAACCGTTACACCGAGAACTCGCTGAGAGGCGTCATCCTGGACATCCACTTCCTGTCTCGAACAGACTTCCTGGTGTGCACCTTCTCCTCGCAGGTTGGTTTAGTTCCACAGTTCGTTTTTACATGAGTGTGTGTGTGTGTGTTGGTGATGTTTGTTATTTGGATGAAAGCACACGCAGATATATGATTTTTAAAATTGGAGTGCAACGTTAAATTCCACAAATCTAAATTCATTCTGTCGACGGTAACTTGCTGGTTTTTCAAACAAAAATGAGTGCCTACTGTTCCAGAAATATCAGCCACATCATTTACAAAATGCTCACATGATGATAGAAACAGTTACTAAAAATAAATTTATAAACATGGCGAATTTGGAATTTCCTTTATCTATCATAACAAAAGACCATAAAAACATGTTTCAGGCTGTGAAATTGTTAATACTCCTTGAGGTTTTCCTCTTTGTCACAAGGCAAACTTGATTGGCTTCTATAATCACACTCATGTGACTGTCAACAACCTCATTGTCCTATTTTTTTCCTTGCGTGTTTCAAGGCAAAGAAACAATTAACCCACTTATTGGCGCTTCAGCGTTACAGAAATGCTTTTATCATCCACTCTTCTGATTATTGTAGCTTCTAAAGTCCTTGTTTTATTGGGGTTTGTTTTATGCAGAAGCGTCCTTCCATCCTTAAAAATAAAGTGAGAGCTCCTTGATTTCTGTTCATATTCTTCTCTTAGAAGCCCTCTTAAAAGATCGAACTAAAATGAGTTGCTTAGCAGAGTTTATCCTTCCTTTATGATGGGGGAAAAAATGGAGACTACACGTCTGACAGTGAGCACTTCTCATGTCTGACTTTATGATTCTCCAGCACTGGATTCCAGACTTATTCAACCTCCTACACTTCAACGGTAAAAATAATCCCTGGTTGTGTTTCTCTGTCAGGTCTGCCGGGTGGCCTATGAGATCATGCAGACGCTGCATCCAGACGCCTCCTCCTTCTTCTACTCCCTGGACGACATCTACTACTTTGGAGGTCAGAATGCCCACAATCAGATCGCCATCTACCCACATCAGCCACGCAACAGCGAGGACATCCCCCTCGAGCCCGGTGACGTGATCGGTGTAGCCGGCAACCACTGGGACGGCTACTCCAAAGGCATCAACCGCAAACTAGGTCGCACTGGCCTCTACCCCTCCTACAAGGTCAAGGAGAAAATCGAGACCGTGAAGTACCCACTGTATCCCGAGGCAGACAAACTGCTCAACTCTCAAAACAAGTAAAAGAGGATAATGGAAGAAAAAAAAAAGAAGAAGAGTATGGAGGACCACGTAGTCTCCGGTTGCAGAAAAGGAGGCTGCTTTTGTACAGAAGAGAGGCGTACTTACTGTGCTAAGCTGAGAAGAAAAGAAAAAGCCTGTACCCAGAGGTGATAGGAATAAGAATGCACTCTGTGTGGGTGTGTGTGTGCGCGCGCGTGTGTGTGAGCGAACATGTGTGTGCACTTGTGTAACATATGTCAGGTCATGGAAGACTTGCACCCTACCACTGCTCCCCTGTCCGACGTTGTCGCGTTGGGTCTGTAGAGAAGTAGACGTGAACATTGATTTTTAAATAAAGCAAGAAAACAATTAAAACGTCCACAGCGGACTGAGCTCGCCCTCCTGACACGACACTGGGGCTACTGTGCGACTGGTGCACCCCCAGTCCGAGCTTTGAATCAATGACTGAAGATTAAAAAAAGAAGAAGAAGAAAAAAAAAGCCAAACTGGCACAAAGTGGTTTGATTTTAATTTAATTCTTTCCAGTGGTTTTGATTCTAATCTCGCCTATTTCTTTTCTTTTCTCACTTTTTTTTTTTTTAATTATTTGTTTACTGAATGTACTGTAATTTTCCTCTTGCCATGCTCATCGCTGCAGTTTCCTTCTCCTCTTTCTGTTCCACGTTTCACTTCATCTCGTCTCCTCATGTGCAATTAAGTTTACAAAACCACATTGTGCTTTTATCAAGTGTTTTTAACGATCTTAATTTTGTCTGTATGGGGCTTGTGCATTGTATACTGTACGGTGTGTGTGTGTGTGTGTGAGAGAGAGAAAGACAGAGAGGATGGATATGTGTGTGATCAAGTGTGCTCTTTAAGTCCTAGAGGCCATGTCATGACAAGGTGCCTGGTTACTGGTGAGCAGTGTGTGTGTGTGTTTTTTATTTTGTTTGTTTTTTTCTGGCTTTCCCATCTGACTGAATAGTGATTATGTTGTTGACATGAGAGTGGCGGTGATGTTGGGAGGGGGTGGGGATGGTCGGTATCCCTCAGCGCTTGGAACAAATTAAACTCCAGTCACTTCACTGGTGACCATTAGTGAACAATGCTGTTTGGATGACGATGAACTCGTGGTGCACACTGACACAGGGGCCGCCTGGAGGCTCAGCTAAAGAAGCACTCCATTGAGATAATGTCCTTTTTGACTTTTATTTTTGCCGTCTTTTCTGTCCATGATTATTTGTTGATTCTTTTTTTTCTGTTTTAAAATCAATGAGGAGAACAGGCCTATGTTTTTTTTTTTTTAAAATGGCATTTCAAATCCATGAAGGCTTTTTTTTTTATAACTTATGTTCTTTCGGGCATTGTCTTTGATAACCACAGATCAAATAAACCTGAGAAACCAACATGTGATTCTACTGCATCTGCTTTGTGAATCATCTCCTAACTGGCTGCTCTTGTTGAATCAACCGCAGCGCTTCCCAAAATGTTTTTTTGAATAAACGCCTGAAGGATATCCATGAAATTCTAAAGAGTAAAAGTCATCACCTGAGGTTCTTTTTTTATATATATTTTCATGAACAGAAGGACCCCAGTATCATAAACCAATATTGTTTCAAGATCAGAGCTACGTCCTGACTTCAAAACGTTGCTGTGGTTGATCATAGCACGCAGCTGAAAGGCAAAGGCCAGTGTGGCTGTCTGCTATCAAAATATTTATGAACCACTGAACGAATTTTAATGAAACTTGCAGAAAAAAACTAATTAGATGTACGTCTCCAGTTGATTAACCTTTAGAGCCAACCAGATTCAAGATGGCTGCAACAGCCAGCTTAGAAAACACAAACATAGCTATGATTCAGTCAATTTCACACAAATTGAGTGGTGGTAGCTGAGAGTGATCCCCAACACGTTCTGAGTGCTAACAGGTTGTGTGAGATGCTTCTTTAAAATGTTGCCATCAACTGTTTCAAGTCAGCTCTGGACGTATTTTAATGAAACTTTTAAGGAAATAATTACTGGATATACCCCTGCAGTTGATTAACTTTTGGTGCCAACCCAAATTTAAGATGACCGCCAAAGCCAACTGACCTTAGAGAACACAAAAATGGCTATAGCACAGTCAGTTTTTACAGAGATTGGGGATTTGATGTGGTAGTTACTAATAATCACTGTGACATCCTGGAATATTGCAAATGATACTGCATAATGTTATTTTTTAAGGTTTGACCCAAATGGCTACAGTTCTGTCATTTCTCAACATAAGGTGATCTTTTTTTCTAAAACTCTGGCATGAAAGTCCGTGTGTGATACGCTACGCCTTTCTATTTTATAACTCATTCAGGTAAGAGGTTAAGTGAATGTTTGCATCATTTCAAAGCAAAGGCGTCTTAAAATCTGTCACTGATTTCCGCTCTGATCTGATGACCCAGATCAGTGTCTGTACCAGGCATTCCCATCTTTCATTTAAATACAGCTCGTGACAGCGACATGACATTTCTGCTTGGCGAACCGAACGTTCCCTCCCATGGAGACACGATGTAGGTGCATCACGAAGACATCAGTAGACTTCCTGCTCTCGTCTACTGTCCCATATTTCCCATTTCCTGCACGTCTCGGTCGTTTATGATCTTGTTCAGTGCGTCTTATTTATGGGCTGTCTTGTTATTTCGTGACTCTGGGGGCTTTGGGGAGTTTCATTACAGATCTCTCTTTAATTTCGACTCAGATCTGCATGCTTCATTGGACACCCATAAGGAAAGCCACAGAGCTGGAAGAGGAGATGAGCGTTCTTTTTTCTTCTTGGTGGGAGTGAGGAAGAATAATAGTTTTGTTGTTTTTTTTTTTTCTCCATCCATGGTTGACAACAATGTGCAACCAATTTAGCCCACAATGGCAAAGCATTCACAATGCACATGCAGCAAATAGCAGTTCATTGAACATCTCTTTTCGCTGGAAAAGAGTCCCTTGTGGGCTTTATAAATGCACACACTAACTGGAGGGCACTTTAATTAAAATACACTCGTCGCTGTCACAGCGGCCTGTTACAGTCGTTTAAGAGAGACGTTAGTTCAGTTAATTATTCTGTTAATTGGCCGCCGCTCCTGATAGAGAACACTCAGGTTTTCAACAGGCGGACTTCTTCCTTTGTATTTCCGCTCTAATTGATGCGTTGCTCGTTGAAAGCACAGGGGGCATTTATGGGCCTCCCACTCAGAGTTGGGTCTTAAAAGGGAAACCTTTTAAGGGACATGTGTCTGCAAGTTAAATTTCCCCATCACCTTACTTTAAAGGACAGGTCTGTCTTAACAGCAGTGCACAGCATTGATGCACAGAAGAGGTTCTGGTTCATTTCCTCTTCAAACCAAAATCCCCATTTAGCTTTTGTTCTTTTCTTTTTTGTCTTTTCTTTTTTTCTTTTAATTCAATGATTTGAATTCATTGTTTTGCAACACATGCCCACCAAATTATGAAATTTCCACACAAATGTGCAAAAAAAACATCTTTCTTTGGGTAAAAAGGAATGGTTCTGGTGTGTAGAAAAGTAGCTGCCGATTCTCTCACACCAATCAGTGTTCTGTTTTTAGCTCAAGTTTTATTCACCGTCATTTTAGTCATTTTATGCTGTTGAATTCTAACAAGAAAAGCTTTAATTAGTGAATAAAATGTCATCCACGTGCTATTTGTACAGGTGTTTTGCGTAGCTCAGTTAAAAACTAATCAAATTAGAGGCCTAACATGTCTTTAAGGATTACATATCAACAGGCTAACAGTAAATTATAAAGTTTTAAGCAAAGATCTTGCAGATTGTGAAGTTCTTGGAGTATATGTTGGGCATTATGCTCAGCTACTACCACACCGAGGTTTAGCTCAGTGGCGTTCAATCCTGGTCCTGGAGGGCCACCATCCTGCATGTTTTAGACGTTTCCCTGCTCTTCAGCAGGTCTTCAGGTCCTGCAGGAGCCTGTTAATCACTCACTCATTCTAATTAGCTGTGCTAAAGCAGAGAAATGTCTAAAACATGCAGGGCAGTGGCCCTCCAGGACCAGGTTTGGACACCAATAACTGTAAAATTGACTGAATTACAGCCATTACTGTGTTTTCTAAGATCAGTTGGCCGACTGTTTCAGCTAAATTGGGCCAGCACCAAAAGCAAAAGAGGCTTTTAATTGGGCTGTTTTACCTGATGGCTCCTAATCAGATGATTATATTTTTCTCCGTATCTGTGTGTCTGTCTGTTATCAAAATATCTGACGAATTTCAATGCAACTGGCAGGAGGTAATCATTAGATGTGCATCTACAGCTGATTAACCTTTGGAGTCAATTCAAGATGGCCGCCACAGCCAACTGACCATATGACATGCAAAAAAGGCTGTGAGTCAGTCAGATTTTACAGCTGTTGAGCTGATGTTGAAGTAGCTGAGAGTCCTTCGCAGCACATTTTTTGGCAAAGCTTTTTTTTTAAATATTCCCATTGAACTGTATGGGCCGCGCCTCGCTCTCTAATCCAGAGGTTGTGGGTTCGAGCCCAGGCAGGGGCACTCGGTGTAAAATGATTACTAAATATTTCCTGCGGTGTCAGTCGCCAGGGTGGCTCCTGCTAAAGGAAATAGCAGGGGGAAAATAAATAAATAAATAAAATAAATAAATAAACATTGACCTGTAACCAGGGGTGGAAATTAAAAATTTTGCCATAGTGGCTGGTGGACAAGGAAGTGATTTTTGTGGTTTTAGAAAGGTTTTTGTCGGGGATATAAATTGTTCCAATGCTATGCTAAGCATAACTCCTAAGCTTCCGCTTCAGTATCCGATGATATTTAACATTAACATGAACCGCTATAGTTTTCGGTTTGTAAACATGACTGTAGCAGTTTTTGACGGGTAGCGCTGACCGTTAGACATAGCTGTTTAGCCGCTCTACGGTAGGAAAATCTGACGAGGAAGCACAGATCGTCACTGACAGATGTCATGATGTTATTGATTTAGTTAAAAAAAAACCCGTTGTTTAACTTTCGGTTCTTCCCTCGACTACTCTTGAAAAACAGAAAATAAAATAGCTTCTCATCACAACACCTAATTGGTGTTAGACTGCATGTAATCTGCAGTGGATCGAGTGCATCATATGGGTTTGCAGTGAACTCTTGTAATATTTTTATTACTCAGGAGGTTTTCTCCGCCTGAAGTGGTATTTCGCTTTTATCTAAATATCATTCCGGTTGAATGTTATTTAGATCATTAATTGTCCAACAACAACCAGTTAATTTACCAACAAGTCTTTAACTGTGTTTATTCCTCTCATCAAAGACAACAAGTCCTGTGAATTTGGAGACATTTGTTCTTTCTTTGCAAAAGTTACCAGGGGGGAACCAAATATTTCAGCTGTCTGAAATAATCGGTTCCCCCTCTAAAACACAGGACAAAAGTAATTTACCAACTACTCCTTAACTGTGTTTATTCCTCTGTATTATGATATTATTAGCACATTTTATTTTTAAAAGAATTATGTTTTTGTTTTTTTTATGAGAAATATTTGCCCCTCTAAACAATTCTGTTAATAGATAAGTCATTATTTACGGAGACACAGGGGGAACCGTATCTGATGGGGGAACGGCAATGACTTATATGTATTTAAGTCATTGAGGAACGGGGCTCGACGTAACAGCAGCAACTCGAGCACATTACTGTCCCCTATATGTCAAGAGGACAAATAAC
>NC_051448.1:6691623-6737677 GCF_001649575.2 Kryptolebias marmoratus
TCGAGCACATTGCTGCCCCCTATATGTCAAGAGGACAAATAACACCTTTTCTGTTCAAATTGCCAACCCGCCACAGTAGCGTGTGTGTTGATCAAATTCACCCGCCACTTCAAATATTTACCCGCATTTGGCCGGTGGCGGGTGCTAATTTCCACCCCTGCCTGTAACAGGGCGTGCCGCTCGTGACCTTTCACCTGAAGTGGCGTTTTAGCTTCCAACAAACAATTAGCATATCATATCGTTAGCATAATGCTGCTATGAAAACAATGACACGCAGTATTATTTAGCTTTTAAAAGGAGAAGCTTTGACTGACGGTAATTTTAGCGGTTATATGTGTGCTTTGTTTGGTTTATTAGGCAAAGCAAAGTTTGTTTATTTATGGTTTTATGTGAGTGCACTTCTCAAGCAGCTGTTAGCTATTAGCTGTTGATGAGACACTTAAGCTAAAGCTTCTGAGGGCGAAAATGAATTATTTCGTGTCTCTGTCACGCCCGCCGCTTTTAGATATAAATAATTTTCGAATAGAAAGTTCAGCTGGCCACTTAGGTGCTCATTTTATTATCTACTGGCCTTACCCTACAGATGTAATTACAGCTCCAGTGAAAACATAATTGCCTAAAGATATTTTATGCCGCGGTGCAAAGATATCCACAAAGAGATGTGACTCAGTCAAAACAAAAGGAGCTCCACATGAATGCAGCAGCCAGCAGATTCCCTGCAAGCTGGTGAGTAAGAGCACAACGCATGAACCATTTATATGATGTTGGAGAGGTGTTCATTTAGAAGGCACAGCCACAGTAACAAAGTTTAGATGTTGGGTGAGTTTTACAGGGTCAGATTTCAGCCTGGGCCCATAGGAGGGGTTGGAAAGTTAAAGGTCTGATGTTTCAACTTGTCATACAAACTTGGAGCTTTTAACTCAACAGCTCAAGCTAAAAGAAACAAATCCTTGCTGTTTGACTGGTTTATATCGGAATATTTCAGTGCATTTCACATTACTTGATGGCAGAGCTGGATGGAAAAATCAGGTGAATGCCTCAGCCATGTTTTACTTCACGTGGAAAATGCCTTCGGCCATTTTCGGAAACTGAGAGAATTGCTCAGATTTAGTTTGCAGTCCTTCTAATGTTGTTAAAATATATAAATCTCGACCAGTTTGACAAAGAACTTAGCTGTGAAGCCATGACACTAGAAATACCTTCACTTGTGTTTTTTATTCTTATTATTTTATAGGACTGTTGTGTTGTCTGTGTCCGAACTGATCTTGTGCATCTGGAAAGCCCTTGTATCACTTCAGAACCAATATAGGAAGTGACCAATAGCTCTGGACTTGAACATACTCTAACTGCTCAGAGATCACAGTGCAAGATTTTATTGTGGCCATGTAGCTCTGATAGGATTCATATTAAATGGAGATAAGCGGGTACCATATTGCCTTGTGAAATTCTAATCTTGTAAAGGGCAGCTGAATTAATTTTGACTGAGTCATGAAAAAAAAGAAGGTGAAAGGAAATGGAAATGATGATTGTGGTCCCGGCCAGCTCCAATCAGCCCTATGGTACCTGGCCCACATCAAAGCATGTGGGGAGCGGCTCAAATTAAAAAACTGTCAGGTTTTTCCCTAGTCAAAGATTGTAGGTGTCAGTCTTTCTCCTCTTCGTGTTAACTCAGCAGTTGGCAGCAGTTTGGGTTTTATTAGCTGAGTGGTTTTAATCCCACCTGTTATCTTAACTCTTCCTGTAAAATTTCATTCTATAAAGTTGATTCTGTGTGCGAAGCAAGACATCTTTATTCAGAGAAACAAAGACATGTTGAAACTGTGCTTCACTGGAATCTCAGTGGTTCCCATTAATCAGTGGTTCAGATCGAGTGCAAGAAACCCAACACTTTATCATGGTTTGTGTGGTACATTAATTAATGGTAGAACGACTTTTGCTGTGAATTTTGCCATGCTTTTAAGGATTATTTTTAACAAACTGCCGTATTGATTGAAGTCTGTATTAAAACCCAGAAATTTAAATACAGAGTTGCTCTTTAAGCCTTCCTTTTCGTTAAAAGTACCTCTTAGATGTAGTGTGCAAAGTACTGAAACCTAAAATAGGGACTCAAGAAGCATGTCAACCCATAACAATATCTGTAAAGGAATTATGCGTTTGTGCCCATGAATAAAAAGATAAAGTCAATACCTGGAATAAAGTTAAGCGTAGATCAGGATGTGGCTCTTTGCTTCCATGCAGACCAAAACATAAAGTGGAAATTAATATTTATGTATTTATAACCACGATAACGATCACTAGTTTTAGCAGTTTCTCTGTTTAATTTATGCAAATAAATGAACAAAAATAATAAAGTGCTATTTCACACACATCGCAAATCAGAAGTGACTGAAATAAGGCGTTTTACAAAAATATGGTAAGTCATTCTGCTAATAATACAAATTGGAATTAAAGGCTTTTCTTTGATAAAAACTTAGTGAAAATTGAAGTAAATGAAAGCCTCTGCCTTTTATTACAAGACATTCAGTGAGTCGCAATTAAATATTTAACAAATGGCCTCATTTTTATGTTCATTTTAATAATTCATCAGGATGAAGATACATGCTTTATTATTTTAAAGTAAGATACTTTAAGGGATTTATTTTTACCAGTAAATGTCAACATTCTAAATTTCAGAATGTAACAAACTATAGTTTTTTGGGGGTGTAGTATTTATTTAACTCTTTCTGTTGTCCTTATTTGAAATTGAAGTTGTGTTTTGTGGCTCTGGATAAAATTTATCTAGTGGAAAAAAGGGCAGAAATGGCTCCTTTGACTGTAACGGTTACGTACCCATGAACACTGTTTTTCTGTTAAAAGTGAAACTAATACAGAGGTTCTTTATGGTCTGAAAGGGCTAAATCAAGTATCTAACTTTCACCTCTCATCCAAATATTCTAAAGCCCAACTTGATGATGTTCAAATGAACAAACTGCTTCAAACCAGTAATTCCCAAACCAGTGGCTATAATGTTGACATGCATTAGATCATCTAAATAGATGTGAAATGGGAGGATTGATACTGAATTAACAGCTGAAAGAATGAATGAAATGACGTTTTGAGATTTTTACAGATTAGATTTCTGCACTTTTCGACCAGGCTCTTTGATTTATCTCACAATTGCTCTCTGCTGCCACTCTGTGTGCAGCCTACAGTCCTCAGACAAGAAGTGCTACTGGCTGTTTGGTGTTTTTTTTAACAGCTTCAGGTTTTTGACTCTGCCTGAGGAGCTCATTCTGTCCAAACCACTATATTTCCTTTTAAACTGCTTTTTAAAAATGGATTTTAATCTTTGCAACATTGCTTTTTTTTTTTGGACATGCACAAATAAGTAAAATTTAGCTACAGCAAAGTAATAGGTTTTTGCAGGGTCAGAGGTTATGGGATAATCTTTGGTTTGACTTGAATGAAAGATGGATTTAACCGAATGTTGAGACGTGTTGGAAACAAGAATTGTGCCTGTAATATTTTAGAAAGAAGTTAAAAGAGACTCTGATACATCAGTGTAGGTTCTGTATTTCACATTGTTTTATTCCAGGAAATCACTGACTGAAAAGGGTTTTTTTTTTCATGCTACCTGCTTAATATCTTACAGATCCTGTAGGGTCAGGGCTAAGACACAATGTTAGCATTCAGTTTGTGTTGAGAGCATTGTGCTGATTTTCAGTCCAAAATATCAGCAGAGTAATTTACCGAGGAGTTGGCAGTTTCATGCAGAACACAGCTGGTCGGAGTGCTCATGGATGTCACAGATAATTGAGCTGCAGTCATTCGACTCTGCAGCTTTCTTTGTTGTGAAACAGCCGAAGCTCTTTGTGTTACCAGCTTTGATGAAGGCTGAGCTTGTTATTAGGAGTTGTCTCTTAATAATGGCATATCAATGCAGGATAATGATCGCAGTAAATGTAAAATGCTGTTTTTAAAAGATAATTATAACTTAAACCCTAAGTTTTATGATGTTTATATAGCTTTGGTCAGTTATTAGTCAGAAATTAAAGAAAGTAATGAAATTATTGACCCTTCCGTACTTGTAGACATACTTTACAATTTACTGACCAATGTCTAACAATGTTTTGAGTATAGTTGTAGTTTATTTACACATTATTAGTACGTGCAACAAAAGTAAATATCACAAATTAAAAGTTTTCTAAGAATTTTTTGTTTTATCTGAAATTCGCACTATTAGTTCACTGACCAGGTCCTCATGTACAAAGGATGCGTACGCACAAAAAGTGGCCCTTTTCCACACAAAACTGCAGATGTGTCAATAACTGAGGTCAGCAACTGAACGGATACAGGCAGAACACGACTCCTCACCATGAACTAAAACTGGGCACAGATCAGAACAGAGTTCCTACAAGATGATTCTTGGAAACTTAAAGTGTCATCATGTTGGGCCAGAAAATCTTCGAGGTCTCTAAATGCTCGCTCTCTTAGCACTGTGTCGTTTGCAGTAAAAACAATCATCATCTAATAAGGCTAAACTCCTTTGTTTTTAAAGTCTTTTCAGCACTTTGCATATGTTTCCACTCAGACACTGCATACATGTGAATGTATTAACTGTTGGTCACGTCTCTGGTGTGTACCAATATTGTTCTCACGTCATTAACAGTTTCCCAGCATACCCTCACTAAGGTTCCTAGCAAATGGGGTATTTCAGAGGGAGCTGGCAGACCAATCAGGTCTGTGCCAGTCGACCTTGAGCCGAGCCATGCCATCTGTGTAGGATGGAATTATCCATGTCTGCCATGTACGTTGCATTAATGCAGCTAACTAACATTCATTGTTTTCTGTTCCCAACCATGAACAGCATGGTTAGGAACAAGATACAAGCTAACATGTTGTGGAATGGGAAGCTTCTCGGTGAATGAATTAATTTAATTGTCTTGATATTGGTCCCCCATTGCGCATCAAGCTGCGTGCTCCCGAGCATCATCCTGTCTTTATGGCATCTTTACTAGTCAGTGGTTCAAGTGACTGACTTCCTGTTTTTTGCTGGTTAAAACACAGTTTCAGAGCATCCTACCAAGCCCCTGAGCTCCTCTGTGTTTACAGTAATGTTAAAAAAGTACATCCGGAAAGTTTGAAATGCCTCAGTTTCAGAAGTGCGCCCCTGGCATCTCTCATTATTTTTGATCGTGCAGCGAGGAGAATCACACCTATTTGTATTTATTTGCCTTTTTAAATTGAAGCATACCAAAGGAGGTGTCTCGTGTGCGTCAATTCCACATCCATACAAAGGAAATGTGCGTGGATTCATGCATATGGACTGTTTGATTTAGCTGCATTATTTTGTGCGTTCGCCATGTTTCAGTACGAGATCTATGGTCACAAACTTCGAATTAGGCAGTGAAGAAAAAATCAGACTACTGAAATGTAGTTTTTTAACACTGATATTAAACACATATTTCAAAGAGAATTCAGTTGGCATTAGTGATAAGCATGTACAAATAAGTGCTAAAAATGACACAAACACAACAAATAAACAAACATGTCAGATCTTGTGGCCAGCAATAACTGTCCACACCTGCATAGGAACTATTAAACGTCACCTTCACAAGCTTTACACAGCTTTGACTGTAGTGTTTCTCTCATAAACCCATCACACACTCATACTGAGCTTTCTGTTGTTATTTCACAGAAATAATCCATTAGGTGTTGTTTGACTCTCATAGAATATGTCTGTTGAAAAAACCCCATGGGACCAGTCTTCAAATTAGCTGTTCACAAAATGTGCCCCCTTCCTCATTTTATAACTTCTAGAAACTGTTCTGCCAATTCTGGCATCCACTTGTGTGACAAAGGCAGCATGGTTATCCGACAAGAAGTTTGATGCATAATGAGATGGTATAGTTGATCAGTTAGCCTGTAGTATTTAGAATATTTTAGTATGTGGTAAACCACTAAAAATAAGAAGGCTAAATAAAAATTTACTTATCAAACTCCACAATTATGAACAAGTTTTTTCAATTTTTGCAAATTTCAATACTTTTAATACAAAGACTTCAGCATATTAATATTATCAAAGGAAGTAACTGTATGAAAGGAACAAGGCTTGTTAATGTGAAATGGTCACGAGTTTCAAGCCTTCATGCAGAATTGCATAAAACAGGCTACCTAATAAACATCACTGCATGGAAACAAAACCTCTTTTCAAAACTGCTCGTGAACACAGTTCATGGCTGCATCCATGAATGTGAACAAAAAGCTTACCATCCAAAGAAAAGATGATTAATAAACAAGATGTAGGAATTCCGCCTAATTTCCTGAGCCTCTGTTCATGCACGATAGGCTGAGGGAAAATGGGAAACTATTCTGTGGTCTTATAAATTATGAAAACTGCCTCTTTCAGGCGGAAAAGGAGAAGGGCTATTTAGCTCAGTTCAAAAATCAGTTTCTGTGACAGAGAGTCAGGGTATAAATTGCAGATGGTAGCGGTCACTTACACATCAATGCAGAGACCATTAATAAGAAATGACATACAGATTTTGGAGCAATATGTCTTACCCAGACAGTGTTATCAGCTTGTATTGCTAATGATAGTTAGCCTAGTCATTGGGCAAAACAATTTGCAAATTATTTTTGCTTCCTTGGCAAAGTTGGATGTGACGTCATTCCCAAATCCATGTTTCAGAGTTAAATGAAAAGCAGTAGGTATTCAGAATCTTTTTTCTTGCCATTAAGATAAATGTTATTCCCACCTACTGGTTATTTTAATAATTTTTTAGCATTTTCCTTTAACTCTGACTTTAGCATTTTCCTTTAACTCTGAAATTTTCGAAAAATTGATAAAATAAGACTCTGCACACTGATGGTGGGGGGTCATTAAAAACTATGTGAATGATCAAGCGTCAGCACCAGAAAAAACTGATGTAAATTTTTTTTTCATTTTACAAGCATCAGTGTGTGGAGGGGGCGGGACTTAAAACTTATTCCAGAACCAGCATGCAGGGAAGCTGATCCTGTTCTGTCTTCAACTACCATGTTCCAGTTGGAGGCCTAAATATATGGTCTATGGACGCTCTGCATTGTTTTTGTTTGTTTGTTTGATTGTTTTCTGTGCCACAGTTCTGGATGGAATTCTAAATTGACCTTAGATGTAAGTGTCCCTGTGTTGGTCCTGTGATGGACTGGTATCCTGGTCAGGGTTTACACGCCTACCCCTTCTCTTGCCTGTTGACTGTTTGTATAGGCTACAGCCCCCCCGGTGACCCAAAGCGGGTGCAGAAAATGAAGGAGAGAGGTTCTGTCTGGATAGTGATGTCACATTTTGAAGGAAAATAATAGGCTGTGTGCCAATGGGCTGTCAGGTTACTATATAGCACAAAGAATAATGTTCTTGCTAAAGCCTTCACTGTATCTCTGTGTCCTTCTGAAGCCTGCTGCAGCAATGGTGGAGAGGAAAGTCCCCGCCCCTCCTCTCCCCTACTACTGCTGCCTGCGGGGTTCAGCCTGCTGTGATGACCATTAGCGTCTGGCTGAGGCAGCAGGAGATAACATGTGATTTAAGGCCCTGTACCCCAACGCAGCCAGAGAGAAATGGCCGTCTGCTGCTTATCTCCCCCTTCGCCGTACTCCACACACTTTTACATTAGGCTCCCCCTATTCAAAGCCATCTGTCTTCCCAGTCAGGGTTTGATAAAACCTCCAGTGTTCTTTAGGACGGGGAGGAGCAGGAGACATACACCACCACACCACCTGCATACTTATACACAACAATTCAGAGGATCATGGGGGAAATTGACAGCATCACACTGAGTGAATACTTTATCCAGACTGACTTAGAACCTGGGGTGACACAGTGGGACTCAACAACAACAGCTGAGCACAACACACACGATACTGTACCTGGTTACCTGGTTGTAAAAGAGAAACTTGTGTGTAATATCACCTCTGGACTAATTTCAAATCAATGAGCTCGGTGAGATGAATGTAGCAGAGATAATAATTGCCTTTGGCTGCCGTTCATGAACCATTCACAAAAAGCACCATACACTAATCACAGCAGGTGCACTGATGAAAGCTGTGAAGATGTTATCATGCTTAAACTGGGGGGGAGAGCTCTCATGTCAGTGAAGGCTTCTTACCTCTGAACAGTTCAATGTCAGCGACAGGAATATTACTTCTACCTATAGCTGAGAAGGCTTTAGCTTGTCCATACACCGCTGATTAAATCTTAATGCCATAACATATTGGGCAGCCTCCAGCTGAAAAAAGGATTACTTCATCCATCTTGGGTTTGCAAATGTGAGGAAATATCTACCATCTTTAGGGCACGAGAGAAAAATGCCTGTTATCTTAAGGAAAACACACCAAAGATCCAGAGAAGATTGGATGTAAAGACTGAGACAGTTAAAATCAGCTGTGGCGCAGGGTTGTGTAATTGCCTTGTGCTTCTGTGGTACCCACTGAGGAGGCTATGTGGGCAGTGGCTGTCTTCCTTTGGTCCCTGCACTGCAATTATGGTGTCACCGTGTGACAATAGAATAGCCTTGGCAGCAACTAAAGGACAGAAAGTTCTCTTGTCTCAAACTTGACAAACTAAGACTACTTCATTTTCAATTGTCATTTTCTTTCCATATCCCTCTCTTCCATCTCACTCTTTTATGTGCTTTTGCTTCCATTAACCTTTGTTCCATCCAAACCTGAGGGCCCAGCACAAGTTAAGAATTACAATTAACTATATTGTGTAGGTTAATGCAGTTCTCTTTTAAATTATGACTCAAGTCTGTAGGTCAAATCACCACTGGAAGAGCAAAAATGTAGGATTTGTTGTCATCTCTGTGAGAAGTGAGTAAGCACATAGCAAATCTCCTTCAAGTGACTATTTTAATGAGTCCTTAGACTTGCGGTTACAGATTTGTCACAGCTTGTTATCCTGTATGGCTTATATGATGTGGTTAGTTGAAAAGTGGTTAGTTTAAAAAGTAACAAAATAACCTAAAAAAAGAAGCTGGGAAAGAAAAAGACTTGTCATATAATCAGAAACATGGACAAAAGTTATTGTGGGTTTTATAAAGAGGAATGTTTGATACTTCAAAATCATTTAATTAAATAGATTTAAATTTGATTGTATGTAATCTATAAAATCTTTTTACTGTATAGTCCTTAGCTTTTGGTTGTCTAAAATTGCCAAATTATTGTCTATAAATGTGAAAACAAACTGGGTAATAAAATAATTGAATTAAACTAGATTGTTAAACTGTTAAGACAGTTTAATTCAACACATTTTTCATTACATTATATTTTGTTAAGACCAGCTAGCTTTTTGTAGCTGTCTTGTTAACAGCTTGAACTGCTATGATTGGTCCACTGCTTGCTAAAAAGTGCAGGACTTTGGGTTTAGTTACTTTAGTTGTTTAGATCAACAGAACTCTGTATTCAATGGACCACAAAACAGTCATAAACTGCCACACTGTGTCCACACAGCTTTCCAAATCAATAAATCCGTCATTTAAGGAATATATCAGCTAATAGTGTCATCTAGCAATGTCGTGGTAAAATGGTGAAACAGAAACAACTTTGCTTGGTGATTTTTATAAATTCAATATCAAAAATGTCAAGCCGCAAATCCAACGGGATTGAGACAATTCTTTGCCGTAGTGAAAAGACAGCACAATACACCTGTCTCAAAGATAAGTAGAAGCTTTTACACAGCCACGGCACTTATCAAAAACATTTGTCCTACAATGGCGCCAGCCTTTGTTAGAGCTGTATCAGTGAAAAGGGCAGTTTGACCCGGCATCAGAATATAGTCAGACACATATTCCACATGACAATGTTGTCATGTCACCAAATTCTGTTTTTCCCTTCAACACGAGTCAACCTTTACAGACTAACTTTATCATGCATTGTCAATCTGTCACTTTACTCTGTAGCAAACTAGTTAGTTTTTATCATATTTTAAAACACTGTTGTTTGTTGGCACTGTATGCTAGGTATTATCAGTCTATGCATACAGATGTGACGCTGGATGAGGCTTCTGGGATTGCATTATCACCCATAGCATCAGCAATGAATGCGACACCTGTGACAAAAAGCATACTTCCAAAAGTTCACAAGCTGTTGAATCGGTTCAACACCATACCTATATCAGCTACTAGTCGTGAGATTTTTATTTGTTTATTTTTGTCCCTGTCATCAATAAAACATTTTGACAAGTTCAGTAATGAGCGCAAAAAGACTGAACAGTTTGAAAAATGGATTGCATTTCTAAAGTACTTTTCTGGTTTTGTTGACCACTCAAAGCGCTTCTACAAAACAAGTCTCATTCACCCATTCTCTCGCACAGCAAATTGCGGCAACGCGGAGTTTAATGTTTTGCCCAAGGACACTTTAATATGTGGGCTTGGGAGACTGGGATCAAACTGCCAACCTTCCGATTGGCAGAAAATCACATTTCCTCCTAAACTACACACAGATGTTTTGGGGATTGCCAGACACTTCAACCAGGATGATAGCAGGGGAAAAAACAGTTCTTTGGCAGTATATATGGGACAATGGTGAATGTCTTTTTTTTTAATGTATTGAACAATTTTTGTGTCCTGATTATATGTCAGCTGTAATATTACATCATTGTAGTAGTGTATGGGCGGCTGATCGGTCTGATCAGTTTTAAATAGCGTCCATGATCTCATATCACACTGAACATTGGCTGAAAAAAAATCTGACAAAGCATAAAATGGCCCCTTTAAAAAAAAAAAAAAAAAAGGATTTGGATCTAAAATCTAATGTGAGCCTAGTTGGTGTTTTTATTTCACTCCCTCTGCAATGAAAATCTTTCTGGTTGCCAGTTGGCACCTCACCAGTAAAAGACCTATTCATAAAATTCTCCAGCTTTGACAAATTTACTGCCAGGCTTCATAATAGACCTTCTAACGGGCATGGATTCAAAAAAGAGGTTTCAATGTCAGCTCGATTGTACTTCTTTTAATCATGTGTTAATTCAGGCACATGTATCTGACTTTTCCCCAAAATTTATCCAGCTTATATTAAAAGATGCAGGTGTTTAAGGAGTCTTGAATGAAAGGTATTACCCATAAGCCCTTTTATGGATAAGCCCTTACTTTGCCAACCATGTTAGTCATCAGAGTAATTCTACTGAGAATATTTTTTCCATCACTTACTTACTTTTGTTCGTGTTTTGGGGGGAAGATTAAAGAAAAGTGCTTTTTGGCATTTACCGAATGCAACTGTTTGATTTTTAGAGGATAAATTAAAAACTGTTTTGTTATTATCATTATTATTCGTTTCTTTTTTTAGGTTGTCTGCCTTTTTTCTAACTCCATCTCTCTAAAGGTGGTTTGTGTTCATTTGTTTGTGAAACATGATCAGGTATGATTTTCAGAAGCCTGATCTAGCGTGGTTTTTATTTCTTACATTTTAAGTGGATTTTTTTTTTTTTTGAGTGAAGCCCTCGGAGTCTGGAGAAACAATTAGACATGCTGTTAGATTATTGCCTCAAGCAGCAGTCTCCCTGTGATGATGTTCTCACCATTGACCTGACTCTTTGCTCTCATCTGGGGTGCAACGCAGTTTCTCAGGTCGACTGTGGAAACAAGGTAGTTACCCTGAAAGATGTTCTCCCACCACATAAACCGAATCCCTGATTTTACTACCTTATTTCTCCGTCACCCTGAGCAGGCTGAATGTGCCGAAGTAGCCGATCTGAAATGAAATCGTGAATCTGGGTTCTCAGTCTGCATAGAGAATTATCAAAGGCTCTTGTTGACATTTTCTATCCTGGCAGGCTCGTGTTCACACAGGCTTTAAGACTGCAGCCATTGTGCCGCTGCACAGCGTTCCTGTGTTGCAGCCCTTATTGGCTTCTGCCCCACTGCAATCACCATTAGCACCGTGTGAGTACTTTGCAGTGCTTTTAAATACGGTGAATCAAAAGAGAATCATTTTTATTTCTTTAATTTACTACTCTGTTCAATGTCTGATTTGAATCATGTAGCTGGCTTTGTAAAACCTGAAGATACAGAAAACTTTCAGCGTCGCGTGTTGAAGCAATAATGAATATTGTGTCTTTGCATGTTTTAAAGCAAAGAGCTGTGGTAAAATATTGTTAAAAAATACAAGAAGCTGAGTGTCCCATGATGGCAAAACAAATGTGTCAAGGCCGATCCTTCCAAAAACCAATATTGCTGTAAGCTTTCCCTATTTATTTATTCTCTTTTTTATTAGATGATGGTTTAAAAAAGCACATCTTAAAGTTTCAGATGGTCTCTTTAGGCCAGATGTTTGGTTTTTACCCCTTTCATTCTGTGAGTTAAACAGCTTTCCAGCAAAATAAATACCTTCACCGTTCCGTGTCTTTATCTGTTCTGTGTATGTGCAGATAGTTCTAATGACATAGATAAGTTTCAAGATTACACCAAAATGATAGACCCCACAAGATGTCCAAAAAATGCTGTAGCCTATCATCTGATCCCATACGGTGTAAAGTAATATTAGTTTTATACTTATAAGTGTGAACAATGACTACTTTCAGTGTACTTTATAACATAAGCTGAGGCCCAATTCACCGCTTTGTGTTTTTGCAAGCTCCCACCGAGAATGGTGTCCCAGACTTTTTTTTTTAACGATCTAAGGTGAAGGGACAGGGGGTTTGTAGTCCTAAAAAGAAGAATGCAATATAAAATGAGAATTGATTTGTTCATCTTTTCATTCAAGTAAATGTATGCTTTTTAAATTTCTTCTATAAGTCTGTTAACAGCAACTTAGTCATTAACACCCAGAGGATGAAGCAATTTTCATATAAAGCGTTGGATTTTTTTTTTTATGCCAACACCTCATGTATTCTCTCGTAGTTTCTCTCCTCCCATAATGATCATAAGGAGCAGAAGTCATGTGGCACAGTCAGTGATCTCACCTGTTCCCAGATCTGAGTGGGCTTTTAACTCTTTATCACAAAGAGCAGTCAAATGCATATATAATGGTAGTTGCTCAGTGTCAGAGCAGACAGCTGTAAAGCTCTGCAGTGAGTGGTTTAAACTGCCAACCAGATGTCCACCTATTAGAACATTTACCATAAATGCTGTCTTAGCAGAGCAAAAAGCATTATCAAACATTCACCCACCCTGATCATGTGCTTTTTACTCTGCTCCCATCTGCTTGGTCTTGCAGAAGCCTCTACGTTTGCTCCAGCAGACATTGGTGGAGTTTCTTCCCTGAGGCAGTGACCCCATTGAAGATCATACTACCGAGCTAAGCACCATTGCTCTCAATACTGCTCTATTGGCGTTCTTCTGCACTGTGAAAAGGCTGTATTTTTCATGTTTCAGTAAAGTTGCATAATACAAAAGAAGCTGTCAACTACAGTTTGAGTGTTACTTGTATGTGTGTGTCTGAGTAGAAATATATATATTGGGGAGCCTGAAAGTGAACAAATGGGTGAGCTCAAGGTTGTTTTTATTTTTTATCCCACCTGCCTGATCCCTCCAGTTTGCCTGTTGTTAGCTCTGCAGGTTGTGCATTGGTCTTATTTCAATGTGCTCATGACACAGCTGTTTTCCAGATCACCTCTTCTGCCTTTGTAGACAGCTTTTAAAAAGGTATCCTTTCTGTGTTTCTTCCACGGTGTAATTTCACTCTTGACTCTCATTATAGTCAGCATTAAATCACATTTTGCAAGTGTTTTTCTTCTCTAATCAAAGCTGTAAAAGAAAATGTTCTGATAATAAAACATTAAACAATATCACTGGTAATTGCAGTTTCAGTAAGAGTTTTAAAATAAGAGCACATACTGTAAATTAGCTCAACTCTCTCACATGGTGTTCATGACATTTTAATTTTCGTGCCTTTTAATAAAAGCAGTGTCACCTCGACTGTCATCCCCTCTCAGCACGAGAGCAGATTGAAATTATGTGCAAGTATTTATTAGACTGCGTGAGCACGCTGTTCATCAGCTGCACAGCGGGGGTTATTTCACTCCCATGTTTGACAGAAAATTCCAGTTATTCGTATCATCCCAGATGTTTGATAATTTACTTAAAATCCAACATAACCCTAGTACCCCAAAGCTAACAAGCTCCCTGGATAATCATAGGTGGAGGCTCAGAGGTTTGCATTAACAACATCAGCCTCCATGCAATGTGAAAAAGTTCCTGTGTTACTAAGACAAAACAGCTCCCTAATAATCTAATGAACTAAATATATAAGTACACATTATTACCTCAAACTCATTAGTTTTTTCCAAGTTAAAGCCAAATAAAAGAAATGTATATAAGTAGGTAGCACAGGTGTTGACTTGTTCTTGTGTAGGCAACAGGGATGACTTTTTTCCAGCTCAACACCAGCAGACCTCAAAAACAGATGGCCAGGAATATTATTCTAATTCTAAACTTTACTATTATTCTTTACTAAATAATTGTTTACAGTCTGTGGGTCCGAAGGAAAGTCAGTGCGGTAGCCTATGTAGTCTGTTAAGTGTCACAGATATGAACAGTAGGTTGTGAAATGATAGTGATAGTGATAATGGTGGTTAAGGTTGTTGCTTCAATGCAAGGTGGTTGCCAGATCGCCACCCGGCCTCGGGCCTTTCTGTGTGGAGTTTGCATGTTCCCGCAAACCTGAGTTTTCTCCAGGTACTCCCATTTCCTCCCACAGACCATAAACCTGCATGTTAGGTTCATTGGTAACTCTAAATTGTCCCTCGGTGTGAGTGAGAGTGTGAATGGATGGCTGTCTCATTTGTTTCCGTGTGGCCCTGTGATGGACTTGTGATGTGTCCAGATTATATCCTGCCTCTTGCACACTGACTGCTGGAGATGGGCACCAGCTCTCCACTGATCTTGAAGGGAGAAAGTGGGTGAACAAAATGGATGAATGAATGAAAATTTTTTTTTCATGATTTCTAATTTCTAAAAATCTTCATTAACCCTTACTGGTCTACCTGTAATCCTCATTACAATGGTATATGTTCTTATAGTAAAGTTACAGATTCTGTTCCTATGTATACCTTGAGATTTAATGTTGTATATTGGCTTAATAATCCCTTAAAGTGCTAAATACTAGATATTTATTTACCTACAAGTAATCCAGGATAACATTTAGTGTTTGCTTTTTTTAGAATCTGAAGCTATTTAATATTTCCCTTAAATTATCTGAAATGGAAAAATGTCCAAACACTGTAGTGTCAGCTGCTTTCTAGCCCAGTTTTCAGCTCTGTAATTTAATTTATACACATTTCTTCAAAATTCAACTCATCACATTTGATACATTTGAAAACATCTTTATTTCAAGACTGATGACCTCCCTAAAAATGAGATTTGAAGAGGTTTAAAGTCACCTTAGTTGCATAGCAACTTGCTTTTTCAAAAACAATTTCTAATGACTTTGACTTTTGCTGATATACATAAATATACCATAAGCCTGCAGCAGATTGTGATGGCTTCATACTGTATCTGTCAAAACAGCTTGAATAATGAGATGCAAAGCAGTAATGTGCAGCACTGTGTCTCCAGATTGTCAAAGGATTAACTTAGCTGAGCTTTTATTCATCCAGAGAATGTTTTTGCTGAGCAGGCATGTTCTTTTGCATACGTGTTTTTTTTTAGCTTTGCTCTGCTTTAAAGTCTTGATTCCCGTAGATTCTCAGCAGGAAACTGCCCAGAGCAACAACACTTCTCTCACTTGTTGAGTTTTACTTAAACAATCTCGAGTCAGAATTGCTGCTCAAAAGTCCCTCAGAAGCAGAGAAGTGCAGCATCCTTTTGTTGTATGACAGGTTTTTTTTTTCCAAGTTGGACTGAAAGAGCTAAAAGTTGTTTGTCTAAATGGGGAAGACGAGACAGAGAGTAAGCTTAAACGGCCCTCTCTCAATAAATAATTCATAACCAAAAATCAGGGTTTCCAGTTTCCAGTCCCAGCCCATGAGAGCCTCACTCTTTTTTGGTATCTCCATGTACAATCTTTTTTTTTTTTTGTACTTTCTTGTGGGTCACCAAGTTCAAAACGAAAGGCTATAATCCAAATCAACTCATCTTTAAGAGTCTTTGCTCTATATACTGAGCACAGCGGAAGCAGAGAAAGCTTAAGTACACAAAGATTTCATGATCAATATCCCTGAGAGTTGCTGTCGAAGCTCCTGTGAGATGAGGTAAAGACAAATCTGCTTTTTGTGTTTGGGGGAAGAAAAAAAAAAGGTTAAGAGCTGGGATACAGAGAGGGAGGAGGGGAAAAGGCAGCTGGAGCAAGAGTTAGATTCAGAGAGTTCACCATCAAGTGAACAGCTGGGCTCCATTGGAGATAAATGTTTGGGGAGGCACTCTGAATAATTTATATACGCCAAAAATAAAATCAAAAACCTTGTTCTCGCTGCTAACAGATAGATGAGTTCCCTGGAATCTCGGGAGAGTCGCAAACAAAGTAGTAGGAGTGGGGACTGTGCTGGGATATGCACGTAGGCGCTTTTCATCCAGCTGCCACATGTTCTACAAGATTTATAACTCCTTAATTAACATTCAGATTTCAGCATGGAATAAATTGTGATTAATTTGGCTTTACAGAATAGACAAAATAACATTTGTGTGTGTGTATACTCAATGTCAGGCTAAGTCTGGCCAGAAGTGATGATCTGTAACCACAAAATAAATACTCCATTTAATTGTCAGTAAAAATCTTTGCTCGAGAAGTTGTTAATTACCAAAAATTCTTCTGGAAGGTGTTGATGAAGGGATCCGAGATTATAAAATAATACACAATTGATGGCAAACAAATGTAGATACCTTTTTATACTTAAAAACAACTGACACCAGCTGAGGGTTTGTTTCATATATTTATGGTCTTGAGGGAAAAATACCTTTTTTTTTTTTTTTTTTTCTTTTTTTTTTGTACACCCTCATAATATATACTACTTCTGGTACTGTAGATATAAGGTCCACTCAAGGCTGAAGAAGGCCCTTGGGCTTGTTACCCAGCACATATCAGCGAGGTGCAAATGGGATGTCTTGACCAACAGCAAGCTTGATAGTCTCATAAATTTTCTTACCACTGGTTCTGACCTTTCAGACATGCCCACAAGAAATGGATCAGAGTGTCTAAGACTGCCCTCTACACATCTAAAATTATATTAGTTGGGCCTTAAGTCTTGAAAATTCTCTGCCACACATCTGACTGGTGGTTGTTTTTTTGTCGTATGCCACTAAAATTTTGCATATATCATCTATGCAAGATTTTTTTTTACCCATTAGGGCTGCCTAACATTTGAGGTTTAGTGGTTGCATGTTGAGTTGTCTTATTTACACCTGCCCCAATTTACAATAACATTTCTTATAGTCTTTATTTTCACATTTATTATAAAATTCTGTGACATTCGATGCATTTTCATTTGATCTTTCAGTTTTTCTTTATCTGATCCACATATTTTTCCATATAGCAAAGTCACATTCGGAATAATTTCCTCCGAAATGCTCGGTTTGAATCATCGTTCACTGTCATGGTCTGTGATCCCATCTTCAAAGCTTTAGGAGAAATTAAAGTTATTCTGCTGCTTCTAATTTAAATCTTCTTCAATGTCCGTAATTCAAAATTTAGATAAAAAATATAAATAAGAATTCATGGCAGAACTTCTTGATAAATGCTCTTATAATCAGATAAACAGATCTATCTTAACATCTGATGTGTTCTAAAATATACAGTACTGTGCAAAAGTTTGAAGCAGATGTGTGGAATAAATGCTGTAAAAAAACATTTTTTTCTTCTTGAGCAAACAGAAATATAGCTAAATCAAAAATATTTGGTATGCTTTTAAAGCAGTATTATTCTTATGTGTAAGTAAGTAAAAAGTCAGGGATTTTGAAGGGTTGAAGTCAAGTGTATCATTAACCCTTTATCTCAAACAGGTGTTAATGGTTTTTATGAAACACTGTCATGACCTGAAACAGAAACAGCTAAGTCAGAGGCCTCAGGCTTGTTAAAGAGCAGTCAAACTTTGCCATGGTAGGTTTGTGGAAGACAGTTTTGTTACTGGTTACACACATGGTATCTTACATTAGCAAAGTGTTTCCCAGTCAAAGATTTCAGAGCAGACTGAGCTTTTAATGTGTGTTGTTCAGGCTCTTTCGAAACCTGTGGGATCCAGGTACACTTATCTACAGCTAGGCTAAGTCTGGCCAGAAATGATGATCATGGAAGAACTGCAGCCCAAAAGCCAAACCTCATGCATGGAGACAAGATCGAATAACTCAACTATGCATCAAAACATATGATGAGTCAAAATGTGAAGTGTTGTAGCAGAAATCAGTTTGTTTGGTGACGGGATAGAGCGATATAATGGTGTGGCTGCATGGTGGAGGTTCCCTGCAAATTTGGGACTGCATCTCTGCAAATCATCAGGATTTATGTTGTCTTTGATGCAGAGAAAAACACAGAAATATTTATCACTTATCAAAAAAACCTATCCAGAGAGAGTCTGATTGGCCACAAATGTATTCTGAAACAGGATAATGATGATGAACAAACTAGCTTCACTTTAAAAAAAAACAAGAAAGCCCTGTAAGTGATGTATGACCTGCGCAGAGCCGTGATGTCAACATCACTGAGTTGACACATGAAGAGTCGGAATAATCTGAGCCAGCCTGGAGTCTACAAAGGGTCTGTGGTTAGTTCAAGATGTGTGGAATAATTTAACTGCTAAGATCCTTTGTGGAAGCAAACGCAGAAGAACTGATTCCGTTTTTAGGGCAAAGTCTGATCACACATCTAAAACTTTTGCACAGTGCTGTACTATATCAAACACAATGTTTTAAGCATGTTTATATATTAAAGTATACTTTGAGTGTAGAGGAAATATCTATCATTGGTGTGTTAATAAAAAGGAATATCTTAGTTCCACTTCAAATGTGCCTTTAAAACTCTGCCATTATATTTTACTGTGTTGACAGTCCAATCTGTCCTTTTAAATATAATACTTGTTCATATCAGTACTCACCCCCTCCCCGCCCCAACACACACACACAAAATAAAAATCCCACCCTCACCCCATTTTTAGCTCAAGCAGATAAACGGCAAGCAGACCATGAAATGTGGCAATCAAAGCAAAAACAGAGAAAAATAAAAAACAAGACCAACAGTCTCAGTTAGCAGTCCCATGAGGAGCAAATGCTCTTCACTCAACATGCAAAAAAAAAAAGAAAAAAAAATTATTTGGTAGACGGAAAATGGGATTTCACCATTTAGTGGGACAGAAATCATTTCGGTGGGAAAGCTGTTGGGGGAAATGCTGCATCATTTAATGGGTTCAGTACTCGGCAGCATCAAGTTTACCTCGACTTTCATCACTCTGAGCTTCGGTTTATTTACCTCATTTGTATGTAGACGCCGCCGTTCTTTTAGTTGAACTGTGGCTCCGAAACACCTCTAGGTCCAGTTGTTTTCCACTTAAAAAGCATCGAGGAGTGATAATTAGCAGCCCTGTTTCTATCACAGTTAATTTCACAAAAGACCATGTAATTGCTATGTTGTTCCTCTGTGCAAAAATGTTGCAAAAGGCAATCAATCAAATTATTACTGTTGTTGTTTGTGCACCTTCAGGTGACTGTTAGACAGCCCTATTAACAATCATAGGCAGAAATTAAAAATGTGACAAGAGGCCATAACTCCAACTCTATAGGTTGTCGTGGCCAAAAATCCTAAAAAATCAGTCCTCAAAATTTGATATAAACATTTTAATTATTGATTCTCTCACTCGCATACAGATGACTTTGAGCTGCTTTTTGATGCCCAGTGATATTAAAAGCGTGAAATATTTTCTTTTTTTTTTTTTTTACAATAGAACAACATAAAACTCATTTAGATTTTACAAAACAAATGACAATACAATTACAACAATCTACTGTAAACCTATATACTTAGAAACGCACTTTTAAGAGCTGAAAGCAACTGTCCAAATAGTCTCAGAAATTGCAATTCTATTACAGATTTTGAGACCAAAGCTGCTGAAATGAAAATTCCTTTTCAGCGGAGAGGTTATTTTATATCTTTTATCTCGTCAGTCTGTCAAAGAGCCTCGCAGACACAGAGAGAATCCTTAATGTTAAGAATATCAGACCTACTATCGTTTCCACTGAAATACTTTTCACCACGGTTTAGTTGCAGTTGTTAATGAATGCTTATATAAATGTATGTTCTTTTGTTACACACGCCACATGTTTGTATTTGTGCTTCACTTTGACAGTTGATAAGATCAGATTGTTGTTGTTTTTGTTGACCTTTATGACCCCATGCATGATTTGGTTTATCATGTTCTCATGTGCTGAAATATTTAAAGAAGTTTGAACTGTCTCTGTAGTTCTTCTTAAGACTTCAGGGCATGTTTGTTCCTTTATGCTTGAAAATATCAAACATTAATCTGTTTGCAGAATGGATGCTCTCCTTCTGTTGTTAATCATCCATTTCAGCCGTTTACTAAAGAGGCATGAAACTCAAAATCGTTGTTTTGTTTATATCTTAGAGTTGAACAGGTTTACAGCTGTAGCAGGTTCACCATCCTGACTGCATGTTTTTATATTTTTTGTAATAAATAAAATCATAATCTGAGACTGGGGGAAGATAGCCACGACACAATTCAGGTGGATTCTCTCAAATATTTTGAGAGAATAACGGTCAGATTTTTTTTTTTTTATTGCATTCAAAACTGAAGTGACAGGACTGCGCACCTCTATGCCTCTCATGGAAATAAAGCACCATACAAAAGTCCAAAAAACATTTTGGAGACTCCCTTATGAATGCCACTTTCCAACTAGTTGCAGCTCAGTGGGATACCACCTAAACCAGAAAGAGTCGGCAGCAGGACACCTTTTAGTATCCAAAGATAACAAACCAATGGGCAATATCACTGCAGCTAAAATACACTTCATGAGATGGACATGTAATCATTGTTTGCTTAAAAAGCAGGTTCATAATATGATATATATAATATTTATATATAAAAAAGAAGGAAGGAAAGAAAGACAGAATGAAAAACAGGAAGCAAGGAAGACTGCGTTTTATTGCATGAGTTGTGAAAACACATTACAGTGTGTTTTATTGATGATACTTGCATGTGACATACTAAGTAAATATTTTAGCAAATCTTTTTTTATGGACAAGAGTTAATACCCATATCTGGTTTCTGCAGATTCATTATGTTTTACTGCATGTTGCTGCAGCCTGAAGATATAGGTTGTAGTTTCCATGAATCACTTCTGGCTCCGACAGAATCACAAACGGTGAATAAAATAATAAATATAGAAAAATATTTACTCTTTTTAATGCGGAGGTTAAATTTATGTAAGAACCTGGTGACCTCGTACAGAGTTCTCAGTATTTAATGTTGCATAGCTGTAGGAGTCAGACATGTTGGCATATATTTCTTCAGCCTTTTTTCGACTAAGAACTTCTTGTCAAGTCATTAGAGGCACTTTAACACAAAGTTTGGGGTCAAAATTTGAATCCAATCAGCTGCAACTCATCAGATAAATGTTGTTCTTCCTCCTTTAATAACCAATGCAGGGTGATTTCCTAAGAGGAAATAATAGTAACTAAAAGCAAGTGTCTCAGTTTAACTATATTGTGGGGAAAAAAATGTAACAACTGCAGAAATGCCTTGAAGCGCTATCAAATGCACATTACTAATATGTTAATTAGTGCTGGATCATCCTATTCACTGTGGAGTCTCACTCCAACATTTGTTTATTTTTATTTTCTTTTTTGATTTAGCACATTTACAAGAAAGGTCAGACAGAGAAATGAGATGCAAGTTATTTTTTCCCCACAAAAAAAACAAAATAAACAAACAAAATATTTCCAGAGGGAGAAGATAATTAAAATAAATTCAACAGCGTGACCCCTAATAAAAACCTGCTCACGTGTAAATGTGTCTGCCTGTACTGAAATGTGAAGATGTTACCCTGTAGGCAAGCACACAAATCTGATTATCAAATAAACCTGGATTATTGGCAATATCAGATTACTGTGAAAAATGTGAACGCTTTAATCGAGCTGTTAACTCAGTAAGTTTATCAGCTGCAGGTCTTCCCTCTTGTCGTGTGTTGAGTTTGTCCTTTCCACACTATCAATATCACATTTGGCTACATTTTCCCTCTCAGCCTCACAGGGTCACTGAGCCATTTAAATTTTCAGATGCTTAATATTGGATTTTTGCACCTGAGGGAGAATGCAAAATGATGATTTATTACAAGGCTTTAACTGCTGCCTCTGCTGGGATCCACTGAAACTGGATCACCGTCTCAGTGTGGTCCAGAATTCTTCTGACAGCACTGAGAGATTCTCTTTTGATGCCTTAAATATTGTTTTTGAAACGTTTCTTCAAAAAAAAAAAAAGATTTTTTCTTTAACCACCTTAAATCTCTCGGTCTCGTAGGGTCTCCTTTACATCCTCCTCCTCTCTTCCTGTGATCTTCTGGGTGTGGGATATATGTGTATTCAGCTGACAAATGAGAATCCAATTATTTGATCTGACACTAAAGTGCTGACTTCACAGCGAGGCTGTACGTCTGCAAAACTCCTGGGCATGAAAGCCTGTCTTACGGGGTCATTCTTCTAAGATTAGTGTGTGTCAGCACATGTAATTACTTATATCAATCAAAAATACTTTATACGAAACGATTATTAAAAAGTTGTGGATGTAAACAGGAATAAATTGCTTATTTGGACAAGATGAAAGGAGATTTTTTGGTGTTATTATATTAATGTTTTTGTCTCATTATGTGGGTTGTTACTTGTTGTGTCTTTTAAAGTACGCTAAAATAATCTGCTCAGTTTGACCTAAAAATTGGGATTAAAAAAAATCCTCATTCACCTAAGTGAACTGAAACAAATCTTGGCTATCTTGATTAAAAATTTCTTGTTACTTAAAACTCAGTTAGTTTGGTTGATTTGAACTTCGACGTTTATTTCAGCTTGATTTAAAATAATAAATTGTTAAAGCCTATTGTGTTGAAGTTTAAGTTAATTTGAATAAGTTCATTTATTGAGCTGTTTAGGGAAATTGTTTAAATCTTCAAATCAATTATAGGTCCATGAGTCTGGCTTTTAAAAATAAATGTATTACCTGACTGAAATGAAATGATGTTACTTCAAACATAACTAAAGCAGCCTGTTGAAATAACTTTGTCTCGGCACTGGATATTTGCTCAGCGTTTAAATAATCTTTAGCTCACTTCAAAAATTATTGGTTGAAGCAAATCTTTGACACTCAGAATATGTTTTATGTAAAAACTGTCTCAAATTCAGTAAAAAAATAAAAAGTCTAGCATTCCTTGATGAAAAGCACAGGCAGAGTTTTAAACTAAGATCGTCTTACGATGAAAAGGGGCAGAACTTTTTGGTCAAACCTTGTAAATGAAGTTATTCACAATCTGATGCATTCTTGATTAATTTCACAAAATTAGTGGAGTACATGTTGAGGATGACTGTCAGCTACAACCACATCAAATGTTAGCTTAGCATCTGTAAATTTAATTAAATTATAGTAATTTTTGTGTTTTGCTAATGTTGATTAGCTGCGGTGGCCATCTTTAAGTGGGTTAACTGGTGAATCACTTGTAGATGTACCTCCAATAATTACTTTGAGAATTTCATTCAAATCTGTCTAGTGGTTTATTAGATATTTTTCTAACAGACAAGCAGGATTGACACCTACAGAAAATGAAGCAAAGATCTTGTGCGATGTGCAGAGATCAGATTATATGTTGGGGATGATGCTCGGCTACAAACACCAGATTTCAGGTCAGTATCTGTAAACCCTGGCTGAGTTCTAGCAATGTTGGCTGTGGCAGCCATCTTGATTTAGGTTGACTACAACAGTTATTCATTGTAGCTGTTTAGTACATCCTTTGGATTGGTTCGTGAGATATTTTGCTAACAGACAGACACAAACGCACACGCAAATGAATTTTTGCAAGCTATGTGCAATAAGACTCAGTCCAAATTAACTGCTGTGCCCAAGTTCAACATAATATAGCACCGTGTAGTCTGACTTTTTAATAAAAGTGTCACTGAAAGATATTGCACATTGCCCCAGGGGGAAATATGTAAAGTTCCAGCAAAATGATCGTTTTAAACTTTGAACAATAAAAAGTTGCAGTATGTTACCAGACATGCTGTATTCTTAGTTTGGTTTTATGTTTAAGTTATGGTGTTTCGGGATGTGATTTCCAATGTTCTCCAGCATGAATGTAGGTCATTGTGATGGGTTTTTTTTTTTTTTTTTTCTCAAAAATGCATTAAACATGTTTTCTGTAGATAAATCTTACAAATATTTCAGATGAATTCTACCAGAACGTGCTCTTTTAAGCATCAAAATCAATCATTTGTGATTTAGGAAAAATAATTTGTCAGATCGAGTGAATAAACTGATTGATTTAATTAAATTAAAAGTGAGATTCTTTTAGAATTATAGCTTGAAAATCTTTTACATTCTTTATAAAGTAAGAAAAAAAAACAGCTTTCTCAACTTGGAATCCTTTTAAAATCATCTACTCATTACAGCCTTATAAACAAAGGAGAGCACGACTGTACAATGCATAAACAAGAAAAACAGGATAATTAGCAGCCAGGGGTGCATATGTCCATTTGGTTTAAATCTTCCATCTGGCTGCTAATTTGTTTGTTGTTTTCTGTTGTTTCTGTTTTGTATATTTGCGCTCCCTTTTTCTCTTTTTATTGCTGTGTGCACGCTGTGTGCACGTTGAACCTGCATCTTCCTGATGAAACGCTGCTCTCAACCAAGACAGGCAGTGTCCCTCCTCTTATCTATTTATTGACTCCTCCTGACTCATACTTTTCCAGGTACCGTCCGTGGGGTGGGGGAGGTTGTGGTGCTCAGTTGGCCAAGTCATCTGTCTGCTGAGACAGAACCCCCATTTTGAGTCTCGTCCTTCTTATCCACCGTTCCCTGATCTCCCCAAGAGGACTGAAGCCTTCAGATCTATCCACACACTCTTATCTTTGATTAAAGCCATGTTGTTCTGGCACTGTCCTTTGGTACTGAAATGTTTTTAGTGCTAAAACAAAAAAAGTGAAATCATAATAAATTGTTTTTGTATGAAAAACTATAGGATCAGACCAGAATGTGAACAGGTACAGTATGAATATGGGTTTATAGATGGTAATGAAATATACAGTCTGTATAATATTACCTGACTTATAGTCGTCCCACTTAGCTGGTTAGTTATTTTTAGGCTGAAGTCAAAAGCTTGTGGTTATTAACTATTAAACTAAAAGCTATTTTCCAAAGTATGCATTATTAACACTAATCTCCAGAGGCTGATATGAGGCACATTATCTCCTCATTGCTCAGGCTGCTGTCATCTTGTCTTTTTAAATTTAATTTCCCCTCCCTCTTCCAGCTCTTAAAATGTTCCTCTGACTTCTCTTCGGTTCCTTTTGTGTAGCGAAATTATCTGACTTTGACCACGTTTCATTGGGAGATAAGCCAGAGATCAACCGTAAATCAATATATAGGAGCTTCCTGGCAAATTTATATATCTGTGAAAACTGAACATGATCACATCTTTCTTTTCAATCTCTTTCATCTTCAAAAAGCCACCTGAAGACTTAAATACAGAAAAAGTTAGGTGAAGAAGTGGCCTCTTCTGTTTTATCCTTTTGGAATCAGTTTGTTAGGAAGATTTAAGCTTAAAGGGATAGTACAAATCTTTGGAAATTGAGTTTTGTGGAAGGTTTATGAACAATTAATATCTTACATGTTGTAGATTCCTCTTTGAACTTCATCTTAGATAAATAGTTAAATTCTGTTTGTTGTTCCAGGGCACTCTCATAAATGAGATTTTTAATCTAAATGAGTTTTTCTCTTGTTAAAATAAAGTATGCAGCAATAATACATTCTAATCAGACTGATGAGCTAAAAGCCGAGGCCGGGTGGGTTCAAAACTAAAGTGGATTGCTGCCATCTTGGAACAACTCCATTTTGAAAAATATGGTGGTTTATGCTAATGCCATTTTAGAAACATTTACACTACTGTGAATTTTGCAGGACACAGTTATTCACATAGAAGTTCATGGTTCTTTACAAACCCATATAATGGCACCAACAGCTAGCTGTAGCAGTTCCAGTGCAACCTTTAGCATCTCTGCCAGAATAACCATGTAATGAGCTATGGGAAGGTTTATAAGGGAAGTGAATTAAAGAACATAACAGTATTTAAGGCCTCAACAAGTGACGATAAGGAGTAAAAAAAAAGTTGATGATGAATAACTATATTAAAGAATAATCTGTAAAAAAATAAATAAATAAGCATTTGGTCCTGGCCTTGCTTGTATTAGTGGTTATCTTGACAGATGAAGATGAAACTGTTTCTTCAACCTGGGTTTCTTCAAATGTCTATCTACAACAGGTCAGATATTAGCTGTTTCTTTCCACAGAACCCTACTCTGAAAAATTTAAATCTCCTTGAACAGTCCGAATTGTATAAAACTATAGTGTGTCTCAAATTAAAGTTAAGGGGGGGGTCACAATACTCCTCTGGTCCCCTTTTAATCATGACAGAGGCTGGTATTGGTGCTCTACAAGTTTCCCTTTAGTACCATTTGACAATAATGGAACATTTTCTTGCAGTAGTCTCTCCCATAGCCACAGATTGCAGTGCTTCCAACTTTAATTACCATTTATTTGTAATTATTATGATGTAGAGCAGTACTGTATCTTAGGAGGTCAGTGTAGTTAGGGGGGCTCACAGTTTGTTATTCCAGTCCTTGTTCAGTATTCAGTACTGAACTAAATTTCAATAATTTTGTCTTAGAAATATAATGAAATAAATTCCTTTTAATGAGGACAGGCAGAGCTGATAATTTGACAAAAACAAGGTGGTCCTGTCAGTTTAGAGGAATTTTAGCAGCATATCAGGATCTACCGCAAACCATCTGCTGAGGAAGGAATAGTTCAGACCATATGTTGTTTTATTTATCTATTTCCTGACGGTTTTAACTGCACTCACTTGTGTTTTGGGAGGCTTCTGTTATAATCTTTCTTCCAAATCCCAATCTCCACCCAAAGCCTGATCACTCAATCCTCACAGACACAGATTTAGCCAGTGTCTTAGCTGAAATGTTTGATTGATTGAGCTCATGATGGAACTCAACCTGAAAAAAAAAAACAAAAGTCAGGAAAAAAAACATGTTGTGGCCAAACCCTCATTCTGAAAGACTTGCAACCTTTGAAAAGTTCACCAACTTTGTTTGTGAAGGCTAAGGGCTACTGTCAAATCATCAAGTGCATAAAGGGTCTGATGCTGACATTTTAACTCTGTTATGTGCCCTTTCTGTCCACATTTTCCTGCTCAGAGATTATTGCAAAAAGTGTGAAGCATAAAATTTATTATTCTGCCTCATAAATCGTGAACAAAAGGAAACTGGATTGAGTGAAGAAGAAGTATGAGAAAGAATTGTCTGAATGACAGCATGTTGTTACTTATTGTTATACTATAAATATGGTAATTTGCTGCACATTTCTAGAGTTGTTTTCAAAATGAAGTCAAATTCTGCTAAGAAATTATGATAGTTGCTTTTGTGATTTTTGGGAATGGTACTGAAATGATAAAGTCAAAAATAGAGCCAGCAAAACAAAGAGAAATCTGAAAAGACAACTGATTTTATGCGTTGTATCTAGGCAACCTATGTTGTCACAAAGCTATCCTTTTAATCTCTCATGAACCCACACACTCAAACACTACAGTTCTAACTTTAGATTTGACTGATTAGGTCTTCGGTGGTTATAGGCGTTTCGATCTTTGCTGTACATCACTAACTTTGATGCTGCTACAGTTTGAGCTAGACTATCTCTACATGTTCAGACTCCCAGATAAATGTGGGCGATACTCCTTGAAGGGATGTATTTTGCCCACCACCTATCATGTCAGAGTTTTAAACTAAAATCATCTTGTGTTTTGATCATGAAATGTGCTTGTGCTCAGAGTATGTGCTGAGGATGCCTTTCAGCTACTACCACACCAAGCTCAATATCTGTAAAATTGACTGAGTTATAAAAATTTTAGTGTTGGCTAAATTTGATTAGCTGTAGTGGCCATTCTGAATTGGGGTGACACCAACAGTTATTGGTTTTAAGTGTTTGAAGTATGTTTTGGGGGTGATGCTCAACTACTACAGCACTAAACGTTAGCTCTGTATTTGTGAAACTGGCTGAGCTAAAGCCAGTTTTGTGTTTGCTACGGTTGCTTAGCTGTGGCGGCTATCTTTCACTCCAAAAGTTAAGCAGTGATGATTACTTTCTGAGAATTGTATTAATATTTGTCCCCTGGTTCATGAGATATTTTGCCAGTGCTAGAGACAAACGAACACACACAAGCACACAAACACTGGCTGAAACATTATCGCCCTTTCACCTTTAGCGGTGGGCGATAACAAAGGAATGATGGAGAGGCAGACTCCTGACCAGCCTTAATAAAAAGGTGAATGCACAGTATGGGAAATGGATTATGAGAAGAAGATGGGTTATTCAGTAAAATACTGAATATTAGCATCAAAGCAGGGGATGGTCAACGTTTGACCAAAACAACTCTAACTGTATTCTTTCCCAGCATAATGTGATTTTAGTTTCAAACTTTGACATGGCAGGTGGCAGGCGATAAACATTCCTTCATGAAATGCTAAACCTTTAATCATTTTAAAGGTTTCATCTTTTTCCATCTTTTATCATATATTGTCACAGTCTTTGTCGTAGGTTTTAAGGCAACATTTAGAATTACTTTTAGTACTTTTAACTTTGAACTTTGAATTTCAGAGTTAAACATAGTGAAATAATTAACTGCGGTTGAATTCTACAATTCTTCAATTAGGCGTATGTTTGAATTAGGGTGTGCTGACAAAATAGTAATTAGTTTGAAATTATGTGACAGTTTAACTTGAGCAGTGAAGTTTATTAAATAACTAAAAATAACTTTCATCAGAATTTAGGGGAAGCGATGTTTGTGATTCTTTCATTTTGATAACGGCATATGCTGCTTATCAAAGCTCCTCCCACTTTCAAACAGCAAGAATTAAATAAATACATTTACAAAAACACATTTCTCTGAAAAAATACTGCTATGGTCCTTTTTGCGATGATATATTCATATAGGACTCCATCTCATATGGAATATAAGCTGATTAAGAAAATGGATTGCCAGGACCTGTAAGCTCAGCTCCACCTGGACAAGCTGTAAAAATTAATCTTGCATTTACACATTAAGCTGTCAATTATTTAATACTCTGAAGGGAGTCATTCTTTGTGATTACTGCTTAAAGTAAAAAAGTAAAGCAGGTAGTTTTGCACTTTTAATTAAAGGGAATATTATATAAAGCTGTCACTTCCGAAGTATCTGTTTGTACATCCCTTTATTTATGGATCTACATCCAGGTATGAAAGGAAGAAGATCCAGCCGGACTGAGATGTTAACTCCCACATTTATCTGAAAAGGCTGCGAAGCTCGTCTCTCAGGTACACACACAAATATTTCCACTCGGCTGCCTTCTATCTATCGTGTGTGACAGGTGCTCAGGCTCTGGCTTATGATGATATTGTTGTGGGGTCTGAGCAGGTGACAGAGCACGACGCTCAATCAATTGCTCATCTCTTCCTCTTATTTACACACAAACACATGTGCACTCGTCCTCTTCGTTTTCCTCGTCATCTGAAGTGCACCCCACTTTGACATCCCCCCCAACATGATGCTCCATTTTTGTCCATCATTTTAGGCCAATGCAGGTTGCCAATGTGGTTCCTCGATTAGGATCCCTATTCTGTTTTATGATGCATATATCAGAGGGAATATTAAAATGAAATTTGTAGATTCTGCTATGTAATTTCACATCAGAGTGATTTGTCATTCAGCTGAGGATTGAGACAAGTGTAGGAAAAGATTTTCAGTCACAAGATATTTTTTATCTTTAATCCTTGTATTTTGTTACCATTTGCCTAGAAAAATCCCTGTGTTAACCTCAATCTGTATAACGATGCAAAATGTAATTTTATTCCCAATAAAGGATGATTTTCTTCCTCCCCGAGTTTGTTTTTTAACATTTTTGTCTATCCATTGGGGCAGCCATCTTTGACAAAGCAAGCAAGCGTCATTTTAACGACATTACTGATTGGACAAAAATTCTCAATTGTCTACAAAGGCTTCTGGTTGGTCGATGTTGGGGACGTGACTTGGTCTTGTTTTCCAAGCAGTGGATAACAGAGGCCGGAATCTTGTAGAAAAGAACGGACAAAACAAAGGAAGCTGGGCCCCTTAGTTTTGTTGGTTTAGGTGGTAAATAAAGGTTTATTTTCTTAATGTTTTGTTCTGTGGTTTGCACATCTGGTATAGCTCTCCTCAAAATTAAGTGGATTCTTCTAACCAAAATGAATGCCAAGACAATTTATTTCAAATCTCCAGTCAATATGTTTTTGTTTTTTTTTTCAAATCTATTTTACAAGATTACTTACTTCAGGTTTACAGCCTTGGGAGATGCTTCCTTGTCTTTGTTAAATAAATTCTCCATCTGATTTTCTGAAAACTCTCCCACTTCTTTCAAAACGCCAAAAATTCTCACAAATTGTCCTCAAAACTGCTGATTTTGGAGTCTTCAAACACACTCACAGCCTTGTTCCAAATGCCAGGAAAATGCATTTCTGATGCTCTAAATTTCAGCTTTTCAGACTCCCCTTGGTTGATCCCCTCGATCAGCACTGGGTTGGTCGACTCCCAACTTTTTCTAAATAGCCTCCTACTTCTGAAACTTTTAAACCCCCTGTATACCTTGAAGTTTTTAGTACAGGGTATTCGGGTGGTATATATATATATATATATATATATATATATATATATATATATATATATATATATATGTAAATTACCATTTAAAAACATTCTAATAATAAAATCAATGTTCCCTAACAGGGCAGCAAGGGAATGTCCATGTTCATTTAACAGTCTCCTAAATTTATGTTATTTGTTCAAAATATTCATTTATTCTATGCCTGGGAAGTTTTCATCCCATCTGTTATGGCAAATTGCTTCAAATACTATAGTAACTATTAGCCCTAGCAGCTGTTGCTATGGCGAAGATATCTCCTGGAGGCATGAATCGGAGATGCAGCAAACCCAGATTGCTTCACTGTTGCATCTGGAAATAAAACACCATGACAGAGCTGCAAATTGAGCTGACATTGAGATGCACAGGGACTTTACTCTCCAGTAGCAGCACAACAGCAGTAATTGACTTTGAAAATTTATTAACAGGGAGTGGTTCCTCCAACTTCATGTTGCTTTGTTTTGATAAATTTCTTTGGTAACTACATTCATTCAGTCATTCTAAACTGTTTTTTGGTTTGACTATGTAAATTTGTGTGTGTGTGTGTCTGTGATAATCACAGCATTCATCAAGCTAAAGAGAAGGGAGATCATCCAAATTATCATCACACAGGTTAAATGCCAGTATTTATGATGGTATTGTGCTGCAACATGAATACTTATAATCCACATTTGTGAAGACACCGTTAAATGCCAAAAATGTATACCGGTTTTGTAAAAATATACACTAATTTCAGCACAACAATTCTAAACCCCATTGCACGTAGCTACTTTATTAGGTACACCTTGCTAGTACCTGGTTGGACTCCCTTTTGTCTTCATAACTTCCTTAAATCTTGTGGCACAGATTCGGCAAGGTGTTGGAAACATTCCTCAGAGATTCTTGTCTATATCAACACGTCAGCATTACCCAGTTGCTGCCGATTTGTCAGCCACACATCTGCTATTCCATCACATCCCAAAGGCGCTCTTCTGGATTCAGATCTTGGGACCATGGAGGCCGTTGGAGTCCAGTGAAACTAGACTCATCAGTCCAGTCTCTTATTGATGAATTGTAGTGAGCCTCTGTGAATTGTAGTTTCAGTTTCCTGTTCTTAGCTGACAGGAGGGGCAGGTGTGGAATGCTAGACAGGTGTGGTCTTCTGCTGCTGTAGCCCATCTGCTTTAGGGTTGGGCACATTGCATGATTATTGATGGTATTCTGCAGACCTTGGTTGTAACGAGTGGTTACTTGAGCTACTGTTGCCCTTCTGTTGTCATAAACCTTTGTTCACATTCTACTCTGACCTCTGACACGAACAAGGCATTTTTGTCTACACAACTGCCACTCATCGGATATTTTTTTCTTCTTGCCCAAAAAATGGTTGTGTGGGAAAATCCCAGTATATCAGCAGTTTCTGAAATACTCAGACAAGCCTATCTGGCACGAACAACCGTGTCATGTTTAAAGTCACTTAAATTCCTCATTTTCCTTATTCTGAAGCTCAGTTGAAACTTCAGCAAGTCCTCTTCACCGCATTTAGATGCCTAAATGCATTGAGTTGCTGCCATGTGATTGGCTGAATAGCTGTGTTAACAAGCAGTTAAACAGGAATACCTAATAAAGTGGCCGGAGTGTATATTACAACAGTATAGATTCTTAGTAAAAAACTGGGTGATAAAATTGGCAGAGCTGCAGTTTAGCCCTGTCATCACCTGGAACCATATGGAGCCATATCTAGCGAAAACCTAAAACCTGAGGTACGAAAATACTGAGCAAATGCAATTTTATTTAGTAAAACATTTTGCTTTCTAAACTACACTATAAATCTTTGTCACCAAACATTCAGACTGCTTGTTGTTGACTATATGAGCAGCTGCAACACTTGAAAGCATGCTCCTTTCCAATCTTTTTTTTTTAACAAAATGCTTATATCAATTTCCAAAACAGCAAATTTACAATTAAAAAAAAAAAAAAAAAAAAAAAAATCAGTTTACTGTATTTTCCATATTTTTTAATACAGGGTAAATGATTGAAATGAATTGATCAGTGTATCCTGTTTAAATTGACATTTTATTTTTTAAACGCTTTCCTCACAGAGAATGTATGAAGAGGCCGGAGCTAAAGATCCTGCTTTGTATTCCAGACACAGAAATTCTCAATGCCAGCACGAGGAACATTGTTTCATGTCAGATCTTTCTAAGTTATGGCCAAAGAGCGAATAAAAAACATTCATAAATCCCAAACTGAACAGCTGGGGTGCCATCAGAGATGACCGATGCTTGGATATGAAAGTTTCCTAAGCTTTGGTGCATTTCATTTTAAGCAATGAAGACAAGTTCTCTTGCCACAGAAATGACCCCCAAAGATGAGAGAACTTTTTCTCTTTCATATACTGCACTAAATTACAAAAGTCTTTCCATGAAACTAAAAATTAGAAATTAAAAACAGTTCAGTTTCAACTTAATTCAGCTCAGTTAGATTTATTGTTATATAATTTGTAAAAATGCCAATTTGTAAAAGGTCCATGTTGCACACTTTGATAAAAGGGACTTCCAAGCGATCATTAGTGTAGAACAGAACATGTTTAGTCCTGTTCCTCAAGAAACACAAGAATATCTTCACACGTGAATTTCACTGTACAACGAACTGCACATGTACACTTTGTACATTTACTTGAGCTCACTCAAACGGCAGCGTTTGCTTAGCTAAACTCTGAACACATTCATACTGATGTTATTTTCTACACTCAGTTATATTCTATTAGCTAACAAGTGTTTGCGAGCATAAGTTACAGCCTGATACAGCATTATTTATGTTAACAACTTAGTCTTAACTAATAAATCAATTTCCTAAAGTTCATATCTATGGGACTCATACTTATGTATGAAACACCTGTGACGATACTTTGACGTTCTACTGCTTTTGCTCACTTGAAATCATCTTACAAACATTGGTTGCTGAAAAAGAGTAGGATCGATACATGATTTCACATCAGAGTCTCCAGTAACACCATAAAAGTTGCTAGATTTGTTTCTAGTCACTTTCTTTTGAAAGCGTTTCTACATGGGGTCTAAATATTCGATAAATATAAAGTTGTTAAGTTGGCAACACTGATGTACACTTACATTTAGGACCCCTAGGCTGGGTTAGTGCCTGTGTGGGCTTTACACTTCCCCCTTGTATCTTAACCTAGCAGAACATTAAAACTATAATGAGAACATGTACACTATACTGAATAAACAATAAATAAAATGCAAATTTAATGTTTAAATTACAAAAATAATGCTGAAATACATAGCATGTGTATGTTAAAGGGGACTTAAACTGAACATGCTGAACTTCTAATGTGCAGTATGACTGTG
Source organism: Kryptolebias marmoratus (assembly GCF_001649575.2). NCBI lineage: Eukaryota > Metazoa > Chordata > Actinopteri > Cyprinodontiformes > Rivulidae > Kryptolebias > Kryptolebias marmoratus. The sequence goes on from NC_051448.1 coordinate 6,725,826, forward strand.
GGTCTCCATGTTTAGTAAGATAAACTAGAGACTATCTTGTGTTTAAGGCTTACTGTGACAATAAAGATGATTCAGTTGAAATTTTCTTTTGATTTAGTACCTTGAGCTAAACTCCTTAAGACAAGAGTTTAGTAACAGGAGTTACTAAGGTACTAAGATAGTGGATCTCAGATAACCAAGTTAAAATAAAACATTATAAATGATTATTGATTCACAAATGATTGATCAGGATTTGATGTGTCTAGTAAAGATTTTTTGCCAAGTAGCATTACACTGGTTTTGGGTGGTTGTATTCATATCTAGTTGTAGTTATTTTAACACACCCTCAGCAAGAGTCACACTTTTGCTTTAAAATACTGAGTTGCTGCTTCCACTGCAGTTCTGCTGTGCTAATAAACATCAGTGAATAGGATTTATTTTTGTGAAGGCATGGACTAATCCCCTAATAATGAGGTCCATCTGCAGCAGTGACAATAAGTACAGCAACCTTCACTTTAATACACAGTCTTGGTTGACACGGACAGCATCATATTGCCAAACTAATCCACTGCCCGATGTCACAGCATACTAAATCTAATTTACCATTTCATTTGAAGCTCAGATATTGCTGTTGCCAGTACACCTGTTGATTGCTCCCACTGCTCTCCCCATGGACCTGCCTGTTGCTACACACATGCACACTACCAAGCTGCCTGCTCTCCCCTAAATGGTTTCTCCCACATAGTTTCCATAGAAACGGTCCAGTTTCTGTGATCTGTTGTTTTGCCACAGAGAGAGACTGGCTAATTTTTTTAAATGAGGGTCTTTGATGATAAAGAAAGCTAGGTTGGAAGATTTACATAATGAATGGATGCCATGCTAGATCAGTCACCAACCAGAGCTGATGATTGCTTTTTGATGAATTTCTTTCCTCCATGTCCTTAGGAACCTCAGCTGCAGAGGTTCATTGTGTGCAAAAAAGCAACACATTCATCTATTTAGGTATCTCTTTCTTTGTCCACAGGTAGCCTTAACTTTCCAGTCATACCACTCATAACCCAAGGGCACATCTTACATGAATCCCAAAAGAGAACGGCGTCTTTAAAGTCATAGTTCAGATTTTCCAAAGTGTGGTTTTGTAGAAAAGTTATGAACAGTAAATATCTTTTATGTCGTTAATTGTTTGTTTTTGATGAACAACCTCAGTTTGGAGAAACAGGATTAGTTATGGTTGGATTGACAAGGTAACTGCTTGTTCAAGCAGGGCTAAGCCTGAAGTGAATTAGTCATCAACAACTCTAGTCTCAAAAGTTTCATAGTGGTTCATGCAAGTGCTTTTCCAAACCTTTCCATTGCCATCAGTTTTGCATCACGTTATTTACATAGACTTGCACAGAATTTTTACATAAAACTCTGAATTCTTTTTTTAGGCTGAAGTTGTTTTAAGATGGCAACAATCCACTTTGTCTTAGCCCTGCTCCGACTAGCCGTTGGCTCATCAGTTTGGTCAGGAGTATCGCTTTAAGAATCAGTTTCATTGTAAACACTGTAAAGATGTTGTTCAAACGCTCTTATGCCTCGTCTCAGGCACTAAAGTCCTCAGATGGATTTCTTTTTCTGTTTATCTGGCTCCTGCCGAGCATAAATGCAATATTTAAGTGCTGAGTGAACTTGTACATTTATATACGTCTCTGTTTGGGCTGGGTGATGTCAAGGGAATTGAAGAATTTAATCACATCCCACCAGATGTGTGTACTATTGATTTGTGCCTGTTTTGTGAGCAATGCTCCAGGCCCAGAGGGAGGGACATAAACCCCTTTATCAAAGCAACCTCCCCTTGGGTTTTTTTTTTTTTACGCACTTGTGCACCACATCCCATTTGTGTGTGTATGTGTGTGTAAACGATGGCTGTGTGCGCACGTTTCTAGGAAGGTAGCACAAAGATGAGCAAGTTGTTCTCGTAAAACCACTCTAACACTCAGTGAAAATGCATAGTTCCTACAGATGAAAACTGTTGATTCCTCCTGTGGAAAGAGCAAACCCTATAAATAAACAAAACAAGGATAGTGTTCATTTTTCCAGGGTACAAAAATATTGTTTTTGTACTCGGGGTGTGTTGAAAGCACATCAAATAGGTAGGGAGTGGGATTTAGCTTGGTGAGTGCTCACTTTGATAGAAAGGTTTTTCCTTTCTTGTAGTGAGGAGGCTGAAATTAGGTGACTTCTAATGTGAAGTGGTGCCAGTATGATCAGACTCATCTCAGAGGCATCATCCTACTGCCTGTGTTTTCTCCAGCTCACCACTCCTCCATGCACACCCAGATACAAAAACTCACATTTCTTTGTAACTTTCCAGTAATGCTTGCCTCAGCAGGCAGGAGGGCTAAATGGACTGGGTAAAGGCACTGTGTTTACTGCCATGGCTAATATCCTCGTTAACACTAATCTGTGGGGAGTGTGAAAGCCATCGCCAAGGATGGAGGCTGTTTAAGTTGGAGAAAGAGAAGGGAGGCATGGGTTGAAGGGTGACGTGGAGTTTAGGGAAAACGTATAAAACAAAACTAGACAAACTGAATGACCAGTGAACTCATCAGAGCACTTTATAGTTTTCATGATGGACTGTGATTGCCCCATTAACTTCCCCCCACCTACCCACCCTCTCTGCAATCTGGCTGTACTGCACAATCCCTTTGCAATGCATTTGGCACACACATATACCCACACCACAGCATAAATTCCCTCATACATGCAAACAAGTATGCTCATTAACAACCCAATGAAGTTGGCAAGCCTCCACGTATAATCTATTTCTCCATTAGATACACACAGCTAATGGATCATTACTCTAAGTATGTTCTCTGTCAAGCATGAACTTTGAGCAACAAAAATCCCCAAGTGGTGCTGAGCCATGCAAAGTTCAGGCTGCCATATTGCTAGTCCCTTAGTTTGACGAGCAAAACCAAAACTAGGAGTGGTCTGTGACGTAGGAACAAACAAGCTTTTAGTTTTAATCTTTACGTTTACTAGTAAAAGTGTTGCTTCAGGCAAATTTTAGGTTTAAAGTCTAAAGCTGTTTACTTTAATTAAAATGAAATGGTCAGGCTGAGATTCACCTCTTTTTGGACCATATGTTTGGTGACAAGTGTTATTTTTGATAATCTTGTGGTACTTGGTAAACTTTCATTGAGCAAAATTTCTTTGTGTTCATAGACAACACTTTATTTTTTTATGTACCTTACCATTAAAATAGCACTAGCTATTTGTTCTTACAAATAACTATTAAATTTTATGTAGCCGTTAGCTTGTCAATCCAGTCTGAATTATGCTATATTTCCCCAAATTTAGGATTTTCAAAATCTATTTTTCAACAGGTAAGATATTAATTGTTCGCAACCTTTCCACAGACTTTCCTCACTTTAAAAGATCTGAACTGTTGCTTTAAGCAACCAAAATTTTAAGTAGGGTGTTTAATAAATTAAATTACCTTTTTTAAAGTCATTCTCAGTGTCCAAATAAATAAATAAAACTGTCAATATACAAAAGCACATTTGTTCATCTGTATTTATAAAATAACTGTACTATTTTTTTTAGTTTATGTAAAGCTTTTATTTTTCTACTTCATCAAATGTTTTTTTTTCCTTTCTGCCTCAGCTGTTTCTAAGCAATGGTAAAAAGGTAAACTAGGTCGTAGTAGTAAAACCCTTCATTTCTCACTGCTGGATGATAAATGGAACAAATCAAAACGCTCTTATTACTCCAAACACAGATGGTGCTGCACAGGTCAAAGCTTCTAATTTCATAATTCTCTTGCTGTATGCAGAACGTCTGCCAACAGTCATATTGAGCTTCAGACGTACTGACACACTGACTGTCTGTTTGTTGTCGGCCATTTCTCAAACATAACCCTAGCTTTTTTTTTTCTTTCTTGTCTCTCCTTACTGATTGCTTCTTTCATGTCAAAGCAGAAAAGGTTTTATGAATCATCCCTGCAGATTTATGTCACAATTTCAAATAATGCATTAAAGTCTTGATCCAACACCTACATTGCACTTTTCGGGTGTGTTATACACTGTTTACACTCTGTTGTGGTCACTTTGATTCCTTTAAGCTTGTACTGTAACTGTACCTGCTCACCGGTGAAACAAAGTACGAACGTCAACCAGTAGATTATATGTTTGAGTTTTCACACTGTTGTTATTTCTTGGTGTCAGAAATTAAGTGACGAGAAGGTTAACATATAACCCTTGGCTGCCTTTTATAGTAACGTTGTAGTCAGATTTTATAATAATCCACATTTGTTGTTGTATCTAATAAACCCCAAGGACAAATGTACTTTGTGGTTGTTAAGCCATAAAACACTCAATTTAGTGCTTTTCTCCCCTGCCCCCCACCACACACACACAGGTTTTATTAGATTGTTGGTAGCAGGTCAGAAGTGGGCAACAGATGCATGTGTCAAACAGTACTTAATAAGATTTATAATAAAAGGTTTTAACTGAGCTCTTTTTGTTATGGTGAGTACTTAATTTAATATCTGTTAAGGATATGACAGAACTTGCTGGTCTCTGAAAGTTAGGAAAACACTTACCAGCCCAAGTGTTGCTTGGTTACTCCCCCAAAACAAAGTACTAACCCCTTTTATAATGTTTTAGCAAAAGTGAAAATCACTGGGTACCTTCCAATATATGTGATCCATCAATATCACAATATCCCAATACGATAAAAGATAAATTACTTGACAAAACTGAAATGATACATGAATATTTTGAAGTGCAGGGGTATCTTGTAATCTAATAATGGTAATGTTCTTTTTAGTGGCTTTTGCCATTAAGTAGCTGTGGCGTCAACTCTTTCTGCTTTGACTGACTTCTATTTAAGTTTCCCTCTTTCATACATTCAGCTCCCCTGTGAAGAGACATAAAATAGCACTGCCAGGGGCAGACAAGTTTATACATTTTATACCAAAAAGGTGACAGTGTTTCTGGTGCTAGCATTTCTTTTCTACCTTGGCCAGGGTCATTAGGTCCACGTATCACTCTCTGTGTAGGACTAACAGGCTCAGAAACACCTGCTTGTGTAATAAAATATTGTAAGGTTTTTTCACTTTCATTTAAATTAGTATTTAAAATAAACAAAATACTAAAAAATTTTATTTTACCAAATAAAAATGAAAGGCAACTTTTATCAAGTTTTTATGAGAAATCTCTGAGAAATCACATTTAATTTGTTTGAACACCTGTTTCACGTCACAGAACAGGTTGTTCAGCACATTAGTTCTGTGGTTCAGCATATTAGGATAGCAAAAACATTTGTAAATACAAAAAATCAATGCTATATTGAAGGCTATAGCCAAGTTAATTTATGTGATGATTTCCGGCCGTTTCAAGAAAAAAGAAGTCCTGGCAGAGGGAACGTAAGGTCTGGTAAACGGGAACATAGCTTGTCATAAACATGAAAACATTGGCTCTCATCTGATGGTGTTTGAGAAACACAATAACTACAGAGAATGAGACAAATCAAACAGTGGCACAATCATCCATCAAATTGTCAACACAGAGGCTGAAAGGCTGAGATTAAATGAGAACATATCGAAGTGATGTTGCACATTGTACTCACAAGTCAGTTTCATTGTCCATCTGTCTGTCCATCCATTCATCCATCCATCCAACCAATTTCCAAATACGCCTTGTCCTGTTCAGGGTCACTGGGGCTGCAGTCCATCCCAGCTGTCATGGTGTACACCCTGGACAAGTCAGTCTCATTGTGTCGCTGCAAATACTTTACATTGACAAAACAAAAAGTTGGAGAAAAATGTACACAAGACAGGAACTGAAATATTCCATTTTTTATTCTTGATGGAAACGGTTGTCATAAATTACCAAGGCTATGTTTACAATTTCCTTCTAGTTTTATCAAAATATAAACAAATATCTAAACCATTATTAGAATAATTTCTTTACATACACTTGGTGTCTGTGATGATCATATATACACAATCTGAGGCAAAGTGTCACATATTGAATGTTGAAGATACCTGTGCCTTTAGTTCAGAAAATAAAGTGCACAAATTTGCTAATGGACATGATTCTGTTAAAGAACATACAATTGATTATTGTTTGGATTCAGTGAAGTTGGAAAGTTGGTCAAAATCTTACTCCAATGAACGATAATTTCTAAACAAATAATTTAAAAATCATAAATCTTACCTTCTTTAGATGATTAATTTTCTTTTCTGCACAAGTGTGGGTCTTTTAAAACTATTCCCATTTCCCACTTTTTATGTACACTTGATGTATATTGTAGATAATTTTCTGCCACATTTGCTTTTTAGTTTTGTTCACAGAGAATGTTCAATAAAGTGATAAAAACCTTTCTGGCCTTAGGTTATTTGGTGTAATAATAAGGGGATTTTGCTTGGCTCTATTCAAGACAATGTTATTTTATTGTTTATCCTTTCTGCTCATTGAAGTTCCTAACTACAGTATAAGAAGATGTTGCTGTAGTTTAATAACTAGTATCTCTAACACAAAGGCAAGCATGTAATCTACCATTATTGTTGTTATGTCAGTCGTGCTTGGGCTCTTAGGTTAGGCAGGTGAAGGAACTCTGACATAGTTTTCTAAAGGCTGTGGTTTGGCTGTCTACTCGAGAACACAAATCTGAAATTTTAAGCTTTTTTGACTCTTAACATTTTGCAGCTCCTAAAAGGCCATTTCTGTGGATGCAAAGCTGAAACAGTTAAAAAAAAAAACTTTAGCATAGTCTCAAAACTCTGTTCCCATATAGACAGGGCCTTAATGTTATTGATTACAGTCAGATCCTGCAATTTGTGGCCTGTCACTAAACCCTTGTTTCACATCCGATGTTGTGCTTCCTTCTCTTTCCCCACCTCCATCTACCCGCTCAGCTCCACGTTTAAAACACAGCTCAACTCAACGCCTGCTGCACGTAGATGCCAATGTTATTGCAAATCCATTTACAGTATATGGTTTACTAAACCGAGGGAATGGATTTCACTTAAGTTTGACACTTGGCATTTGCCAAGTTTCTGGTTTGTTTAAGGCAGCAGCAGGTCATACTTTTCTCCCTGTGGGTTATGTTGAAGAATTAAGAGCTTATATGTCAAAAGCTTATTCTTGAAGATTTGGCAACTGTTAATCCTGGCATGTAATTGTTTCTTTTTCTTATCAGCACATTTACACTAGCTAGCCAGTAAATCTACGCTTATGGATTCAAATGTCACCCTGCCATGGACGGGATTTTACTCTTCATTTATTACATATTAATTTGTTATTTTTATCTGTCTTGGGGGGCATTCAATTTCGTGTCTGTCACTGATTTCTGTTTAATGAGCTTTATTGATTTGTCTTCATCAAATCTTCATTAATCACCATGAAAGTGACTGTCTGTGTGCGGTTTTTGTCACAGTCACTCCACTGGAAAGTAGATGCAGCTTGAACATGTTTTGGTTGAGTGAGCAGATGGATGAAGAATATTTAAAAATACCCTGTAGCACATCCTGTGTTAGTCATTTGTTTTTTTTTTCTTTTCTGGCTTTAATAGGGGTTTAAAGCAGAAGAGATTCCAAATTTGTGCAGATGCACGCATACAACCAAGCAAATGCCAGGGAATATGACTTCTTTTAATGTTTGTGTGGCTGTGTACTTACATATGCACACAGAGTCCACATGAAAAGCTGGTAAACCACAGTCACTTCCTCATCAGTTTCTCATGTAGCTCTTGTGGGGTTAGAAAGACAGTCATAATGCATATTAAGATCCATCTCTCATACTCTGCATGCTCTGGCACCTAGAGGATAGGTAGCCCATCAGCACCAGGGCTCTGAGTCAATATTCATCTGCCAAAATGAAAGGAAGACTGGATTATCACTGGAGTCGCTTGCATGGGCCTTTACGTAAGAGAGGCAAACAATGAGAAGTAGAGTTTAAAGGAAACAGAGCAAAGTGGTCAAGACTTAAAGTTGGCAAAGAGGAAAATAAACTTCCAGTGTGGTGTGCAATGTGCTTGGAAGTAGCACAGCCTTAAACTAATTTCAAGAGAGTAAGAAGGGGAGGGTAAAGTATGATGAGAAGCCAAGGAAACAGAAAAAAATATGGTCATCCTAGCACGAGCCCATCTGCTGAATGTTGTGTGTGTGTGTATACATTAATCAGTGTGTGCTGTGATTTAAGGTTGTTTGGAGAAGGTCGAGAAGGGCGAAACATAATTTTGGCCCCAAGGCTTGATTAAAACATGCAGCCCTCTTTAGTCATAATCTCCAAAGAAAGAGGTTAAAACGGACAAAAATTTCTAAGAAAAAATTATCCTGGGGTTTAGATTTTAAATTTGGGTCTAACTCACACCTTGAGGGCTGCCGAAATTTGAAAGTGTTTTGAATTGCAGTCGAAAAAAAACACTGCCTGATCAGAAAAGAAACAGCAAAAAAGACAGAGACTTAAGGCTGAAAATGTGAGCTAAAGTGTCTTAGCAAGTAATTATTTAATCCTAACCAATGGATTCAGTTGCTTTTCATTTCCTAAACATCTGTGTGAGTTGATAGTTTAATAGTTGCCCCTCTGAACAGCTGGCTTCGGTTCGGCAGAGACCCTTTCTCTCAGGCTTCACTCGGCTGTTGTTGTTGTAGAGCACCGGTGCTCATCCCAAAAGGACAGACCATAAGAAAGTGAACGTTCATTTAAATGCCACCCATTCACAGAGCACTGTACAAAAAAGCAACAAGTCTAATTTTTCTCAAATTACATGCAAAATGAATCCAGACTCAAATCCATTTACATACGGTTCAGTTGAATTTTAATGTAATGCAATAGGCAGTGAAAAGCAGCCAGTGTTCAAAGGGAAAACTTCAATAGACTGTTAGAAAGCCTAAAAAATATTGATCAAGTGGACTTTAAAAGATTGAAACAAAGTCTGACTCCTTGGAAGCAAAAAGCAAAGACATTTTCTCTGTGTTGTGTGTTCATTTAAATGTAGCATCTCACTGGTTGGCATTTGTGAGGGAGTCTCGAGTAACATTAGCAACGGTTCTATTTCCTCTCGTGAGTTGCAGAGGACAGTCCTGTTGCTTGAAATTTTAATATGTTCAAAAAATTGGTGTGACAAACTTTCTCCCAAAATATAGTCATGGGCATCTTAAACTCATTTTAATTTTGTTGTGTGTGTTTGTAATCTGTTTCAAGTGCACTGGAGCTGCAATTTGACACCTGCAAAATGCAGCCACATGGCTCGCTTGTTGCAAACTCTCAAAATTCAGTGAGACTGCAACCGAAAAGCTGCATATTTTCACGCAAATATGAGTCGCCATCTAGCCTCCAACAGTTGCAGTTCAGAAAGATACCACCTCAAGATCTTATACAGACAACAAGGTTTGTATGAAATGATTGTTACTTGCTTCTGGCATGCAGAAAGAGACTGAATAAATCAAAAACTAGATGACCTTACAGCAGAGTTAGTTTGAGAGGTGTAACTGTGTGTATCTGTTTTGTGTGGTGTCAGTGTGCAGTGATGGATATAGGTTGCAGTAAAACATTCAGCAGCCTGGGCCAGATTGCCAACTCCTCCCAAACCTTTAACCCCCTCCCCTATCTTATTCCCCGCTGAGTTCACTTGACCTTTTGTCCTCCTCCTCTTTGACAAACTGTCCTGTCATTATGCTGCCGAACCTTCCTCTGATGTTCACACACACTCCACTGTATGGGCTGTTGTCTCCATGTCACTGGCCCGCTCCTCCTCCCCCGCCTGATGCCTCTTTTGGGCCAGGGATCCAGCTCCACCTCCTTGACGGCCCTCTCTGCACTGCGACAATGCACAATTTCCTTTGCCTGCTGCCCGTGTGCTAATCGGGATTGGTGGGGAGGAACGAATAGCTGTGAGACACGGCCTTCCTCTGGAGCCCACGGAACTAGGCCAAGGTCACTCAAATCACTTTTACACCGCCACTGCCCACAGCCAGTGGCAACAAAGCGAGAGTGAGGGGAGCAGTCGGTGAAGGAGGGAGAGATGAGGCTGCTGCTGAGCAAGGCTTCGCAGTCAAATGAGGTCTCATGAATTGAAGAGAGCACAAGTCAATAGCAAGGCTGCAGGTTCGTTTTATTTTTCAAATTAGCAATTAGAAAGAAGGCACAGGAATATTGCCATCTTCTGAAATGCTTATTTGCCCCTTTTTGATGAAATATTCAGGCATTTCACCGTGTCTGAGTGTGAGCTGATAGGTAGCCTATTTTCTGCTCTCTCCTTGATCAACACTCATCAATAATTCACTCATGGCCCATTAGTTTTGTGAGAAATGCCGGGGAGCAACTTAAACTCATCGGGAATTAATTTCTTGTTTATTGTGTGCAGAAACATATGGCACACGGCTCTCTTTGACTGTTTAGAGAGGCTTCAATTGAGCAGAATAGTTACATCACACACTTAAAGGAAACAGCTTGCAGTTAACCTTGGGGTAATATTTACATCATTTCCAGTTCAGTTCTACATTAGATTGTTGGAACTGAGCAGCAGACAAGTCCCGCCTCTCTCCTGCCCACTTGTTTTTTTCCACATCTGGAAGACTGATCTCTCTGGATTGCAGTCAGAAATTGTTATGAGTGTTCCATTTCCTTCCAGAGCTGACACTTTGTTTTGTAGAATAAGTTAAGAGATGGATACCGAAGTGAGGGTCTCTGTCACAAAAGCTCACAGTGGTTGTCACAAACGAGGCTGTTCCGTTTCCAGCTCATTGACTTTGCTGTAATTTGCGCTCTCTGGCGTTTTCCCTTCCCTTCCGCCACCGTCATTTTAGACGGCGTTTCAGAAATCACCGCCGTTTTTCCAGCCAGCGTCCTCGCATTTGTCACCGCGTGTTACAAGAGCTTGGAGATTTTTCTTCATCAGTTGGCAAAAAGCAATCGTGGGCCTTGAGATGCGGCTCAGGTTTGGAAGCTGAAACACACCTGGAATGAATAAAGTCTGTGGTCGAAGACGCCTCTAAGGCCATTTGTCTGAGTCCTTGGTTATAGTGTTCAACAAATTTATGTTTCCTGTCTACAAGCATGCATCCTTTGGCTGCCCTTTTCTACCTCTTTCCTCTAAGTCCTCTCAAGGCCTAAACATCCCCTTTTTCCTCTTCAGTTAAACCAAACATAATCCAGCTCTCAATCCTCACAGCTGTTTCAAAGCTTTCAGGTGCTGTTATTCACAAAATGTCAGGGTTTTTAATTAGATGCTTAAAAAAGTACACTTTACAGTTGAAATTGAGTACATTAATGTATGAGGCAAACACCTATAGAATATTTCAATCTATAAAGTTAAAGTATCCTCAATATTGGCAATTTGTGCTGAAGGAAGTTATTATATAACTGAGAAATATTTCCAAGTGTCAGGCCTGTTATGGTAAATTTGTAGGTAAACATTACATATTATTACTTCTATTAGTACATATAATTTCGCAAAGCCATGTTTAGCCAAAATCATAAATGTATGAGCTTCAAATGCTTCAAGTTATCCAGGCTAATGTAGCATTTAGAGGGAAATTCACATCCAATTGCAATCTATTTTTGCAGTCAGACATTGATATGTGTAGGTGTAGGTGTTTGTAGCCATGCATTCATAGGTCTGTGTATACATACAGGTGCTGGTCATAAAATTAGAATATCATGAAAAAGTAGATTGATTTCAGTAATTCCATTTAAAAAGTGAAACTTGTATATTATATTCATACAATACATACAAACTCATATATTTCAAATGTTTATTTCGTTTAATTTTGATGATTACAAATGACAACAAATGAAAATCTCAAATTCATCATATCAGAAAATTAGAATATTACTGAAGACCAATAAAAACAAAGGATTTATAGAAATGTTGGCCAA